>NC_137197.1:3444064-3501564 GCF_960531495.2 Zeus faber
AAACACAAACTGACCATTTAATAGTGGAATAATCCCTGAGGTGTCTATAATTTATAACCAAAACCTTTTTGAAATATGGTTCAATATTTGAACATTGACATCGTTCTGGAGTTTCCAATACTGGATGAATCAAAGTCCGTCCTCATGACAACTCACTGAAGATAAGATAAGATAGTACTTTATTGATAACCTGATCGATTAGGATGACCACCAAAAGCAACACTTTGATGACCCTCAGCTGAAGCGGGTCTCGTGGTGGAGCTGCTCTAATTACTTCCGGCCATTGACCGTTCCCTGGCTCCGCTGTCAGAGGGAGCGGGTGGTGCACGCTGGTGCACACTGCCCCCTATGGATGCTCAACCCGCTCCAGATAGAGGAGCCCAGCAGAAAACTTTGAACAAGAGGAAGACCAACTACAAATTTCATAAAGACCTTCTAATTGCTCCACCTTTGCGTTTTATTGCCGTCGCATTAAAAGCTGCACTAAAATAAATGTAAAATCATGAAACCCTCCATCGTTGTCCCACTGTAGTGCACTGCAGGAAGTGAAGGGACTCAATCATTTGCTGTCATAAGTGGAGGCCAATTGGTGTTTTGTCCAATATTTCATATGTCAATCTACCCATCCATTTACTCTAGCTATCTATCTATCTATCTATCTATCTATCTATCTATCTGTCCGTCCTTCCGTCCATCTATCTATCAGTCTATCTATCTATCTATCTATCTATCCATCTACTGTATCCATCTACAAAATGCACAAACAAACTATTTTAAATAGCAAACTAACACTTTTTATTCTGATTCCTTACAGAATCTTGCACTTGTATGTGGTTGAATTTATAAACATTATCTACTGTAACTATCCATCCATCCATCCATCCATCCATCCGTCCATATATCTATCGATCTCCTGTATCTATTTAATTAAATGTATTTTATTTATAAGCGAAAGGAAAGTCATAAAACAAAAGTATGTTAAAAAAAAAACCTCCCCTCTAAGATTTACAAGTTTTCGTAATACTCTGGATATTAGTTCCTTAACATAATGAGATTAAAAAAAGAAGAAGAAAAAACTGAATAATAGTAGTAATGAATAATAATAACAAATGGGGGGGACCTGGACCTAGTTCCAAATGTCCGTCCCTGGTCAGACGATGATGTGTGCGTGGGGAGAACATGCTCCACACAGAAAGGTTATCTCCCGATGAGGGGCCTTTCTGTGTGGAGTTTGCATGTTCTCCCCGTGCTCACATGGGGTTTCCTCCATGTAACATCAGTATGACCCCCACCCAAAACATGCACAACATCAGGTGCCCGGGCGTCGTCGAATGCTGCCCACCGCTCCTGGCTGCCCCCCCGGAGGAAGGACAAGCCAGGAGGGGTGAAATGCAGAGAACCCATCTCACCGGCACCATCCAAAAGCATGTGCATGTGTTGAAGTGTGGTGTGTCGTGTGACGATAAAAGATTCTTATTCTTATTATTATTCCTATTATCTAAACGAAGATGCTAAATTGGTTGTTATGATAATGATATTGAAATGAAACAAGTCACTTCTGCAAAATTTTTAGATACATTAGAATAATATTTCTGAAAATGATAAAATTAGCTTTTTCGACATTTAGGGAAAGTTTGTTCATCCGGAACCACTTCGCAGTATATGATATACTTTGAGTATTTAAGAATATCATTGGCTTCTCTGATCACGGAACCAAAGTTTGCTTGTGATTTGACAATATTGGCATCATCAGCAAATAGAACGGGCAATGCAGAATCAGACATCCAAGCAAAGCAATTTATAGAGATAAGAAAAAGAAGTGTCCCAAGAACAGATCCTTGAGGCACACCGCGATATAGCTTGATTCTGTTAGAAATACAACCCTTTATAGATACATATTGATCTCTATTATTAAGGTCAGTAAGCCAATTAATCATAACATCCTGAAAGCCATAACACTGAAGTGTGCACATGAGAATTGTATGATCAACTGACGCAAAAGCCTTTGATAAATCCAAGAATATACCAATTGCGAACATATTATTGTCAACATATCCTTGTTTGTTGAGTAATTTTGTCAAAATCCATCTTGGTGTTTCTACAGGATAGTTATCATTTAGGTGTTTTCAGCTCGTCTTGCATAGACTTGCTTTTCCAAAACTTTGGAGAAGAAAGGTAAAATAGAGATGGGTCGATAATTAGTGAAAAGGTCAGGGATCCCCTTCCTCAAACACTGGTATAACCTCGGTGACTGTCAAGTCTTTGGGGACAACTCATGTTTGTAAAGAGGACATGAAGTAGTGGCTCCCTAACTGAAGATGCCACTTCGTTCAAAAGCTTGGCCTTGATTTCATCATGACCTGCTGCAGAGTCCTTGAGGGTGACAATGATGTCGAGCACCTCTCTGGATGTAGAGGGTTCAAATATACACACGACCAGTAATCTTATCTATTATTCATCTGTATGGACAATACGTTTTTTTGCCAGAGTGCTACCCACATTTGCAAAGAAGTCATTGAATCCATTTGCTGTATCAGAAGGGTTCATAAATCCAGTGTCACCATCAGTAAATTGAGATGGAATTTTCACAGGAGCCTTTTTTTATTGAGTAATTGATTGGTGATGTTCCATGTGGATTTTATATTACAGACTCTTTAAACTCGTCTGAATAGTATTTATTTTTTGCTATAAGGAGTAGATGTGTAGATCTTTTTTTTGTAGTAGGATGTATCAGAGTTGTGGTGAATTGGCATGAACAAAAATATTTTATAGTGTTTAGTTTTCTTTAAAGAAAATTTCAATAATCCTGAAGAGAACCATGGTTTACTAGCAACTTGGCCTGACTTGACCCTATACTTTTATTTATTAAATGTAGAGTTAAATATTTGTGAAAATGATTGGTATGCCAATTCAGCATGTCAATATTATATACATATAATACAATATACATATTCACCTTATCAATTAGGGTGGCAGTTTTATGTGTCACTCTAGTTGGTTTGTATATGAGAGGGTCAAAGTAAGATAAATACAATACATTTCAAAAATCGATATTGTGGTCGCCAAGTAGAAAACTGTTTTTTTTCATCATTAATACAATCCAAAGCAGCAGCAAGTACAAGTCATTGAAACTAATAAAATAATAATAAAAACAATAAAACTATTAAACTAGTAAATACCTCTAATTATAATATTTAATTTTTTTTCACTAAAATTAGAACAAAATCAAAATCTATCCGTCTTTACTCTATCTATCTATCTATCTATCTCTCTATCTACTGTATCTTTCATCTAGTCACAAACACTGACCCTAACGGAGGCAAGTGAGGCTTGCAGCTCTTTGGATGTAGTTGTGGGGTCTTTTGTGACCTCTTGGATGAGTCGTCGCTGCGCTCTCAGGGTAATTTTGGTCGGCCGGCCACTCCCAGGAAGGGGCACCACTGTTCCATGTTTTCGCCGTTTGTGGATAATGGCTCTCACTGTGGTTCGCTGGAGTCCCAAAGCTTTAGAAAGGGCTTTATAACCTTTTACAGACTGATGGATCTCAATTACTGTGTATCTCATTCGTTCCTGAATTTCTTTGGATGGCAGCATGATGTCTAGCTTTTGAGGAACTTTTGGTCGACTTCACTTTGTCAGGCAGGTCCTATTGAAGTGATTTCTTGATCGAGAACAGGCGTGGCAGTAATCAGGCCTGGGCGTGGCTGGAGACACTGAACTCAGCTTTCCAAGGATGTGATCAACCACAGTTAATTCATGTTTTAACAGGGGGGACAATCGCTTTTTCACACAGGGCCATGTAGGTTTTTTTTCCCCTCAATAATAAACACCTTCATTTAAAAACTGCATTTTGTGTTTACTTGTGTTATCTTTGTCTAATATTTAAATTTGTTTGATCTGAAACATTTAAGTGCTACAAACAAGCAAAAAAATAAGAAATCAGGAAGGGGGCAAACACTTTTTCACACCACTGTATTTCTAAGACACCACTTGATGTGTAATATATTGAAATATTACAGTATAGAATGGCAACTGATACAGGAACTAGATGGAGTGTAGTGAGTCCCAGTGAGTCATGGTCCGTACCAGTGAGTGCCAGTGAATCACAGTGTGTCCCAGCTCCAGGTATGGGTGGGTCCCTTGAGAGGACACCCAGTGCTCCCTGGCAGCGTCGTGCACTTCAATCCTGCTCAGACTCTGGGGATCCAACTCTTTAATTGGTCCACTGAGTCCTAGCACTGACAAGGAGGCCCGGCGGCAGCTCCATCCACCCCGAGCCGACAGGAAACGGAGACAAAGACGGACCCAAAAATACGATTCAATTACATAAATGTGTAATATCCTGTGCTTTTCAGAGTGCTGGGAACAGAGTGAAAAGATGGAGAGAGCGAATGAGAGAGAATTAGACAGCAAGAGAGTAGAGAAAAACGGAGATAGAGAACGAGAGAGTGCAAGAGAGGTACATAGTCAGAGAACATGAGTGTGCAAGAAAGACAGAAAGTGAGTGCGAGAGAGAGAAAATCGGAATGTAAAACACTGAACGAGGGAGAAAGATAAGGACAGAGAGATGGATCAGGAGAAAGAGGGACAGAGATAGATGGAGAAAGGGAACGAGTGAGAGACAGAGCGAGGGAGAGAGACAGAGTCTACGGTTGAGGGAACGAGTACGAGTGAGAAATGGACCAGAAGCTAATTAACGGCGTCCTGCTCGTCAGTTGTCCCGCGTCCATTAATAGAGAACATTAACCTGCGGTACAGAGAGTGCTCCTCCACTTCCCAGCAGATGTGACTCACGGCAGCGGCCATGATGCCACTAAAAGCCAGAGCGCTCTCCAAGCAGCGAGGCGAACACATGCTCGCACAACCCCAAATGTGTCAGCGGCTTTTATAAATATAGGATCAAAACTCGCCGAGCGTTCAGTGGAGTGTTTTGTTTGTAATGCAGTAATGGCTGCATTACATTTAAAGCAAAAAAAAAAACAACAAAAAAAAACTCATGGATGTTGGGAATTATTAGGGCAGTGCCTACGGACAGCTTGCAGTTTAGCCTTTTGGAGAACTCCAGACCTGGACAGCTCAGTGACAGTCATACTGAAGGTGAAGTGTGAACTAGTAATGCAAGATTCAAAACGATTTGTTCGTAGTGAAAAAATCGTTTAAATGAGACAGGAATTGGGAGTTACTGCAGCATATTGGTACGGTCACGCCGACAGCGACAGGGCACTGCAAAGCGACAGGCTGCGATGCATTTCAAACTGAGCTCGGCTTCATCCGGCTGCAGGGGGCGGAGCCATGACCAGCGACAAGCTTACGGCGACAGGGAAAGCTGAGCGCCGGGTGCCAGCCAATAGGGGGGAGGATACACTCTCAATGGCGCTGATCCTGGGAAAATGGACGCTTGGACTACTGCATTGTTCCTATAATTTTAAATTAAAAACGTCAATAAACTCTCAATAAAATAAGGAACATGTAATTTTATGTTTCTTCAATAAGGAGAATTTGTGATTTCAAGGGACGGATGGAAAGATTATTTACATAATTTTTTTTCAAGGGGTTATTGATATTGCTAAGTAAATAAACAACATCATTTTAATAAAAAAACAAGTAGACATGGCCCCATCTATCTATATAATGTATATTAAATATGGAAAAAGAGAGAGATTTGAAATGTTCGGCGCTCACACAACAGCCAGTGGATTTTGAGCTGGAGGCAGAGAAGCCCCATCGCCAGCGGTGTGACCCTAGCATAACAGTCGGTTAGGGTTCGTGACTAGGTCCTGTAACTGCAGCCAGAGTGACCAGGCGCCCCTCTTTATGTTGTACTGCACAGCATTTTGATCCCTTGTCTGACACGACAGTCAGTTCTCCAACAGCGACGCAGAGAACGACAGCGATGCTGAATCTGATACTGCCGTTATCCCAGACTTGGAGAACATTTCAAACAGTGGATTTCCACCTGAATGTCACGACGAAACTGAATATTTTCAAAAACCATCGGAGGAGACCAACAATAGGCCCGTTGTCGTTACAACGGAAGAAGTTGATGACGTGATGAAGTCTGTTGAGGTTGGTGATACAGATTATGAACAAGGAGCAATGCACAAGATTCTCAAGTTTACCTGCAACTGCAACCAGGGGCCAAAAGAAAATGAAAAGAGGCCCCAAACAGGCTCTCAGGGTGTAGCTGGGGTAGGGTTGAGGTTAGCCCACATAATAACTCCAAGAACTTTGAAGATATTTGGCACATTTATATAATAAATGACACACCTAGGCTGATATAGAGAGAGTCATATTATTGATAGACTCTACCTTTGTTGTGTTGTCTGCACTTTTAAACTCCTAAATAATTCCACTTTTATAAAACATGTATATTCTTACTGTAAAATAAAAGGCTTTTTCAAAACAAAAGATGCTGTGTGTCGATGATGCGGTTCAACATATCCTCAAAACACAAGACCAATGCAGAGATTGCCCCATTCAGCAGGGTGTCAAGTCCTCATTCAGCAGGGTCTCAAGTGGCCATGTGACAGGTAGTCATGTGGCTCTGTTGGTCCTCCATGCCATTTGCATTCTGGGAGCTGGCTGAATGAAGCCAAGTGTGGGGGAAAAACTTTGAAGGTGATTATCTCACAAACAGTTTGCCGCACCCTTGTCACAAGTCATAGCTTCAAAAAAATTTGACACCTTGTTTTGAAGCTCTGATTCTTCACTTTCAAATGATGCAAAAAAAAAAAAAAAAAAAAAAAAAGTCAAAAGCCACCAAATGTACCTAAAGTCTGCGGTGGGTCACACATTGAGACTACGTCCAACATTTTGATTGGCTATACTTTTCAGGACAGACGCTTTCGTAAAATCTTGCTTTTCACAAACGATGCGGATTTAGGTGGAATATGTAAAAGGAAATGCAGCTACAACCAAGAGTAGGAAACTACTTATAACTGGGTGAATCAGGTGGAAGGCGAGAGTTTTTTGCTAAATTTGCCAGATTTAAAAAAAATTTAATTCCCAGAGAAGAGTACGACGTGAAGAGACGCAGTACAAACATGTAGGATTCACAAAGGGCAAAACATAGAGATGTTACGAGCTAAGAGGCAGCATGAAAATGTGAATCTGGATTCACTCAGTCTGAATCTGGATTCACTCCGGCTGAACGTGGATTCACTCCGTCTGAATCTGGATTCACTCCGTCTGAAACTGGACTCACTCTGTTTGAATCTGGATTCACTCGATCTGAACCGGGATTCACTTAGTTTGAACCTGGATTTACTCTGTTTAGATCTGGATTAACTCTGTTTGAATCAGGATTCACTCCGTTTGAATCAGGATTCACTTAGTTTGAACCTGGATTCACTCCATCTGAATCTGCATTCACTCCATCTGAACCTGCATTCACTCAGTTTGAATCTGGATTCACTCTGTTTGAATCTGGATTCACTCCATCTGAACCGGGATTCACTTAGTTTGAACCTGGATTCACTCAGCCTGAATCTGGATTCACTCTGTTTGAATCTGGATTCACTCGATCTGAACCGGGATTCACTTAGTTTGAACCTGGATTCACTCAGTCTGAATCTGGATTCACTCAGTCTGAATCTGGATTCACTGGTGTTTGAATCTGGATTCACTCCATCTGAATCAGGATTCACTCTGTTTGAATCTGGATTCACTCCGTCTGAATCTGGATTCACTCTGTTTGAATCTGGATTCACTCGATCTGAACCGGGATTCACTCCATCTGAAACAGCATTCAATCAGTTTGAATCTGGATTAACTCCATCTGAATCTGGATTCACTCGATCTGAACCGGGATTCACTCCATCTGAACCTGGATTCACTCCATCTGAACCTGGATTCACTCCATCTGAACCTGGATTCACTCCATCTGAACCTGGATTCACTCGTGTTTGAATCTGGATTCACTCCGTTTGAATCAGGATTCACTCTGTTTGAATCTGGATTCACTTAGTTTGAACCTGGATTTACTACGTCTGAATCTGGATTCATTCGTGTTTGAATCTGGATTCCCTCCATCTTAATCTGGATTCACTACGTCTGAATCTGGATTCACTACGTCTGAATCTGGATTCACTCCATCTGAATCTGGATTCACTCAATTTGAACCTGGATTCACTCCATCTGAATCTGGATTCACTCTGTTTGAATCTGGATTCACTCCATCTGAACCGGGATTCACTCCGTCTGAACCTGCATTCACTCCATCTGAACCTGCATTCACTCAGTTTGAATCTGGATTTACTCCATCTGAATCTGGATTCACTCGATCTGAAGCGGGATTCACTCGATCTGAAGCGGGATTCACTCGATCTGAACCGAGATTCACTTAGTTTGAACCTGGATTCACTACGTCTGAATCTGGATTCACTCAGTCTGAACCTGGATTCACTCATGTTTGAATCTGGATTCACTCTGTTTGAATCAGGATTCACTCTGTTGGAATCCGGATTCATTTAGTTTGAACCTGGATTCACTCCATCTGAATCTGGATCTGGATTCACTCTGTTTGAATCTGGATTCACTCGATCTGAACCGGGATTCACTTAGTTTGAACCTGGATTCACTCAGTCTGAACCTGGATTCACTCTGTTTAGATCTGGATTCACTCTGTTTGAATCAGGATTCACTCCGTTTGAATCAGGATTCACTTAGTTTAAACCTGGATTCACTCCGTCGGAATCTGCATTAACTCCATCTGAATCTGCATTCACTCAGTTTGAATCTGGATTCACTCTGTTTGAATCTGGATTCACTCCATCTGAACCGGGATTCACTTAGTTTGAACCTGGATTCACTCAGTCTGAACCTGGATTCACTCTGTTTAGATCTGGATTCACTCTGTTTGAATCTGGATTCAATCCATCTGAACCGGGATTCACTTAGTTTGAACCTGGATTCACTCAGTCTGAACCTGGATTCACTCTGTTTAGATCTGGATTCACTCTGTTTGAATCAGGATTCACTCCGTTTGAATCAGGATTCACTTAGTTTAAACCTGGATTCACTCCGTCGGAATCTGCATTAACTCCATCTGAATCTCATTCACTCAGTTTGAATCTGGATTCACTCTGTTTGAATCTGGATTCACTCCATCTGAACCGGGATTCACTTAGTTTGAACCTGGATTCACTCAGTCTGAACCTGGATTCACTCTGTTTAGATCTGGATTCACTCTGTTTGAATCTGGATTCAATCCATCTGAACCAGGATTCACTTAGTTTGAACCTGGATTCACTCAGTCTGAACCTGGATTCACTCTGTTTAGATCTGGATTCACTCTGTTTGAATCAGGATTCACTCCGTTTGAATCAGGATTCACTTAGTTTCAACCTGGATTCACTCCGTCGGAATCTGCATTAACTCCATCTGAATCTGCATTCACTCAGTTTGAATCTGGATTCACTCTGTTTGAATCTGGATTCACTCCATCTGAACCGGGATTCACTTAGTTTGAACCTGGATTCACTCAGTCTGAACCTGGATTCACTCTGTTTAGATCTGGATTCACTCTGTTTGAATCTGGATTCAATCCATCTGAACCGGGATTCACTTAGTTTGAACCTGGATTCACTCAGTCTGAACCTGGATTCACTCTGTTTAGATCTGGATTCACTCTGTTTGAATCAGGATTCACTCCGTTTGAATCAGGATTCACTTAGTTTAAACCTGGATTCACTCCGTCGGAATCTGCATTAACTCCATCTGAATCTCATTCACTCAGTTTGAATCTGGATTCACTCTGTTTGAATCTGGATTCACTCCATCTGAACCGGGATTCACTTAGTTTGAACCTGGATTCACTCAGTCTGAACCTGGATTCACTCTGTTTAGATCTGGATTCACTCTGTTTGAATCTGGATTCAATCCATCTGAACCAGGATTCACTTAGTTTGAACCTGGATTCACTCAGTCTGAACCTGGATTCACTCTGTTTAGATCTGGATTCACTCTGTTTGAATCAGGATTCACTCCGTTTGAATCAGGATTCACTTAGTTTCAACCTGGATTCACTCCGTCGGAATCTGCATTAACTCCATCTGAATCTGCATTCACTCAGTTTGAATCTGGATTCACTCTGTTTGAATCTGGATTCACTCCATCTGAACCGGGATTCACTTAGTTTGAACCTGGATTCACTCAGTCTGAACCTGGATTCACTCTGTTTAGATCTGGATTCACTCTGTTTGAATCTGGATTCACTCCATCTGAACCGGGATTCACTTAGTTTGAACCTGGATTCACTCAGTCTGAACCTGGATTCACTCTGTTTAGATCTGGATTCACTGTTTGAATCAGGATTCACTCGTGTTTGAATCTGGATTCACTCTGTTTTATTCAGGATTCACTCGTGTTTGAATCTGGATTCACTACGTTTGAATCAGGATTCACTACGTTTGAATCAGGATTCACTCCGTTTGAATCTGGATTCACTCGTGTTTGAATCTGGATTCACTCCGTTTGAACCTGGATTCACTCCATCCGAACCTGGATTCACTCGTGTTTGAATCAGGATTCACTCCGTTTGAATCAGGATTCACTCCGTTTGAATCTGGATTCACTACGTCTGAATCTGGATTCACTCGTGTTTGAATCTGGATTCACTCCGTTAGAACCTGGATTCACTACGTCTGAATCTGGATTCACTCCATCCGAACTTGGATTCACTCGTGTTTGAATCCGGATTCACTCGTGTTTGAATCTGGATTCACTTAGTTTGAACCTGGATTCACTCCATCTGAACCTGCATTCACTCAATTTGAACCTGGATTCACTCCGTTTGAACCTGGATCACTCCGTCTCAATCTGGATTCACTCTGTGAGTTCCTGTAAGAATTCCACTCACAACTCAGAGCTGAACCGACTCTACAGACTTTTTTACTGAGTGATTTTTCAAGAACTCAGTAAAGGAAAATCTCAAAAAAGAGCCGAACCTTTCATCCCTGGTGTGAACCGGTGGACAGACACTTACTTGATGGCAGCGCTGAGCAGGAAGTTGAGCTGGGGCATGACGAGCGTGTCAGGTGACGACAAGTAGCGATCGAACTGGACCTGGATCGCGTGGAGGAGAAACTGAGATTAAAGGGATATCCCACCACTGAGTTCTTTAACAAAAAGGTGTGTAATAATAAATAAAGGTAATGATATAGGGCTTGGTCATAAGGAAGAGACTCAGATTCAATTATACTAAACATTGATATAAAGTAAATTTCCTATGTCAAACAGATATTGAATTTTTGGGGGAATTTGCGAATTGTCCATCTCGCCCCAAATTCAGACGAGAAGCTCGACACCAATTTGATCCCTATGTGTCATGCACAGAGGCAGCTACGGGTTAACTCAATGCATGGCTGCAGAGGGAGGATATAATGAGATCTAAGAAGATCTTTATGATGAGAACCCTTCATCCATCGACCGGGGGCCGGGCGTCAACCTTCTCGTTTGAATTTGGGGAGGACAGAGAAAGAGAGCGCAGGCCCACAGCAAAGGGCAGGTGGGTCGATCCCAACGCTCAGCCACCAGGAGACCAACACAGAGCGGTGGATACAGACGTAGCTCACCATGGCTGCTTTCAGAGAAGAGCTATCCATGCCGGGGAGGTTGGACAGCGGCCCCTGTGATAATGGGAAAACAGTGCATCTCAGGGTCACGGTGATGGAACAGCAATGAGGGTGAATCACGGGCGCAAACAGAGGGTAAGTGGCAGAAGATGTTGATTTATTTAGGTCTGCGGGTTGCGGCGAGTTCGGTTTCACCCGGCGGTGCTGGCCGTCGGCGTCTCCACTCGCTCTGAATTGCCGGTGAAACAAGACAGTGGAACCGCACGGCACAGATTAAATCAACTGACGGTTGCTCTGGGGCTCTGGGTGTCGTGTCGCGGGTCTACAAGATCGTTTCGTTTTCGAAAAAGATAAAAAGAGGGAAGTGCTCTTTCGCGATGTTAGACATGAGAATTGGTTCAGAATTAATAAAGAAAAGGGTTGTTTATAACAAGAAACACATCAATAACCCTTACTGCTTCCATCGTCCTGTGTGGTTCCATTTTGACTTGCGAACATTAAAGATAAAAGTCTTCTCTCCGAATCATTATGATATCATCAAGACCCATATTGTACAACTGTGAGAGTAGACAGTAGTGTGTGTGTGTGTGTGTGTGTGTGTGTGTGTATGTGTGTAGCACTTTGTCAACACAATACCACTCCACCAGGTGCTCTCACCCGGGGCTGCGTACATTAGGCTGCTCTGAAATGCACCAATTATTGCAATCAGTTGCGAGTCAGAAATGCACGGCGTGCAGAGCGCGTGTCGGAGCAGCGGCCGGCAAGGGCAAGCGCGCTACGACGGCCCTGTCGGAGAAACACGCTGAGCCTTCAGAAACGATGCCGATTCAACGACACACACGAAAGTCCAAAACAAACACAACTGAACCTTGCTGCAGATATCCCAAAAAAATACGTGAACAGGAAACCGGCTGCAAATACAGAAACAACGCAAAGTCAAAAACACACAAAGCACGAAAACAAACGCATCAGCATCTGCAGATGCAGTCAGCACAACCGAAGTGCTCCAGGCCTCCAGGGGGAGCCCCAAGTGGAACAGCTTGGTATTCCACCTGAGAGAGAGAGACAAGAGTGTGTTTGTTTTATAAGCAGGAAGAAAACATATTATTGCCTTGTCCAACTTTATCAGATTAACGTCTTTATTTGGGCTTGTCCTGTTCGGTCCTCTCATTCATGCAATAGGTGCTGGTTTAGTATTTGAAATGTGTAAAGCGTACAAATGACTACAAGGACAGGGTGGGATATGAAAAAAATCCTTATCCATGAACTGAAAATAAAAGTAAAGGTACTCCTCACTTAACAACCAACCTGTTTAACGACTGTTCAGACTTAGGACCAGCTCTCTGACCAGTCTGTATTGTACACTGTGTACAATACCAAGAATCTCATCACCCTTTATATACTATATGCACTATATACACTATATACACTGTATACATCTCATCTATGTTCTCAGTCTCAGTCTCGCTCCCGCAGTCTGTCAGTATTCACTACACTAGCATTCGCAACTGCCACGCCCCCTAACCGTGAAATAACACTATATACACTATATTTACTATATATACTATATACACTATATATACTATATACACTTTATATACTATATATACTATATATATATACTATATATACTATATATACTATACCCCTTACCGTGAAATAATACGGGTCATTGCTTATCGACCAATTCTCTAAACGATCCGGTGCTAGGAACGGACCTCGGTCATTAAGTGAGGAGTACCTGTATATACATTTATTTTTAACTTAAGATTATGTATGCATGCTCAAACATCCAAACATTTATGACATGAAATAATAAGGAGAAAAAATACACACACACACACACACAGGCAAGCGCGTCTCTCTCGGTCTCGGAAAATGTGGCCAACTGAGAAGTTCTTCGATGTGCATCTACTGAATAATTTAATTTAAATAACTGAATTATTTCTGAAAATGTATTTTTATTTTGTTTAAAATAGTTTCATTAAAATATATTATAATAATAATTTAAATAAATAAATAAATAGATAGATAGAAATAAAAATTTTTGGCGACCCCCCCGGGTTTCAGGACCATAGTTTTAGAACCCCTGGTCTACAGTGTTGCAGCGCAATATGGGACATTCATGCCAGCGCTATCATCTATAATATGATGTCATCCTGGCACTTTTCCACATAATCTTGAGCCACATAATCTTGAGCCACATAATCTTGAGCTTGAGCCAATTTGATACTTGGTTTCACATTTACTAAACACTCCTTCGGCGTGATAGACTGTGTGTGTGTGTGTGTGTGTGTGTGTGTGTGTGTGTGTGTGTGTGTGTGTGTGTGTGTGTGTGTGTGTGTGTGTGTGTGTGTGTGAGCGTGTGACAGTGTGGTGTAATGGAGGAGGTCTTTATTCTGGACATTTAAGATGCCCTAGAGTGTAAACACCGCCTCCAGCCATTTCATCCTCAACTTTAATCCAAACAGAAGCCGGGGCTGCGGTCAGTCACGTAAAACCATCACTCTGATAAACTGGGCTGATTGTCAGCAGTACCAGTGATAAGTGATAAGAAGTGACACCTCACGCGACGGTTTAGAGGCGGAGGAACGCGGTGAAAAACGATGAACTGTCAAAAATGGATGGAGGTGGCGATAATTCAAAGTGTTGCGCACAGAGATGAAAAACATGAAATGGTTGAAAATAGCAAAAAAGATGAAAGAGGGCGGACCCCGAGAGGAAACTGCCGACACATGGGAGGGAATGACAGACGGGCATGGTAAGTGGAATAAGGAGGCTGAAATGGGAGCGCGGGGCGTGGCATGTCCCGACATGACCGGCCGTTCCTGGACTCCTCACTCAACCACGGCTATGAGGAAGGAATTTATTATCACCATAATAATCCCACTGCACCCATTAATAGCACAGCATCCGCTCACCATTTAAAAACTGTGCTAGAGAAACCAGCTGAGCTCCATCAGATTGATATTTTATATATAATGGTGTACACTATTGCATTATTACTGTACGGTTTCCCAACAGGGCCGTGCCGTGAACAGTTATAAACGATGGGAACAAACATCTACCCTTTAATGTGAAAAAGAACAAATATTTCACACTTAATATTATGACAACTTGTAGGAAACATGGTGCTGCAAATGGTGACCCTTTATGGGGGTCTGGCACCCCAGGTTGGGGACCCCTGGTACAGATGGAGTAGCAACAGAAACCTCAGCAGAGTGCACGTGTGAGTGCGTGTGCGCGTGTGTGTGTGTGTGTGTGTGTGTGTGTGTGTGTGTGTGTGTGTGTGTGTGTGTGTGTGTGTGTGTGTGTGAGTGCGTGCGTGCGTGTGTGTGTGTGTGTTGACCTGCTCGGCCCCGTGCTGCTGGACGCAGCTGTAGATGTAGCTGAGTCCAACTCTGGTGAGGACGTAGGACGCCTGCTCGTTGATCAGCGTGTCGAGGTGGGCCTCGATCTGTAAATCCCACACACACACACACACACACATACACAGACACACAGACACAGACACAGACACACACACAGACACAGACACACACACAGACACACAGACACAGACACACAGACACAGACACAGACACACAGACACAGACACAGACACACACACAGACACAGACACAGACACACAGACACACAGACACACAGACACACACAGACACACAGACACACAGACACACACAGACACATACACAGACACACAGACACAGACACACACACACACACACACACACACACACACACACACACACACACACACACACACACACACCCCAATTCGGGCCTGTATTGTGGCTGGATGGTACTTGTGGTAATAGAGCGGCGCTGTGCGCTTGATAATGAAACTTGTATAGAAGCCCTTGTGCAGCTCGGTTACAATAGAGAGATAGAGAAAGGGAGAAAAAGGGATGGATAGATGCTGCATTTGAGTCAAAATGAAAATAAATGACAATTTCAATGATCCTTTCTGTGGCGGGGCAATTTCATCTTTTAATAAAAGATTTCTAAGGCTCCCAGTGAAAGGAATTAGAATAATTAACTAGTTTTGACACACAATGTCACCGTGCGCGGGGACAATGTGACGGTGAAAAACTGAGCTGGATTACATGAAAATTATTTCATGATTCCATTTGTCATGCAGGCCTACATAATAAAAGGTAAAGGACAGAATAATAGGATCTATGGCAAGCTGGAGACAAAGATCTTTGGCCGACTGGAATAGAATTACACTCTGGATATAAATGGACACAACAGAACATGTGAAATAAAACGTGACCGTCAAACTTCTTAATAAAGAAGAGACAGCCTCCAGGGCTCCAGAATAACTTTTTTTCCGCTGGTAGCACCGGTGCTCCCGACTGAAGATTTTAGGAGAACAAGGGCAAAATTGAGGAGCACCACTGAAATTGAAAACGCAACGCAACACATTCAAATTTTTTTCTTTGGCCCGTAACGACCGCTGGACCCACGGACACGGCGGAGGTGTCGTCACAACCAGGACGTCTCAGACATCTCATGGTTCAAGTCGATGGTTGGATCGATCCACATTTGAGCGGGAACTAGTGAAAAACCGATTAAATTTTACCAGAAGCAGCAGAATGTTTGCGCATTGTCGTATTTTATCTTTAACTATTATGTTTTTTTTATTATGAATTTTTTTGTTACTCACCATTTTATTTACCTTTTCATTTTTTACTATCAGTTGTTTTTTTCCCCTCACTCCTGTTTCCGACTGCAAATTCCTTCATGATAAATAAACCCATGTCTTTCTTATTTTATCCGGGATGGCGGTGGCTGTACCTGGAACTCCAGCATCTCCAGCCTCTTGTCGGTGAACTCGAAGAGCGCCAGCGTGGTCTTCATCACATACAGCGAGTTTACCATGTAGGTGGCCATGTCCGCCGTGCCCAGGTTACTGGCCGACACGGTGCAGAGCTGCAGGAGGGGGTCCAGGATACAGGACAGCACCTGTGGGCGGGACGCAGGGAACACAATCCAGTAAACTCACAGGGAAACAGAACTTAGAGAGAAAATGGGATTTTCTCAATAGTAAAGCATTTTAAATTACATAAATGACGGTAACCAACATTTTTATAAGATCTGGGTTGGAAAATAACTGATCCTTTATGTGAATCATTCCCCCACAACTTTAACAGATGATGTGCATGTGTGAAAGTGCCCCACTACCTAAGGCTGATAGTAAGAAAAATGTGTTGCCTAGAGCTCAACCTCAACCTCAACAACCAACCAAACAAACAAACAAACAAACAAACAGAATCCACTGTAACTGAGAATTACATTGACAGCTTCATGTTATATCTGATTTAGTTTTAAGTAGCCAAAAGGGAGCAATCTGTACTAGAACTCAAAGAAATGTAGCTTCCAATACCCGAACTGACCGTGTGTGAGTGTGTTTACCTGAGCAAAGTCGGCTTGGCGGGCGTCCAGGGGCACCACGGAGGAGTCGTGCGAAGCCAGGACCTCCCTGAGCAGCGACAGGGTCTGGATCAGGGAGGTGGTGGGACCCAGGTCCGGTGGAGGCAGCTCCACCTAGACGACCAGGGGCAAAAGGGAGCAGGGTTAAGGGTCAATGTCTCACGACACACAAAAAAAAAATGCATTTCCCTCCTTGTTACTCTTTTTATATGCACTTAATTCACACTATGTTCTAAAAAGGAAAATATCTTATTTTTGTGTATGAAGACATATTTTTTGCAAATGTACAATTTTGAAGTGATGCTGCACAATGTGTGTGATAAATGGGAGTGAGCTTAAGATAAAACGTGACAAATTTAAATTAGCCAATAGCTGGTCAATGTCCACATTCCCTGAACTCAAATCCCCTCCTCCGACAAAGTCCCACTCGAGCATCTCATGTCACTGGAAAAGGCATCGCATTGTAGAAGTTTGTCTTGCTTAAATTGCCATTTTGTGAAGTTTTTAGTTTTGTTTTAATAAATGTTAAGGGTGGAAGGATAAAGTTTTCCACATGTGACCGGCGTCACTCACACACATAATAAGTGATCTGGCGGTCACCGTGGAAACACGCCTGTTGGTACAAAGCAGGGAAATGCAGACAATACGCCATTGTTTCTACAGGGTCATGGAATGGTTGTATGGCTGTGACGGAGAGTTCAGGGAACTCAGACACATATTATAGGTTTCTCCTCTTCAAACGGGTTCATGTCTCCTGCCGCTCATCACACATCACATCTCGCTGGAAAATCATAGGCTGCGGTTTCAAAAGGTCAATGGCAAAGTGTGAAAGGTCGAGCAGGCGCCTTACAGCGGTTTTGCCACTTGCCATGTGTAGCTGGCATCAGTGTTAAGGAAAACTCTGGTATTTTTTCGATCGTTGGGAGATCTTTTGAATTGATCATCTAGTCATGAGTTTTTAAACTCAGTTCACTGCCGTGCACCAGGGAAAACACACTCGCCGAAGAACTTGGCGAGAGCCCCGTTGTGCGACGTTGTCGGCTGAAGCTATTTCTCATTGGGACCGACTCCCAGTGATCAAAAAATACCAGAGTTTTCCTGTAAGGAAGAGTAAGGATAAGCTAAAGGTAAGAGTAAAGCAGGGCTTCCGATTTCCTGATGCCTCACGAGGGATTCCTCTACTCCAGACACAAAGAAATGTCAAACATGAATGTTCAGGAAAAAGCCCCACGCGCCTTTTTTACATCTGTCTTCAGTTTGACAGTGTCAGCGCCAAACATGTTATCCAGACCAATCACAGGAAATGTAGGTTGTGGATACATGGTCATCACGCAGATCACGTGAAAAACTTCCATCCGGCGCCTTCAATTATTGCAGTGTGAAAGGAAGCGTACTAAACTGAAAGGGATAGATGCAACTCATGAGGCGAACGGGGGTGGGCATAACACTGACTTTGACAAGTTGGAAGCTCTCTGTTGGCAAGGATGACAAAAGGGTTGCCGAAATGGAACCATTTTACAATTGAGTGATGATGATTCGATGCAATTATAACCCATATTTCAATGTTCTCATTTGTTTCACCTTTTTTTACAGTGGAAATCAATGCAACAGGAAAACAGATTTTCCTGACGAAAAATACAGATGAACATCAAGCTCAAAAATCAACCTTTTTCTTTCTTTATTTTGGACATATGAAGAGCGGTCGCCGACGTCAACCACCAACGGCAACCCGACCACACAAGACGGTTAACAAAGGCCTAAATGTGGTTGCCCGAGGCAACTGCAGGCAATCGTTATTGTCAGGTCCCGCTGCAACTGTGGGAGAAATTACTGGTTGCAGCTTTTTAATGAAGAGGGTTTTCATCTCGCTGCCCTCTGAACCGCACGTCACCTTTGGCCGCCTAATGGGGCTCATTATGCAAAAGCTGCATCCGCCCATTAGCTGCACTCGAAGCAAACACCCCCGAGGGCCTGCGATTAGGTTAGTACCACCCTAAGAGTTTAATTCCTCTGACTGCTATTGATCAAGGGCACAGCCTGGGCATGGAGTCACACAGCCCCTGCCCGTGCTGAGGTACATTTGGAAGCCAATTTAAAAGAAAGGCTATCAGGGCCGATGTTTTTTTCAGATTTTGTTTTCAGAGAACTTTTCTGCTGCTGCTACCTCTGCCACCAGCCAAGGACTGTTTACAAGCACAAGTGCTTCCTAAATAACCTTGTTGCTGTCCTTTTTTTTTTCAAACATGGCTGCGCGTAGAAAGCGATATGTTCATTGGTTCTCAACATCTGATGCTGCGTTCAGATGGAACTGGATCGACAGGAACGGTATAACGACACTTTCTGAACGGCAGGGGGGAGGAGGAAAACAACTTGGAGCGAGGGAGAGGTACGACTGCAAAAATAATGTTGCTATGGTGATGACTCCAATAAAATGTATAAAACTAAATTATTTTGTGTTAATATATAAGAATTCTAATAATGTTTAGTAATTTTATTAGCCTCTCGTTGTCTATATCTGCACCAGACTTGATCTGCTACGTAACATCTGGTCCATTACATCGAGGAGGACGGCAAAAGTAAAAATATTTAACTTGCGCCAAGACGGGTCGTAAATGTTCCTGTGTGAGTGACCCGGCTCAGAGAGTCCTGCCTCGAACTTCTCCGTTTTGAAATGAAATGAAGAAAAATGCTCCTCACGCCAAGTCACAAAATCTCAGCGGTGCGCAATGTGGCGTAGGTCTCCCTGCCCCATGGCGCCCCCCCCCCGTGACGTCGTTAGCTTTTATGTTATCAACTACTCTACTATTGTTTGTTAAGGTAAACAACTATCAATGAAGGAAATGCATTTAAATTTGCACCTCTAGTTCTACACCATCATTTCACAATTTGACAAAGGACGAGGAACAGGAAGTCTAAAGTGTAAAAATAAAGTCCACTGGCAAATGGCTAGGGGATGGGTTATGATGGGTTATGGAAAAAAGAACACCATTACTGTCGTATTAAGACAGTATCTCCAAAAGAGCAATTTTTTAGAAAGAGGGAAAATTGCTAGCAATGGAATGAATTTATCTCGTTTTCAAAAAGAGCTTTTATCCAACGGCAAACATATTACGGTCCATTTTCAGCCCTCTTCATTCTCCTACCTTGTCCATGAGTCTGCTGGCATGGAGACTCAGACTATTGAAGAACATCTTTTTACTGAGGACGTGCATTTCTTCTATTGTGATGAGCAGCGAGGCCACGCTGGTTCCAACGATGGAGCTGGACAGAGACCACGAGGAAGGAAGGAGACGGCTTATGAGTCTAAAAGCAGCACTCCTACTTTTACTGCAAGGCATAATGCTCCGACTTTCCCATGACTTCCCTTGACCCAATTCCAAAAGTACTGTACATGTCCAATGGGGTACGTGATTACTGACTTCTTAGTAACTTCAAAAACGTCTTATCAGCAAGGACAATTTAAACATAAGGAATATACTATATGCTGTATACTGTAAATAGCCATATCTTTCCAAAAGCCGTAGGCAATTTAGCCTTCAATCAGACACAGGTGTATACAAACCATTTTCTAACAAAATTTTGGGTGGAAATTACTATCAAAATGAAAAACCAAATCCATAATCCATAATATTCCAAGCCTCAGGCAAGAACATTTATCAAATGCTGTTGCATGATTAGATGTTAGTCCAGTACCTGATGGTGTGGTGGTAGAACTTGAGAAGGTTGGACTGCTTGTAAAGCAGAACGGCGCCCGGTTCCGCCACGATCACCTGCTCTATCCTCACCTGGAGGTCAGAACCACAACATGCTCCGTCACACACCCCCGCCCATTAAACCACCCACTCTCTCCACACCCATGGAAATAAATTTGAAAACTTTCACTCCACTCACTTTGAGCGGCCTGCACACTCCTTCAGTGATGTGTCCCACCACCTCCTGAATGTTCTCCTCCACATCTGGGGACGGGAGGACATTTGAATGCAACCATGGCCACAAAGCTGTCTGTACGCCGTGTCCGACAATGGATCCGACTGTCGAACCCACGGAAGCCGTCTTACTGCATGTGTCTACATTTTGCATCGCTCATTTGCGAAATCCTACTCAAGTGGGAGAAAATGGGAGCGCCCGGTCACTCCACTCCACTAGTTTGCTCAGCTGGACATTTACCATTTTCAATAAATGACAGCTTAAAACTTCCTTTATATTTTGTTTGCAAATAGCGCACAAATGAATACACGCAATTCATTCATATAAAAAGCGAGACATTGAAAAAGATTATAGCAACACCAAACAATAAAGTGACTAACATTACATTACACTACATTTAGTCATTTAGCAGACGCTTTTATCCAAAGCGACTTACAAGGGAGAATAACATTCAAGCTACAACATTAATATGGTATGGGTAGGTAGGTATGGTATACCCTCAGTTCTGATTGGTCAATGGAGGCAACCAGCGGTCAGTCATTTCTGAATAATTTCTGAATAATGTCTGCTGATATGTTAATATTGACCAATATTACATCTTCTCCACCTGGTTTCACATCCCTCTTATGACTCCGCCTACATGCTCTTGCAGACATTATCTAGTGGCGCCATCTTGTGACGCTACCTTAAAAACTACAATGGAAGACTTGAGATGAACACAGACGATATCAAAATCGTTGGATTCAGCAAACACAACACAAAGGGTCTGTGAAGTGGTCCCAGGGGGCTCGATCTGTGATCCAAGTTCCCGAGTTCAGCCTTGCCCAAATGTGGTACAGCCTAGGGGGTGGCGTTGATTTTTTTTGTAAAAGGTGGGTTTGTGACGACCTTTGAGACCGTATTGTGATGAAGGGCTTCACAGTACAAATAAACTTGACTTGATTTGACTTTGGAAGGAGCGTACCCTGCAGTGTGACTTGCTTCAGCAGCGCTTCCAGATGCTCCTTCTCCGAGGCTGTGGCTTGATGCAGCCAGGCCAGCATGTCTCCGATGTACCTGCAAAAAGCACCAGGGCCGGCCCAAAGAGCCAGAGCCGGAGCCAGAGCAGAGCGCAGGTCACCGCAGTTCAACTCTGATTGCACACCGCGCGCACCAATTACACAACAGCGGTGGGACGTGTAAACAAGGAGGTTAACCTAAACGATGTCACAAATCTGTGGCCGTCTGTGTTATTGTGAGTGTATCTTTGTGTGTGTGTGTGTGTGTGTGTGCGTGAGGTGTGTGTGTGTGTGTGTGTGTGTGTGTGTGTGTGTGTGTGTGTGTGTGTGTGTGTGTGTGTGTGTGTGTGTGTGTGTGCGTGTGCGTGTGCTCGTGCGCGTGAAGCCGTTGGGGAGCGAGAAAGAATTTGTTGTTCTGAGAATCGCTGATGTGTCCTTTTTGTTCTGAGAAGTGGCGTCTTTCAGCCGCTGGCAGCAGCAGGGACTGCAGAGCAAACGGGTGAAAAACACATTCAGACCTGGACGCTTTTCCTTGAACGCAGTAAAAACCCACGCGGCGTGTGGCAGATTCTGCTGCTTTGCCCCCCGGAGGATCTCCTAAACTGGTTCTTTGTTCACACTTTATAGATCTACCACTCAAAGGAAACGCTTCAACGTAAATGTGCAAGATTTATTCCAGTATAAAAGCAGGGCTGGGGATTGTTTCAAATGTCAACAGGAATTCTTTGTCTTTCTGCACTGATTGACTGCGATACTTTCCTAATACCATTTTTTTATATTACACCAAATACTGCATTGAAGCACAGTGAGAAGCTGCAGCAGAGTGGTAAGTTTCTCTATAGTAAAGCGCTCAGCAAGGTTGTGCTATGAACGGTCATAAGTTACGGAACTAGCGTTATAATAATGCCAGGCTTGAAATACAGCCAACCTTTGCTTTCATGGCTCTGCAGATTGACCGCAGCCTTTAAATGTGTCACATTACAACAGCACACGCAGGTTTCTCTCGCAGTTGTGTGGCTGCTCGGCACCTCATGGGGTCGTGGGAGTGCATTTCGATGGGTCGCGGCGTTCCACCCGGCCCCCCCCGCGTCAGGGCGTCGATGAAGCCCCGGACCACCGCACAGCGTCGCGCCGTGCCAAACTCATCCAGAGTGTACCTGAGGCAGAGCGACACAAAGAGGGGGATGTTAGGAGAAGACTGAGACTGATGGAAGGTAAGTCAATATCCTCAATATTATCAATATCCTTATTATTATCAATATCCTCAATATTATCAACATTATCACGCGATGTGGCGACATTAGGACATCGTCATGTAGTGGCGTGTCCTGGATCTATGTGAATCACGACCGTTATTCCAACTATACAGAGATCCGTGAAACTCTTGTGTAATGCATTCAATCTGGAAACCAGGTGAATTGTGTTTAAAAAACTGAAAACGTACAAAATCTAGAAATGTTGCACTTCATAAACATTTTTTTTTTTTTACTTTTTGTTTTTTATTGCACAGAATTATCGTTGCATTGAGCCATAAATCTTGACTGACTGCAAATCTGCTAGATATCAGACCAAACCTCTCGTTTTCAAATAAATATCGGAGAACTTTCATTTGAAAACTCGAGGTTTAGCCTGATATCTGGTTCAATAAAATGGCTTTGTAAATTCATATGCTGATATCATAATTTCTAGCAATATAATGTGGAAAATGACCATGATCATCATGATGATACTTGTTTTTTTGCATACGGCCTAGTGGAAAAACAGCGTGCCAGAGGTGAGGAACACACGGACGGTGCAGAGAGGAAGAAGGCTGGTTGTTATGATTTCTCAGGCAGTCAGCAGCAGACTAAACAGTCAGTCTGCAGAAACATGAGCCTGAGTCTCAGCCTTAACATCCTTTCACCCGCAAACCGCTCCGCCTAAAACCACCTCTTCACCCCTCCGGCCTTGGCTGCACCCTGAAGGGGCAAAATCGTGGGACAGATGAGGAGGAGGGCAGGGCAACATTCAGTGAAAATACGCTTGTGTCTCTAGGAACAAACTCTGATTTATCCGACTTGGAATCTGTGAGTCATGTCCGTTTCCTAAACCCAAATTATTTGCAAATTTTTTTCTGGTGCCAGAGGGCGTCAATTATTAGACAGAGATTGAAATTCAAAAAAAAAAAAAACATTAAATGATTTTTTTTGTGTTCTGTTCTCTGTTCTCATCCTAATTAATCAAAATAATTTGTGTGGAGTGGAGCCCGTGGGTAACGTGGGCACTGGCTGATTGTTGTTTTACTCAAAAGGTTTCAAAGCACGACGAACATTTTGCCAAGAGGAAGAATCGCTTTATTGATCCCCCGTGCAGGATCTTTGTACTTGGGCAGCCACAGCACATCGCCCGGAGGCCAACTCCAGCTCTAGCGCCGATGCCTTGTTCAAGGGCAAACATTCACAACCCACGTTGACACAGGGAGAACCTGCAGACTCAACACCAAGGCCCCAGTTGGGGCCAGGAGAATCGTGATGCTGGGATGTGTGTGGATGGGCCCCAGGGAGAGCTGGTTGGTCGTTGGGATATTGACAGGAAGGATCCACAGTAACATGAAAAGAAAGGAATCCCCTCAGGCACCAGACTGGGTGAACAGAATGCCTGAGGAAACTGCTGATTTGAAACAAAAGCAAATAATGGAATAAGCCTCTGACACGGAGGACTTTAAGTGAAAAGAGAACTTAACCCGCTAACTTAAAGTAATCAGAGACAAAATCCCAAAAAATCTCAGAATACATGGAAGATAAAATAACACAAAGTAGTGAATAATGAATTCTGAATGCAATTCACGATAAACAAGTAAGGACTATTTTCGGCTAATTGGCCTTTATTTTATGTTTCGTTAAAATAAATATCCCAAGATTAAATTCCTAGAATGATTTGTTTCGATGCCAGTACTGTCACAACAAATCAGAACCTTTCGAAGATGCATTTAACGCTACGATTATTGGAAATAGAGCTCCTCGATGCCACGGGAGCATTGCAAGACACTCCACTGGGACAGGGTTTCCACAGAGAGACACAGAGGAATTACACAGAACAACTCAGTGTGTGTGTGTGTGTGTGTGTGTGTGTGTGTGTGTGTGTGTGTGTGTGTGTGTGTGTGTGTGTGTGTGTGTGTGTGTGTGTGTGTGTGTGTGTTACTTGTAGAGGACGGGTCGGTCCTGCAAGGCTTCCATGGCTTGACTCAGGACGGGGCTGACGTCGCAGGTCTCCTGGGCCAGTCCTCGGCATTCATCTGCACAGGAGGAGAGGTCAAAGGTTCGAAAAGAGACCATTCAGCACAGCGTCTACAGGCATCATCTTGGTCGTGCAGCATTTCAAGTGTAGGTTTCAACAGAATATTGTTGTTATTGAGACTACACAAAATCTACCATATATTATATTTCAAAAAAAGGCTTCTTAAGTGGCATAAGTAAAGAACACAAATGAAAAACTGGAGATCTACTTTCAAATATATTTTATCCAGAAATTACAGTGAAATTAGAAAGCACAGTAAAAGCTTAAAGATGGACGCCAAGAATTGTGTTTCTGTCGGGTCTGTCGTTCACTCAACACTGGCTAAATATTTACAGGGCTGATTACTGGATAGCGTTACAGTGCTGGTAAATTACACTACAGCAACAGCACGTCAGCCGCCATTAGGAGCTATATTAAAGCTTTCTCCTCAAAAGAACTCCTTGATCATATATACAGTGTCTTGAACTAGTATTTAGCATCCAAAACGGGTTTGACATTAAATTCACATTATTTTGTCTTTCAGCGGGACAACGACCCAAAGCACTCTGCTTGTACTGAAGAAAATGGATGTTCTTGAGTCCTGACCTTAACACCATCGAACATCTCAAACTGACGTCTACTTCCACAAGCAACCTGCATCGCTTGTGCAGCCTCGCCAGGAGGAATGAGCAAATCTGACTGCTTTAATGGCTGAGAGAAATGGTTCAACCAAGCATTGAACAAGCATTGAACACTTATACATTTCCACTTTAGAAATTGAGAGCACATTTCCATATTTTGAGAGCTGTCTTTCAATCTATTTTCATCCATTCTGGACTATTAAGCTTTAGTTAAAAAAAAAATTGAATGCTGATGGTTTGTACGGAAGTGCACCAATCCTCACCGGAAGGAAGTCCTAGTATATGTCAATGCACCCAGTGAAAATAAAACAACTCTGATTCTGATCCATTCAGTTGCCTTCTGAAGCTTGAAAATTGACGCAGATGGTAAAAATGTATCACCTTGGAAACCGTCAAAACGAAACAAATGCAGAAGACTTTAAAACACGCGATAATGTTCAAAGGTTTTAACATGAGGAATGCCAACTGCATGTTGATTTGATTATTAGTTTCCTTCGCTGTGAGATCACGATGCCGTCTTTTCATTAAAGTTTCCATATTCTCCGGCTGGGGCGTCACGGCGGTTAGTGTGGCGCTCTACTCACTCTGCGCCCAGCGGTACAGCTGCTCGTAGGACGTCTCCTGCAGCACGGCCATCTGCTCCATGATCTCCAGCCTGGAAGGAGCGCACAAGGCCTCGGACATCAGCCACAGAGTGTCACAGAGCTGGAGGTGATGTGCGTTTGTTTCTGGTTTCAGAATGTCAGCGTTGAGGTGCGTTCCTGCCTCCCTGCTTTGTAAGGTTGTTGTTTTTTTATATCAAAACTTCCTTCGCCAAAGCTGATGGAGAATCACCTGATCACAGCAGAAGCCAGGTCATCTGAATCTCACTTATGCAAATGTACCGGTCAACCAAACCAGACTTTGTGCCTTGTTTTTTGCATTGGAAACCTAACGGCTCCCTGACTGGACTCTTCCACTCAGGCTGCAGTTAAAGCTGCAGATGTCCTGATCCACTGATTTGAAGTTAAAGTTCTGAAGTTGAATGCATTGGTTTAATATTCATAATTCATATCTCATCAATACAGTGAATTAACACAGGATATTCATATATTTAATCCTTGGTGGTATACAGTACAACCTATTACTTGTTATGAATGTTGCCTAGACTGCATCCACTGTAGCCTGGTGGTCCTGGAAGGGGGATTCCTCCTTCCAGGACCCCTTTTCAAGGTTTCTTTTTTCACCAAGTGGTTTTTCTGGGAGTTTTTCCTCGGCCGAGTGAAGGATCTGGAGGTTGATTTCTATGTGAAGTGTGGGCCTCTGAAGCCCTTTGATCCTATATAAAGGGCTGTATAAAGAAACTTGAAATAAAATTGGCTTGACTTGGTGGAGTTTAAATGAACCAATTAGATTGACTTTAGAAAGGTTTCATATTCATTTGCATAATCACCCACATTACAGTCAACCCAACACTTCAATCCTGCGTTGTTTGGATAAAGGATCAGTTTCCTGTGTTATTTAAAATGTGAAATATTGGCTTTCCTATTTTACTTGTTTTATCCTCCTTGATCCCGTTTTAATCCTTATATAGCACAACTATATATTAACACAGTATTAAAAAATCCACAGCATAACAATACCAATACAATGCAAGTACAGTGATATCACTTTTCACCAGTGTGAGTGGATGGTAGGATCTGAGTCAGGTTCTGTCTGAGCCTCGTACCCTGCAGTTTGCTGGTTGGTCCGCAGGAGGATCTTCACTTCCTCGTGGATGTGCTTCACCCGTCTCAGCGCTTTGAAGAAATCCTGGAGAAGAAAAGAGGGAATGTAGGTCGCATCATGTGTCATCCAAGAACGGAAAGGTTCTGCCGAAGTACCAGGGGAGCTCCATGGGGGGCACTGTCTCGCACCAGTGTGGGGGCCGACGTGCAACATGAAGGGCCACAATGATCCAGTTACTGTTTCTACCTGATCACCACACTGGGTAAATGGAGTGATCAGCACACCCTCAGCCAGTGAGGCAAGAGTTCATCTTCACCCTGAACCGGAGTGGCGAGGCGTCGGCCTCAGGGAGTCATTTCATTCCTGTTTTAAAGGACACATCGAACCAAACCAGATAGAACTGGTGTGGTGGAAGTGGCAAAACTCAAGTCACAGATCTGCACTTTAGCTCATCGGATGTGTATAGATACACTGCGCCAAAACATTGAAAGTATGCCAAATGATTTAGTAATAAATGCCAGTGTTTTTTGATGATAATAGATAATTATCTAATTATTTTAATTGAAATGTTTGACTCCTGTTCAGTGTTGAGCGAATGAATGAAGAAATACAGTTTATGTTTCGACCGTTGCTAAATTATAAAAACATATATATTAAAATCATGTCAGCCCCCATCTTTCATGGATGAACCTTGACATCACTACATCTCCGTCACCTCTGTGATGGGCGTGTCGCGGCCTCCTCGCAGCACGGCCATCTCCTCGCCGGAGAGCTGGAACTTGTCCAGGAAGGCTTGTGCAACCTGGGCTCGGACCTCCAGGCGGTGGCTAGGAGGAAGAAAAAGGAAAAGAAAACAATTTTATTTCAATTTATTAACTACATCTATTCGTCCTTGTTCATTTATGACTTTTAATGGCTTTTTTTGGTTCTGTCAATAGTTCTAATTTCATCCTATGTTTTCCAGCATAGCAGTGTTTTTTCTTTGCATTTGACTTCATAGATTTTATATAATTGTCTCCTTTAAAATTGGACAATTTATTTTATGTAGTTGTTGTTTATAGATGTTATGTTGCTATTTTCACACTTTTCACACATTTTTCATTATTTCTATGTGTTTTATCATTGTTCAGCACTGTATAAAGGAATAGTGGTGGTGGTGTCATGTCACGTTCTTTATGCTTTTTAGGATTATCTCATGTTGTGTTGTTTCTTTCCATTGTGCTTTATCCTACTAACACTGTAGTTAATAAAATGAAAACAAAATACACAACTAAACAAGTACGCTACTCTGAAACACCCTCGACCAACATTTTTTCTCTGCACAAAGTGTAATGCTGTACACCATCCTGTAGGTGGCAGTCACACTCCTCAAAGCCATTTGGTCTTTCCACTCAGGAGGAAAACACTCTGGTATCACATGAAGCTTCTGAACAAAAACGAAGTTGGAAGAAAAGAAGAGGCAGAATAACACCCAGTTCGGCTGACGGGCAGCTCTCTTCTCACTATCAATAACAACCAGAGATAACTATCAGTGTCACTATGAGCTCCCCGACACAATGGTGACCATGGTTACCGCCCTGGTCATGCAAAGAACTCCATTATGGGATAGGCACAAAACAGAGAGGCCTCTCTGTTCCCTGCCAGCTCACCTATATCACCCACAATATACATTTCTCTCTCTCGCTGACAGCTCCAAACCAATCACCGTGTTGCTCTGCCGGGCGAGGAGCTCCGAAGCCTCTGACCGGCCGCCGCCTTTCCCACCGCCATGCCCAGAGCTGGAAGTAGAAGGCTGTAAATCTGATATGCGACTCTCTTATTCGGCGTTTTGGCACACAACCCAGCCAGCCTCTGATAGAGGACCTTGGCGCGCCTCGTAATTCCACCTCTTCAAGTGAAGATGACTGCAGGATGATAGAAGGGCCAAGTTCTGCCCAAGTTCCACATAAATTACGGCTGGAGAGATGAGACAAGGCCACGCAACAAGCCACTTCAGCACAGAGAAATCAAGATGGGATGGGAAAAAACTGTCAATGCTCAACCCACAAATCCTTTGTTTGTATGATGAGACGAGCTTAAGAAGTGCCGGTGTTATTTTGTCTTATTTGCACTTGCAACAGCTTTTGCGGGCGACTTCGAAAGGCATTTTGAAAATACTAAATTGATGGTTGCACAGACGGGAACGGGACCTTCTTTCCCTTGTTTTTTTTTTGGTTTTTTTGTTTTTTTATTTCATGCAATTGCGATCCATCCATCTATTTTTTCAAGACATCCCTATTTGTCCTACGGTCCATTGAACTTCATAGCGTTGGGCACAGGTAAAGAATAGCTCTCCCCCGCAGCCCCCACCCACCTCCACCCATTCGTCATGTTGCCACTCTGTGCAGAGCGTGAGAGACCAGTTCCGCTGAGGTGTAAATCACTACTCAGAGACAGGCCACACACGCCTAGGAGAGAGCGAGGAGAGGAGGGGGAGCGAGAGAGGGGGAGGAGGAGTGAAGGGGAGAGGAGAGGGCAAAGGAGAGGAAGGAGACATGGGAGAGGGGAGGGGAAGGGGAGGAGAGGTGAGGAGAAGAGAGAGGAGAGAATGGTAAGTGGGGGAGGGAGGGGAAGGAAGAGGATGAGAGGAGAGGAGATAGAAAAGTGAAGATGAGACAGAAAAGAGGAGAAGAGGAGATAGAAAAGAGGAGAGGAGGGAGGTGGAAAAGAGGAGACGAGGGAGGTGGAAAAGAGGAGAAGAGGGAGGTGGAAAAGAGGAGGGAGGTGGAAAAGAGGAGGGAGGTGGAAAAGAGGAGGGAGCTGGAAAAGAGGAGAAGAGGGAGGTGGAGTGTGGGCTGGACCCCAGCAGAGCAGCAAAGCTGCAGCCCCACAGGTCCGGCACGGAGTCACCACCCAGCAGCAGGACAGAACCTGAACGTCAACTCTGAGAAGGAAGCTCCTTGAAGGCAGCGCTGATTCCCAAATCTAGCGAGAAGCCGCCGGCCACAACCCGAGGCGCAGTCCGGGCGGGACGCCTGAACAACGGACAACTTACCGCCTTCATGATTTCCAACCGAGGCGATCAATTCTGCCTGTTCAAGCGCAGCGAAGGTCTCTCCCACAGTATAAACACTGGGCTACATCAAAAACTGTTATGTCAAAGTGAAAGCTGGAATTTACTCCAGAGCGTGTTATTATCTCTCAGACCACAGCTAATACCACCGAGACACAAATCCAATCCGAGGGCTGAGACGGTCAATATCACTAAACAAAATGAGTTCTAAAGTTCTGAAGAGTGAAAGTACATTCCACTTTAAAAGTTCCTTTCAGTGGAAATGCCCAACGCTTGTATGCATTTAGACATGTGGTGTAGATGGAGAAAAAATATATATATCACAACATGTGTGATATTTAATAGTTGAAAGAAATAAAGTTGGTGCTATTTGTGACCAAATACCTCCATATCAATAATTTGGGAATTTCTTTCAGTGCCTTTCACGCAATATTTAAGATCTGTGTCACAGGAAGCCAAACCCCAGCTGATATACAACGCTGCTTATCTCCCAGTTCTACGTGAGGCCTCCTCCACAACCTGAAACAGTTAGATACCCTCACCACTGATTCATCTATTTCTAGCTTTTCAACCTAATCAGCTCAGATTGTTGCATCTTACAGCAAGTGGAACATAAGGAGGACAATAGCTCTTTGTTGCTGGCAAAACAAATGACCAATTCTCTCGGCAGGCCAAGACCCATGCGGGTCGATTATCCATTAGAATCCATTAGGGAAGCATTTCAAAGGCTCGCGTGGAAATTTGGCTTTCCGAGAGCACTTAGTTAGCCATGCGCCACCGATCATGGAGCGCAGTCGGAGTCGATCACATCAAACGCACAAAGACAGACTCACGGCCACGGCCTCATTAACAGCCAACTGGGCCTTAATGAGGCTCAAGTGTCATTTTGCACAGATTGTCTTTAATAATCAGATGTTCCCCATCATCTTCCTGGGGGGTTTCAAAGCTCCTGAACTGTAAATGACCTACACATTTCCTGTGATAACATTTGTTCTCTTTAGAAAATTACAAAAATAATCCAAAAATCACGACCCCAAAAGACAGCATCACATATGTAAACACTTCCTTTCCTTTCTATTCCTATGGTAAAACACATTTGGAACCGAGACATGAGACTTTAGATATTATCGAACAGACCTGATATTCTGTCTCAGGACCTGTCACACCACGCATTTCCATGCGATTCTCGAAAATTTGCCTGAGACTCCCAGCTAAAGTTCTTTGGTGTGTGCCGGGCACAAATATCCACGTTTGAGTGGACGGCTTCAGTTAAGTGTAAAATAAATGAAACGCCTGTTCCACTCGACACCGTTTAACAACAAATCCCAGAGCTGCTTGAACACAGGCTGCTCGCAGGGTCACGTCCTCCGTGCTGCCGGCTCCTCGGAGGTGTCTCAACTTGTCCAACACAATAACACGGCGTGGCGCAGATCACACAGCAGGGCAGGTGTGTCGTGTACCGTTTCATTAGGGAACAACACACAACGCTTATTGAATGCTCCTGGTGACGGGCTCTTTCAGCGGGGGGGGGGGGGGGGGTGATTCCTGACACGCAACACAAAAAAAAAAAAAAAAAAGGCAGCGCTTTCGGAATGGGGCCGAAGAAACAAATGTCCGCCCCCAGAGACGGCTCCAGACCACTATGTCCTTTGCGCTACAGACACCAGAGGTGTAACGATGCGAGTTTCACGGCGACAATTTCTTTAGCGATTGAATTCAACGGAAACAAATTATAACTGTCAAAGAGTCCTTCTTTAAATAAAGAATTTCGGTATAACAATGGAAGACAACACTTTATTCATCCCCAGGGGGGTTGTTTCAAGTATAACTATATCTTTCCGTTTATTCTATTTGTTGTTTTTTTCATATATAGTTTTAAGTGCAAATAACACATTCTCTGTTATGAAATAAATCAGCTTTTAAATGCAGATGCTTTTTAATGAATAGGATATCAAAAGTAGATGAATGTTGTTGAATTATTAAAAAAAATATTAAAAAATTGTATAGAATGATTTTGGATATGCCACACATGTGCTATGCTGAATGGCTAGTTCGTTGCTGTCAAGTCAAGTTAATTTATATAGCCCTTAATCCGTCCAGTGTCAAAGGGCTCGGGATCATGTCGTGTTGATGTGAAGCAACTGTCATGCCTCACACGTTCTATGTTACACCAAACACTGTGTAAAAGCATTTCCTTGATATTTCAGGCTAGATTTGTTTGAGAATCAGATCGGATACTTACTTTTTGTCCTCCGATAACCGAGCCAACAATTTTTGCTGGCGTCTGTAAGGATCTGTAAATAACCTCTGTTTTCATTCACTAATTAGCTCATGCAGCTCAGACAACGCCTCAAATGTGGACGTTTTGAAACAGGAGAAAATATCCTGTACTTTGGAAAAGCAGACAACGTGATCCGAATGGGAGATTTGAGCGGAGAGGGGGGACAAAGTGACCGGAGGGTAGTCTGCCCCTCCTGTCCCCCGCCCTGCAAGAAATAAAGAGTTGGTGAGACAAGGTCACTGTCCATCTGCGTGTGGCTCATTGTGGCCCTGCAAATTAAAATGTCACGTCGCTGGTCCGCAGGGAGCCGATGGGACAGTGGAGCGCGGTTCAAGAGGGGGTTGGGGTTTCACAAGGACACAGCATGGGCGGCAATTCAATATTATCAGAGATGATCTTTCAGCTGCAACTTAAATAATTCAATTATTATTAATTCAATGAAGATATATGTCATATTCTGAGATGATGTGACTAAACGTTCATCACATTAAGAGGTCAGCAATTTAAGAGAATGTGTTATCTGAAAACACACACGCCTATGGGGATCCAAATGACTCAAAATGACATTATTAAATCAATAAATAAGTAACAAAATTTAATTAAAATGTACCTTTTTTTAATATCCCATGAAAACATTTTATTTTTAAATATTCAATTTAGAGTTATTTGGTCCACTATACACATTAGAGTATACCAGATATTATGCAAAACCCTGAACATGATAATAGTCCCATATCACCTTGCCCTAAAGTCATGTAAAACATGAAATCTTGACATTCATTCCATTATTGGTTACTACAGGCTAAAAATCATTATTTCGAAAAATAAATACTCTACTGTCCAGAGTTAAAAATCGATATCACAATAAGGCGTTTCAAGAACAAATACCTCAAAATAGTATTTAAGTACTGAAGCTCTCACTCCTCCTCTTTCCACCGCCTCATTTTGTTCTGATGCACTGGTGCTGTTGAGTTGAGCGCTTTTATTTTACCGCTAATGTCCCCATTCTGCAGTCTCCAAGCCTCTCCCTCTCTGCCTCCCTGGATGTGACCCTTCTGTGATGGAGACCCTCGAGCGGCGGCAACAGCGCGTGGAACAGCCAACTGTACATTTCTGCTGTCGGCAGGGTCGTTTGACACAAATGTACGAGCTCATTGGCCCTGATCCACGGCACCGCGTCCGGCCACAAGGTCAAACTGTGTCCTGAGTCTTGGCTACAGAGACGGCGTGTGCCCATCCCCAAGTGCACTAGAGACGCAGCCGCAAACTGACAAACTCACCTTCTGACATTAATAATCATTTCATCAATTCTGTTGTCGTGCTGTCAATAATATTTCCACAATATTTAACTTTCAACCTGAACACATGTGCGTTTTTTGGGAGGTGAAGGAGGTCCCAGGTACAGCATACCTGGGACTAGAGCTGTCACATTCATTATTATATAATAATTATAATGTATTTTATTAATGATAATAATCATAATAATAACAATAACAATAATAAGAAGAAGAATAACAAATAGCAGGCAGCAATACACAGGGTCCCGTTTAGTCATGTTATGTACGTATTACAGATCTCCGAGGTTCCAAGGTTCCGGAATCTGAGCTTTGTTTTTTTTTTTGTTGTTTTTTTTTTTTTTTTTTTTTTTTTAAATCGCTCTCCTTTTGTGGGGACGGGAGCCGCGCCCGGCTCGGCTTGGGAGGAGTGCAAGTTAGAGCTCAAATTGGTGTTTAAGGAAGACCCGCTGCGTCAGCTCCGGGGGGGCCTCAGCCCCGCTGCGCGCTGCCCGGCCCGAGAGCGCCGTGGCCCCGGGGAGAGCGGGGGAAGCCCCAGCGCTTCTGCTGTACAAATGGCTGTTCGTGTCACATGGTGGAAGTGAGGTTTACTGAGGTTTACCTATTTAGGGAGGAAATACGAAAAAAAACCTTGGCGTATTTCTGTGACAGATTACAATTTCACGGGACATATTTTTCCCGATGCGTTCCTGGTAGATGAACGCATGACTCATTCGTACAATCGAGTGAACTAGACATGCTGACGAGTTTCTGTGGATTCATATATATTCATGAATCAGGCAAAATAAGGATAAAAGTAAGGACCAAAGAGACAAACTATCAATGGAACAGATCCACAGACATCTACAGCACCAGGTAGGAAGGTACAAAAACACAAACATACATGTCCAGTTTGTAATCTCTAACCACTACAGAGCGATGCAGTCTGCACAGCGCACTGGACACCACTCGAATGTACATTCTGAACCAGAACCTGCACATTTATAGTGAATACTATGACCACATCACAAAGCGTCTTACTGTAAATCTCATCTCGTTCCGTTCGTTTTCCAACGCATGCGTGTCGGTGACACACAGCCGTCCTGCTAACTTGGGATCAGATGTCGTTTTTTTCACAAATTTCTGCTTCATATGTGGATCAATTTGGATGAAACTTGAACCACGACATGTTTGCGACGTCCCGGTTCTAATGAGACGTAAACCGTGGTAGCGCGCACACACACGCACGCACGCACGCACACACACACACACTATGCAATAACTACAGACCAATGGAGTCTACACCACTCACCTCGCAGGCTACGAATGGAAATTCGTAGCAAAAATCTGCACATTTACAGCGAATTGGATGATGATCCACCACCCGAGCGGAGGTTTTAAGTTGGCGCGTCGGTGGTGCACGAACATTCAGCTACTTCCAGTCAGATGTCATCGGTTTTTCACTAAGTTCCTGCTCCGTATGTGGATTGATTTGTATGAAACTTAGCCCAGGAGATGTCTGCCAGGACCTGGTTCTAACAACATCTGAACCGTGTCCGTAGCTGCAGTGGTCGTCCTGTCCCAATCCCAACAATAACAATCCCAACAATACGGGATGGACCCTCAATAATCTGATCGCGATAATTTTATCTGAACACAATAATTTCGTAAAAACACTAGGATTCCTCAATCATATGTTTCCATCAAGTAAACTGAAGATAACAATAACAAATAAAATGTGAATTAGGTGCATTTCCATCAGTTTTAGTCAGGCAAATTAACGGTCTACCTGAATTTTTATGACAGACATAATAAACAAATACAATCTGTATGGTATGTAGTATAAAGTATTTAGTATAAAGTATCATCTGCATCTGCAAGATATGCGGCAGAGTCCAGTTTTTTCCTCAGACAGAATCCATTAACGGCAACGGTGTGCAGTACCTGGGAAATACCATCTGAGAGTCTGTTCCTCTAACAATCAACACAGCTGACATTAAAAGATGCTGCCCCTCAACTATTACATCGATCACATTGCCTTTAGTCGGATCATGGTGAGAACATGGATGGCTTTTATATAACAAGGCCCAGAATCCAACAACTGAGATATAGAAAATGAAACAAATAAGCCTCCACTGATGAAGACTGCTGCCCTCTGCATGCAAATAGCAGAGTTCAGAAAATTAGATCATAAGCCTCATGAATCATTCAACATCAAAATTAAACTTCCTCACCGACTTGGCTGAGTTACGCTTCAAAACCAAAACCTTTGAGACTCGGAAAAGGCTGCATTTCAGACCAGAAGAACTGGCTCTTTAGGAAACATATGAGGGAATATATTCTTATTGGGACTATTGCACAGACCAGGTCAAGGGGCCATTTCGTATGTCTTGACTCGTTGTCGTTCAATTTAGCAGAGAGGCTTTTTGAAGACACCCTGTGTAAGACAGGGATGACCTGAAAAACAACAAAGTTCCCGCAAAAGGAAAATAACTTATTTTGGAAACAATAAAGGCTCATAGCAGTGAGTTCCAGATTGGCCTGTGTTCTCCCCGCTGAGTTAGTTTCAGGCGCTATTTGTCTGGCAGTTTGCCTCAAAAGTAAAAGGATAATTTCTTAGAATGTGGGACGATCGTTTCAAGCTTTGGAACGATGCTGATGTCTTATCACTGGCACATTTGATGAGATTTTATCTGAAACAGTCTTCTACCCCATGATCAGATAAGAGAACAACGAAATGCGATAAGAACGAGAGGTTTTTAGTCGAATATTTTTGTGAGCAATTTACATCCTCACAATGTTGTGTTGTTGAGGATTCCTTTGTTCAACCCTGTACTAGATTTAAAATATCACAATAAAGCTTTTTCACATTTTATTTACATTTATCTTATTAATATAAGATATAATATAATTATATATATAATATATATATTATCATATTAAGACTGGACAACATATTGGAAAACATATTCGATTTTACCACACTCTGAATCTTAAACCCAGTATTTTCAATCTTGCATTTAACTAATAACTTGTCCGTCTTAAATTGCTACTAGGTTGTGCTTGTAATTCATTGTCCATAATTCCAGTTTTACATAATTTAAAAATACAGTTGTCTGTGTGAGAGTGAAATGCTGTAAATATAAGATATAAGTGGTCTTAAAACATTTATTTACAGAGCATTAATGAAAGGGTGTACAAACACAGGGCCGGGATATTTATAGGTTTTAATCCTATGAAACAAAATAAAATTATGCGTCACTGAGCAATTCACTATAATTAAATTCATGTCAAAAGGAAGCCACAATTCAACTGGCTGGGGTCAGTAAATACAACTATTTTGGCAAAGGAATCTCAATGGAATGTGTAATCTGAATATTTGTGGTGACATTAACACTTAATATACAAACCCCAATTCCAATGAAGTTGGGATGTTGTGTAAAATGTAAATAAAAACAGAATACAATGATTTGCAAATCATTTTCAACCTATGTTCAATTGAATACACTACAAAGACAAGATGTTTAATGTTCAAACTGATAAACTTTATCGTTTTTTTTGCAAATATTAACTCAATTTGAATTTTATGCCTGTGACACGTTCCAAAAAAGCTGGGACAGGGGAAACAAAAGCCTGGGAAAGTTGAGGAATGCTCAAAAAACACCTGTTTGGAGCATTCCACAGGTGAACAGGTTAATTGTAAACAGGTGAGTGTCATGACTAAAAGGAGCACCCCCTGAAAGGCTCAGCAAGGATGGGGTGAGGTTCATCACTTTGTGAACAACTGCATGAGAAAATAGTCCAACAGTTTAAGAACAACGGTTCTCAACGTACAATTGCAAGGGATTTAGGGATTTCATCATCTACAGTCCATAATATCATCAAAAGATTTGGAGAAATCTGGAGAAATCTCTGCACGGATGCGTCGAGGCCGAAAACCAACATTGAATGCCCGTGACCTTCGATCCCTCGGTGCATTAAAAACCGACATCATTCTGTAAAGGATATTGGCACGTGGGCTCAGGAACACTTCGGAAAAGCATCGTCAGTTCACACAGTTCGTCGCTACATCTACAAGTGCAAGTTAAAACTCTACTCACATGGTATAAGGGTGTGTTAGTGCCCATGGCATGGCTAACTTGCACATCTGTGAAGGCAGCATTAATGCTTAAAAGGTACACACAGGTTTTGGAGCAACATATGCTGCCATCCAAGCAGCGTCTTATTCAGAATGTGGCTTGGTCTTTGTCCTGCTTATTTCAGCAGGACAATACCAAGCCACATTCTGCATGGGTTACAACAGCGTGGCTTCCTCCTAAAAATGTGTGGGTACTAGACTGGCCTGCCTGCAGTCCAGACCTGTCTACCATTGAAATTATGTGGCTCATTATGAAGCACAAAATAAAACAACAGAGACCCCGGACTGTTGAGCAACTGAAGTTGTACATCAAACAAGAATGGGAAAGAATTCCACCTACAAAGCTTCAACAATTAGTGTCATCAGTTCCCAAATGCTTATTGAGTGTTGTTAAAAGGAAAGGTGATGTAACACAGTGGTAAACACGTCCCTGTCCCAGCTTTTTTGGAACGTGTTGCAGGCATCAAATTCAAAATAAGTGAATATTTGCAAAAAAAACAATAAAGTTTATTAAATGTCTTGTCTTTGTAGTGTATTCAATTGAATATAGGTTGAAAAGGATTTGCAAATCATTGTATTCTGTTTTTATTTACATTTTACACAAAGTCCCAACTTCATTGGAATTGGGGTTTGTAGATGTAATCGTTAAGTATCTCTCTATCACGCACGCACACACACAGGCACGCACGCACGCACGCACTTTACATTGCAGCCAGACCATGAACTCACTTTTCTCCCTGTAGTTTGTTGGTTTTCACAATCAGGTCCTGGGTTTGCTCTTTGGCAGCCTGTTGAAAAAACAACAACAATGTTTCTGAAAAAATGTACAGAATACATGGCCTGACTTTATGAAGTGGTCAAAAGAAAGGCATTAATCTGCCATGACAAAGATCATTCCATGCATTTGGTGCAACTTGTAACCGAGGTAATGGTTGTCCAAGCTGTGAACATAATATACTGTTGGGATTTTTATTAATACAGCCAAAAGTTTAAACACACCTTCAACCTGTTGGTCATCTCTTCACAACAGGTGCTCATAGCCTGGACGTCCTCATGAACACTTTCAAGCTCCTGGGGAAAAACAGGTAAAAGTTATAACATATTGGTAAGTGTAAAGGCACGTTATAAACTAAATGCTCTTTCTGAGTTTCTGTGAGTTCAAAATTATATCATGCCAATGGTGATCAAGGTTCTGTCAGGTTAAAGTAACACACATTTGTGCTATTGCAAACAAAATGTGAAGTAGTGTTTGTACACAGGAAACATATCTAAACCTTAAAAAGTGCCTTGCTTTGTAAAAACAAGTTAGAGGCATTTTACAACAGTAAACTTGTCAGTCAACATATGAATTCTTTATGATTTATATGATCATTTGACACAGAATTATAAAATGTGATTCTATAATTGAATTCTAAAATCACTGCAGAAAAAATTTATCTTGTTAAATAGTGTGGGACAGAAAGCAAATGTCTCTGTGTCATTTTACATTTTTAATTGTTCAAAGATGATGTTGCACTTGTAGCAGTGGGTGCGAAGTGCAATTCTACATTACCTCTTTTACGTCTTTGAATAGCAGTGCAAACTCCTCGTTGATGGACAGGCTTCGCTTTTCTATGTCACCGCGGAGATTTCTTCTGGTGCGTAAACTGTTCTCCGTAAAAAACACGGACAGCGCCTTCAAAGCCTCCAGCATCTCCTGAAAGAGCAGAAGGAGAAATATGACTGAATATGACTGAGCAGTGTATTGTCTGGGTAAAATGGTGAAATGATTAAATGTTGTGTTTAAGGCTCAGTTACAGTAAAGCAATGCAGTTTTCTGAATGTCATTGACTGTTCTAATCAACATCTCTACCTGCTGGGTCACAATACCCATGTTACTAATGATTGTTTATCAAATGTTCCTTATGTGTAATGAAAGCACCAACAGTTATCCCCAAAATATCCTCAAATGATCAATAAATGAGGTATTTATCAAAAAAATAACGTGAAAGACATGACATTATGTCTGATTATCTGAGGTTTTTGTGTCATGTGCAGAATATGACACAATTCAATCTCTTTGACAACTTTATCTTGACAAATAAAAGAAAATCAATCATTGGGATTTATGGGGAAGTTTTGCATGCAAAATAAAAATTGTAATGTAATTTGAAAAACGGCAATGCAACATTGCATTTGACTTGAATCAAAACCCTTGGTATTACAATTTTCATATTGCTGTATTCTCGACACATGAAAGGCAAATGAACATTGTATGTATCTATTTGGAGACACAATTTGAATGTAGGTAAATGTGAAGTTAAATACAACTCCATTTGCCATTTAGCAAATTACATTAGAATTTCATGCAATTTACTCGCACTATACATCCATAGTGATTAGTGTGGGGTAAGTGTACATTGAGCTGTCCGACCTTTCATATTCTTATTGTTATTATTACTATTTGATTGACATTTTCTAATTAGGATACGCATGGTAGTTACGCAGTGTTTGCATATTATCATATTTCAGTGGATGCAGTCTTCCTTCCTGGTACTTTTCGCACACTATTTGATGCAAACTATGGTTTCAGACATATAGTATGCTACGCCATTTCGGACGCAGCTAGACACCAGGCTATACAAATAAAGAAAGCTTATTATTATTGTTGCCATTACTATTATTGGATAGCAGTGTATGCCACCATTTAATCGACTTGATATTTAGATCTTGACAAATAACATACAAGTCAGTGTCTGAGATCAGGATATGATGGGCTGCGAGTGGTCGTAGTTTCACCTTGTCATTGTCCAGCCTCGTCTCCAGAACCTTGTTGAGCTTCCTGGACAGCGGGTTGTTGGGCTGCGGAGCCACATTTGCGTTCTGTTTCATGGCAGGCCCGTCACTGGACATGTCTACTTTCATTTCAGCCATTGTAAACAAACGCTCTCCACGTCAACTTCCAGGAAGCTGTTCGGTACGTCACGAAATAGCGTCCGTGTCGCTGCACTACAACGAAGAAAGGTTCCGGTGTTAGGTAGCGATCAATGGGGTCCGCTCCGGAAAAAACACATTAGAAATAATGATCAACAAATGAGTCTGTGAATGAATAAATTAATGAATAAACAACTAAATAAAGTAATGAATTAATTAATCAATATATGCATTTATTAATTTATTAATTTATGGATTAAGTAATTAATTAACAAATACATCACAACCCACCCTTCACCCATAGAAATTAAATGGGCAAGACCCCTAATAATAATAATTATAACAACAACAATAATAATAATAATAATAATAATAATAATAATAATAATAATAATAACAATAATAATAATAATAATAATAATAATAATAATAATAATAATAATAATAATAAATAGATAGATAGATGGATAGATAGATAAATAGATAGATAGATAGATAGATGGATGGATAGATAGATAGATGGATAGATGGATAGATAGATAGATAGATAGATAGATAGATAGATAGATAGATAGATAGATAGATAGATAGATAGATAAATAGATAGATGGATGGATGTACTTTTACAGTCATAACAACTCCCTTACAAATATGCTATGCAGTTAAGGAACAAACAATCTCAAAAGTAAGAAATCGTATGTAGGTGCATGCAGAGCAGAGAGCTTGACACGTCGACAATATGTTCATTTGTGAAGCAGCAGCAGAGCTCTGTCAGAGCTCTGCAGATAAAAAGAAACAAGACTATTGATTAAAATTAAGAGATTATTTAATGAGACTTTTTCCTGATCTATCAGCAGTTCCGATAACTGCAATGTAAACGGTTCTGGGGTCATCTCCCAATAATATTTAGTGTAGATGTAATTTCCTGTGTTCTGAAATAATATATAATGTGGTTTAATGGTTCTATCTGGTTATTGCCACAAGAGAAAATTAGGTGATTTAATCCAGATTTCTCTGAAAATATGGTCAGGACTTTTCAAGTGAATGGGCACGACAGTATCTGCAATCAGGAGGGATTTGATATTGGGTAATTTAACAGTGCCAGAGTTGTAGCACAAATGATATAAGGAGGACCTGAGGGAGCTATAGTAACTGCTTCATCTATGAGTGCTGATCAGGACAATAAAAGGACAATAAAAGATGGCCTTCTTGGCACATTGTCAGCCCCTTGCACCATAAAAGGTGTCCACAAAAAGTGTCCAACAAATATGTGATGATGTCTGGCTTCCAGCAGAACTTTAAACTTCCTTCAATAACTGCAGAGTGTTTCTGATGATGTCCTCTCTTCCTGAGAAATGTGTTTCTCATTTTCTAAAATGTTTCTGTGCAATTTTAAAAAATGTGTCCATCTCGTTCACACAACAGGAGAAGGCAGAGATGGGTTTCTCTGCGATGACATTTTGAGATGTACACACAGAAAAAAAACATTGTGTGTGTGTATATATATATATACTGTATATATATATATATATATATATATATATATATATATATATATAGTGTATATATATATAATATATACTCTCTCTCTCTCTATATATATATATATATAGCTATATAGATAGGTATAGATAGGTGTAGAGGCATAGAGGTATAGATTAATATAAATATATACTGTGTGTAAACAGTATATACTGTGTGTGTATATATATATATATATTTATATACATATACTGTATATTCATATATGTACATATATACTCTATACATATGTACAGTATATATTTATACAGTATGTTTGTATATGTGTGTATATATATATATACACACAGTATATACTGTTTACACAAAGTATATATTTATATATTTGTATATATACAGTATATGTATATACTGTATATACAAAGTTCAAAGTGTTTTATTTGTCAAGGGTACAGTACAACACAAGGTCATTCAGTACAATGAAATTCTTAGGGGATGACCGGCAACAACTACATAGTGGGCATAAAAAGATAAAATAACAAGGCAAAAATAAGGAGAAAAAATACATTTTTTAAATAAAACAAGAGTCAAATATAAAAAAAGTAAGAGTCGAGTTACAAGTACGGGCAGGAGGTCGCAGTGTATGTACATAAAATTAAAATAAGAAAATAATCCTAAAACAGAAACTAATGATTGGTCATTGGACATTGTAGCAGTGCAGTACATTTGCACTGTATACATATAAACATATGTATACAGTATATAAATATAGCTATATAGATAGGTACAGTTGTATAGATAGGTGGATATAGATTGATAGCTGTATAGTTATATATGTACTGTACGCAGATCGATAGATAGATTAATATATATGCATATATACTGTGTGTATATATATATATATATATATATATATATATATATATATATATATATATATATTCTATATATATATATATATATATACACATATATACGTTTATATAAACATATATACTTAAAGTCAAAATTGTTATACCAAATACTGTATATAGCTATATACACACCTATATTTATATTACATCTGTATATAAGGTAAAATAATCTTAAAATTCTGCATCTTTATTTATCCAATATTTACCTTGATATGTCTATATCTTAAAGTAAGTTGTAAATATTAATGTCTGTAATTTAGTTTATCTTCAGTATACCTCTACTTTCTGTATGCTCACTTTATTTACTAATTATATTATATAAACTGCTCTTGCTTGAAATGTAAAAGCAAGGTAAACATATAAACACATGGTTCCCATTCCTCCCATTCCTAGAGAGAGGGGTTGAGGGAGAGGGAGGGGGGGGAGTCAGGGAGAGGGAGAGGGAGAAAGGGTTAGAGAGGGGAAGGGAGAGAGAGGGGAGGAAAGGGAGAGAGAGGGGAAGGGAGAGAGAGGTGAGGAAAGGGAGAGAGAGGGGAAGGGAGAGAGAGGTGAGGAAAGGGAGAGAGAGGGGAAGGGAGAGAGAGGGGAAGGGAGAGAGAGGGGAAGGGAGAGAGAGGGGAGGAAAGGGAGAGAGAGGGGAAGGGAGAGAGAGGGGAGGAAAGGGAGAGAGAGGGGAAGGGAGAGAGAGGGGAGGAAAGGGAGAGAGAGGGGAAGGGAGAGAGAGGGGAGGAAAGGGAGAGAGGGGAAGGGAGAGAGAGAGGGAGAGAGTGAGGGGAAGGGAGAGACGGAGAGTGACGGAGAGAGAGGGGGAGGGAGGGAAAGGGAGAAAGGGGGAGAGATAGAGAGAGGAAGAAAGGGAGAGAGAGAGGGAGGCAGAGAGGGAGAGAGTGAGGGAGAGAGAGAGGGAGGCAGAGAGGGAGAGAGTGAGGGAGAGAGAGAGGGAGGCAGAGAGGGAGAGAGTGAGGGAGAGAGAGGGGGAGGGAAGGGAGAAAGGGAGAGAGAGAGGGAGGGAGAGAGGGAGAGAGTGAGGGAGAGAGAGAGGGAGGCAGAGAGGGAGAGAGTGAGGGAGAGAGAGGGGGAGGGAAGGGAGAAAGGGAGAGAGAGGGAGGCAGAGAGGGAGAGAGTGAGGGAGAGAGAGGGAGAGGGAAGGGAGAGAGTGAGGGAGAGAGAGGGGGAGGGAAGGGAGAAAGGGAGAGAGAGAGGGAGGGAGAGACAACGAGAGAGGGGGGGAGGGAGGAGGAGGGAGACAGAGGGAGAGAGAGACAGGGAGAGACAGGGAGAGAGGGGGGGGGGGGGGCGATAGAGAGGGAGGGAGAGACAGGGAGAGGGGGAGGGTGGGAGTCCAGCCCCTGGGTGGGACTGGTGCTCCGCTGCTCCGTAGGTTCCTCCTCAGTTCCTCCTCCTCTCGGGCTGGATCTCACTCAGAACACCCCGGACCCAACAGCACCCGGACCCGGGCTCGCACCCCCCGTCGGCGCGGAGCGCAGAGGGACACGGAGCGTCGAGCGGAGCGGCTGTTCGATCGCTCGCCGTCCGCCCGCGGATCGCCAACCCCGGCTGCGTCCGTTTCCCGGACCGTGCTCCTCGGCAGAAGAGAAAGTTTGTGTGTGACTCGCGGGACCGGACGGGACGGATGGGAACCCCGTCCGGACACGGAGCGGACTCTGCTTTCTGATCCTCTCTGCACCATGTGAGTTGCTCTCGTTCTCTGCCCCCACAACACTCCTCTCGTCTTCCCGCAACATTCCTATAATAATAACAATCATAATGATTGCATTGCGTTACGCGCAATGCAATCAAACCCTGCGCGACGACACGAAAATATTCACATAATAATAATAATAATAATAATAATAATAATAATAATAATAATAATAATAATAATAATATCATGTTAATTCACGTGATTGTCGTGACGGAACCCAGTGGCTGCACCGCGTCCCTCCCGCACGCTCCCTTCAGACCACGGCGGCGTGTCTCGGAAATGCTTCTTTCTGGGTTTTCCTGCCTAAATCTCGAGGCTGCAGCAGAAGTCACTGCGTTCGGATCCGCCGTCTCGTCTTCAAAGCAGCTCGTGTTCCAAAGTCGAGGAGGCGCGTTGCGGTCCGTTCCCAGAAAGTACAAACACCCTGACGCGGAATCATTCCAGTAAAAGTGAAAGTACCTCATTGACATTTCCACTACAGTCAAATCATGTCATTAGTTTGCTCTTAAAGTATTAAAAGTTAACATGAAAGTAGTGTATCCAGTGCCCTGATATAACGGAGCCTTAAATACACGATTAAGGTCCTACTGTACAGTATACTGAATAAATATAAAGATACTTGCTTGATATCAGTGGATTAACAGTCAAGTCTCCGAAACTGAATATAAGTGCATGTACTGTACTGGGATGCTCAAATGCAGAGAACTAATTTCCTACGGAGGAATTAATAAAGCCTTCAAAATACAGAGAGTAAAGTAAGCGTAGATACTTGAAGAATGTACTGAAGTACTTTCCACTACTGTTGGTGAACTTTAATAGCCGATGATAACCATTAAGGCATGCAGTTTAATGTGTACTGTTTATGACCTTATTGAAGCGATCCTCGTCTAATCGTTTGGAACTTAGTTACTGATTAAAAGCCTGCGACCCCATTTGAAAGTTTCAACCATTATCCATATGAGAGTTTATCATAATTTCCAAAGGCTCCCACTGCTCCTGGATGTCCTGTCTTGACCGGGCCTCCCTCCCTCCCTCTCTCTCGTTGGTATCAGGGACCGAGCTGAGCACTGACGCCGTTGGATGCTCGGGTCAGTTCAGCTCAGGCGCAGACGGAGGACGAAGCTTCACCGTGACTCTTCCTCTACCTGCCAGCTCCCTTAGAACCCCTCCGGGGGGCGGTTTTCTCCGTCAGACCATGGCCTCCAGTCTGACCTGCGCGGGCGTGGCCTGGGCCCTGCTGTCCCTGCTGTGCGCCGCCGCCAGCTGCGTGGGCTTCTTCATGCCCTACTGGCTGCTGGGCACCCAGATGGACAAGCCTGTGTCCTTCGGCACGTTCCGCCGCTGCTCGTACCCGGTGCGGGACGAGGAGCGGCAGGCCACGGTCATGCTGGAGCAGTGCGGCCGCTACGCCTCCTTCCAGGGCATCCCCAGCCTGGAGTGGAGGATCTGCACGGTGGTGACGGGCGTGGGCTGCGGCCTGCTGCTCCTGGTGGCCCTGACCGCCCTCATGGGCTGCTGCATCTCGGACCTCATCTCCCGCACCATCGGCCGCGTGGCCGGGGGCATCCAGTTCGTCGGGGGTAAGTGTCGGCCGGCGGCGGCTTTGGACTTTTCCTTTACATTCATTGCGTATTTTGTGTTTGGCAGCGCTTCAAAGAACTGCTGAGAGCGCAGGCGTATTTCCAACTCAACGAAGCGTGCTTGGCTGAATTTCACACAATGTTCCTCCCCACTGTCTCTTCACACTTGTTTGGCTGGCCCCCAGAAGCCCCCAGAAGCCCCCTTCCAACACAAGAGCGGCTTTCCACGCTGCAGCCCAAACCCTCTCAAAACGTTTGTTTAATTGGTGTGTTTGTTGTTGGTTTCCAGTTGGTGGATGCCGGCTCGCTGTTGGTTTTGCTGGTGTGTGTGTGTGTGTGTGTGTGTGTGTGTGTGTGTGTGTGTGTGTGTGTGTGTGTGTGTGTGTGTTTGTGTGTGTGTGTGTGCGCGCGCGCTGACTGTGGGCTTTGCGCGTGTGTTCTTCTTGGACGTGAGCGTGTCAGGACGGTTGTGAAGGAATCTGCGCTCCTCCGTCTCCTCCAGCTTCCCTCTGCCCCAGTTTACGGAGCCCAGCGCCTCTCCAGCTCTCTTATTATCTAAAAATGTTTGCTCACATACTGTGGTACGCCGCGCTGCTATTTACAATCCCCACCGCTGTAAGTTTGGCTTTGGGAAGTGAAGTGACATAAAAGCAGGTTGCAGGCAGATTTGACAGAGCCGTCGGGCTTTTTTCACGAGGATAAACTTTCAGAGGGCCACCGCAACCTGTCATGTCCTCCTTCCAAAGGCTTAGTAGCGCAGATACACGCTTATTAATGATTTATGACACTAAGGATGAATCAGGAAAAGAAGTTGTCACTTCTATGTGGAGGTACTTCACAGCTTGCAGCAAAGCATATATTCAGCAATACAGCCAGTTGCTATTTTGAGACGGGATTAGGAAGAGAAATGTCTGTCTGTCTTGGTTTCTCCATCTCGCTCCGAAATCCAGATGGGTTGAGAGCGAGGAGGAGCGCTCGGATGTTTCAGAACTGGGGAGTGTTTGACCCAAAGGGCGGCGGTGATAGCTGCAGCTGGGAAAAGGGGGATTTGGACCGCGGGCTGCACACTGTACTGTCTCCCATCACTTTACTAAATGGGAGCAGGGAAATATCCTGGCGGGCGAGAGAACCGAGAGAGAGAGCGAGAGAGATAAAGATACCCTGCGATAAAAAACACTTCACAGCTACAGTGACTGCCAGGCATTTACTTCTCATTATCAACAAGCGAGCACCTAAATAAACAAGGAATCCGCAGCAGCGGGCCAAAGTTTGGTGAACAGATGTAGGATCGAATTTCAGTGATTTATGAGAATGAGACGGAGGAACGGCCAGGCATGCAGTACACACAGCCAGCCATGTCAGTTCAGCAGATGGAGGAGAATTGGTCAATTGTCTGGAGTCTTCCTCTATTGTGTCCCCCCACGCTGTTCCATTATATGCAAATGAAGAGGCCCCTGGATCACCACCTTAGAACGGCCCCATGAAGTGAGGTGAAGAGAGGAATCAGTGTCTCTGGGTCGTTTTATCAGTGAACAGTAACAGTTGTAGGGGTAGTAATGACAGTGGTTGTATTGTTGTAAAAGTCTTGATGCAGGCGAGGTTTTCTCGTCCACATGGTAAGGCCACGCTCCAGTCTTCAGCCCGGACCTGGAACCACCAAAGGCCTCCGATCTGAGCCCGTCCTCTGGTGTTGAAGGGGTTAACTGCCCCGGGATGTCGTCAGGCGTTTAGACTGTAACTTAAATGTGACTTGTGGAATTCGGAGCCAACCGGTCTACGACGCTGTTGCTGTTGCCGCTGCAAGGCCCAAACGTGATTCTGCAAAGACGCACATAAACAACCTCTGCGTACTCATACAGAGGAGGCTTTTTATGGAAGAGTTGGCGCCTCCACACCCTGCACCTCCGTGGTCCTGGGCGTCAGGTAAAACATCCGGTGGCTCTGGGGTTGGACCCGACGAAACCCAACATGCAACTACGACAGAGACTAATCACACACAGCTGCATTTTCTTTACATTTTTGAGTCGTGAGGTTTATTTTTCAGGGTCTAAAACGAGTTTCCAGGTTTCTGTTTTGTTTCCTGTACATTCTGATTTATTAAATACGACTTTACCTTGAGTGCACACGCTGTAGTTACATGCAAAGTACTTTGGCAGACACCCCTGGGAACATCTGTTGGCAGACCTAGAAGCATGTTTTGGGTGGTAGCGTGATTTAATATTACGCGTCATGTTTTGCTGACGAGAAACCGTGCGTGCTGAGGAGGGCAAAACCAAAACGTTTGGAAGCGTGGGAGACCGTCAGGATGATCAAAGACGAGGCGCGGCACTCGCCCGCGTTTCCCATCGTGTGCGAATAAAACAAGTCACCGCGTCGTGTTCCTGCGGCGTCCACTGTCCTGGGAACTGAACGAAATCACCCTCAATTGGTTTTTGACTCGACCAAATACATTGAAAACCTCTGAGTTCAAGATCAAATGCCTTTTAGAGATAGAGACGCTGCTCTTGGGGCAGAAGGACCTTGTTGATGTTTCCCGGAAATTGGCTGAATCACCGCATCGTCCCAAGTCGAGCTGAAATCACTCACCACCAATGATGACGCACAGGAGCGGTTGTGCATGAAATGATGTTGGGTCAGCGTTCAGGACACATCTAAAGGGGGTTTGCATGAGAGGCAGGTCTCCTCGGCGACCTCTGCGGCTCCAGGAAATGCTTGCAACACTTGGGAACAGCTTCCCCGGGGATGATGAAATAAGTTTGAAACAGCTCAGCACAGCGGAGCTCTCAGAAATAACAAACGGGTTTCGGTCAGCGGAGGAACCGGGGAGTCAAAACCTCGGCTTTATATTGGAAAATACCAAGACACCTCGGCATTTTGTTATCTTAAAGCATGAATAACACAACCGGTGCCACGGGGTCCGACACCGCTTCGATGGAATGAGATGATATGAATCTACGTTCACAGCTGCCTCCTGATGTTTCCACAGGAGATTGCAGAGAATCTCATGACACACTTGTCATCCACAGGCCCCTTGTTTACCCTCTTCTTATTTTATACACGGTGCTCATGCACTATCCTTTTTAAGACCTCTTCGTTTTCACTGGTTTGTTTTTGTTTTTTTTATTCATTGTTCGTGTGAGAAATGCAAACAGAGAAGGTCCAAACAAGAGAGAGTTGGCAAACACCATCTGCTTGTTGGAGATTGTTCCTGTGAGATAGAGGCCTTTGAGAACCAAACTGAGCTAATACAGAGTAGTGTCACCCCCCCTTAAGGTGACCTGCAGTGAATGCCTGGTGTATGCAGTACAGTGTCTGCATTGTATAGACCATGTAATGCAATAAAATGTTCTGCTTCTCCTTGTATTATGCCTTTGGCTGAAAACGTACGTCAGCGGCATGAGCCTGAGTCGTAAATTAAAGAGTTTTGACGAATTGCAGATGGGTCTGTCTTTATATGAGGGCTTCAGTGATGTTGCCACGACTGGGTCTGGCAGAGGAGCATGTTGTCCTGCTGGAAAGCCACGCTGCCACAGCCTCTGGCTTTGTCCTGGTGCCGGCTCTGTGAGCTGCTGCCAGCTGGATCGCACCCAGTCCCGCATTGTGCGCTTCCACTCTCCTCCAACCAACCAGTTCCAGCTTGAGAGGTACAGGAGAAAGGCTCCGGGTGAAACGCCCCTTTCTCTGGAAAAGGGAAAACCCTGTCTTTTGCGGCACTGTTTTAATGTCACTAGGGCACGGCTGCCTCCAGCCCCTCGGGTTTGACACTTGTAAGGGAAGTGGGTGAAGGTCCCTCCGGTGCCAGCCTCCTCTTTTGATATGAACTTCTAGAAGCTGAATTGTCTGTATTCTCTCCTTCCTGAGGGCTGCCAGGTTGATGTGACAATGATGGACTGCACAGTATTTTCTGCCATGTAGACATTGCATAAAGCTAATTACTCAGCTCTGGGCAATATGGTCAGGCGGCTAAATGCTGCTACTTGGCAGCAGACAAGAAGGCTTGTGTAAAAAATGTTAAGAATGCCAGGCCGCGTGTAGCGCACGTCTCAGATCACAGTATTGACCTTTGACTTGTTGCTGAGAAATGTTCAACCCAGGAAAGACCCAGCAACGCTTGGTGGGCTCGTGTGGAAGTTTGTTGTGTGGACCGCAAATTCACCATTGAAACTCGCTGGCCAGTTGACAATATTATCTAACGCCGGCTCCCAGAATTTGCCTTCCGCGTCGGAAGGTTCCGGGATCGCGGTAGTGTAGTGTTCCGAGGTCCCGCGTCTGAAAGGGGAGTAATTGCTTTTATTGCTTTTTCCGGCCATTGATGGTTATAAAGTGGACGTCTCTTCCTCCGAGGTGATTGATCGCCCGGAGTGCAGTCCGCTCATGCCGCGGTCGCTCGGCGAGGCCGCTTTTTTCTGCTCAGCCTTCAATTCCCTCACCACCAACGGGGCTGTTTGCAGTCGGACGGACGGCAGTTGAGTGCAGTCCGTGGAGCGTAGGAAGTCTATTTCCTTTATAAAAAAATACCTACGGTGTAGCTTTCACCCGCTCTCCGGCGACAGATCTCCCCCTGCTCTCCCACCTCTCTCCCTGCCCCTATCATCTGAGGGTCACGCCTGCACTATTTTCATTACCCTCAATCTGTAGGTCATCATCTCGGCCTCGTGTCACCTTTCCCCTAATTCCTCCCTCTGTCCGCCAAGCTCCCTCACTCCCTCTATCTCCGGGTCCCTCCGTCCGCTCTCCTCCTCCTCCTCCGCCTCCTCCTCCTCCTCCCTCGGGCTGTGCACAGTGCTGTCTGGTGCAGGAACTGAAAAACATATTGGTTGAGTGCTCAGTGGCCCAAGTGGTGGACCTTGGCTGACAAACAGAAAGAGAGAGACAGAGAGATGCGTGAAGAGAAAAGAGAAACAGAGTGAGAGAGAGACAGGGCGGAAAGCCCAGCTTCAACAGGGATTTGGTTTTGTCAAACAGGAAGTCTGGGAAACCAAAGGACAGACAGGAAGGGTTATTTCAGTCTGTTCTGCTGTTAAGTCATTGTTTTTACTGCCACAACACCAGGCCGGTCGCCCGTCGCTCACAAGAGTTACTGTCGTCTGGACTTACGTGTCCCCAGTCAATCTACAGTAAACCATAATAACCTGGAGTAGTCTGACGGCTGGGGCAGATCAATGGCTTTTTTATGAAGAATATTTTACATTCTATATGTTCTCCATTCTTCATTCACAGAGTCCATTAAAAACATACTGTACTTCTGATTAAAATGCAGAGCTGTTCCAAGTACATACTGTACGCATACAGGCTGCCAGTTATCAATAAAGGGAACATTTTCCATTCACTCCAGCAATGAAGTAGCCTCCAGTTGGCCAGCTCGCCTTGTTTACGCGTCTTGATTTGGACATAGTGTGTTATTACCGTTGGGGTCAGTTGGACCAATGGAATCATTTCCTTTTGCTACGTGAGGTGGGGTCCTCTTTGGCGTTCAAAAAGTACTGTATCCCAGACCCACCTAGGGATATGCCCACATGGGATGCTCCAACCTGCTTTATATTTTCATTTAAACGATGTGCTCGGTTTGCAAATGCAATAACAGTGAACGGAGAGTGGAAAAGGGAGAATGGGTTCCCCACACAGCGACCACAGCAGCTACTGGTGAAAGTGAGTGACAGTGTACTGACGTACTGCACCGAGGTAAGGGACATAAACAGTGAAATGTTCTATCAAACGTCCATAGTGTAAAAAACGTGCATTCTTAGCCCGAAGATGGTCTGGTCACGGTCCGAGCGAGAGGGAGGCAACTCTGTGAATGATTAAGTGCATGACACGGTTCAGCGCTGTTGTTGTTCTGCTGCCGACCCGGAGAGCACACTGGGCGTACTGTATGTGAATGGATGAATCATCACTGATGCAGACGCTAAACAGAGGGCAAAGCGTCCACTCCACTTTATCGCCGATGACTTGGTGCTGACACACACGTGGTCGAGGGCCCGGCGGATGGCTCTGTCACACCCTGACTACAGGCTAGGTCACAGTGCAGCTGCACAGAGCAGCATGTCGACCTAGTGCACTTCTAACTTGGCTGGAAGAATATATAAAAAAAAAAAAAGTATGACGAATATTTACACTATATATTATAGGATATATTCAGTAGTATAATCCAACATTAGAGGGTCCAATTCATGGAAGGTTCTTAGAGGCCTTGTTTTCAAATAAACCACTCTTGTATTTCTGAAGCTCAAGGTCCTATACTGTTATCATTAAGTTAGACGACAAATTTGTGTCTCACAATATACTTTCATCAGATCAACGTTTATTTAGCAGTTCTGGTTCTATCAGGACGTTAAATTGCCTATTCTATGTGCCCCCACTCTGCAGTGACAGAGCAAAGTAGAAAAAATAAAGAAAGACGGTTACAAGGGAATTAAAGTCCACTGTAATGTGGATTGAGTCTGGTTTGAAAGTTATCCCTGTGGCAGACAAAGATTTATCACATTAGACATAAACATAAAGAGAAAGCTACAAACGAGAAGCATGGAACAAAAAAAAAAAAAAAAACACAAAGCAAATGCGAGTTGTTGTTGATTTTTCCAACATCGCTGTGAATTATGTCTAATAAGGAATGAAAAAGATGGAAGGCCCAGGCGTGACCTGCTCGACACCGCTTAGTGAGCCACTGGGGCGTGAGTGGGTTGAATAAATGAATGAAGTATGGATTCCATGGATTGGGCGGGAGTCCTGCGGGATGGAGCACTTCGCTCAGTATTCCTGGCGTGTCGTACAGTTGGAGAGGCGCCTTGGCTTTAACACTACGGTTAATTATACCCTGTTCTCACTGGAGAAGGGGGAGTGTGGGGTCAATACTTATTTTCTGCTGCTTTCCCACAGGTCAAGTAGCAGGCCAGCGGGGAAATAGGATAGGGGCTAGACGTATGGAGACAGATCTGCAACAAAAAGCAACAAAGAGCAGAGTCTATTTGTGGCATTCGTCGAAAGAATCCCCAGCTACAGAATGGATTCAGTTTCCTCGCCCTTAACCCTTAAATAACATACTTTTCTAACCTCCTTATCCTGTGGTGCCAGTGTCAACTGCAGAGTTTCATTTTTTTTTTCCCATTTCAGTGTGATTCCCCTTGAGAGAGAGAATGGCTGAGAACCTAAATCTATGCTACGGCTATTGCTCCCGCCACAACTACTGCTGCCGCTGGAGATGCTGCTCGTGCTCCTGCCATCACTATTACCACGCCTTCAAAAGGCTCCGCAGTGAGTCGCGGCATCCCAAAACCACCACCCTCCTTACCCCCATCCGGCACCCTCAGCCTCCACTATTCCATGTCTACATGCATAGTGACAATCCTAAACTTCCACCACAAGCACTGCGTAGACATGTCCAGTGGCGACCCTTCATCCCTCACCACCCCCACCACCAGCACCGTCCAGGCCTCCCAGTGACTTATCCCTACAATGCATGCTCAGTGGTCGGTGGAGGCCTCCTCGCTGGCTGCCATGTATCCTCAACTACCACGACCAGTACTGCGCGGGCTGAATCCTCGGTACTGGTGATGCATGCTCAGTAGTACCGGCTCTATACTACTGCTACTGCACCCATTCTTTTGTTTCATATGGAGTCGATTATTTGCTCAAGCGACCGCGGAAATGGTACAAATGTGAGGGAAATGATGAACGATGACGTGACTTCCCAGGCCTACCCCAACCCCACCCACCCTACCCCCAGGGGCGTAGGAAAAAATTTAAATGTGGAGGGGACAACTTGATGGGTACTATTTCTAAATATGGTGCACAAAAGTAAGTCTTTTAAATTGTTACGTGTAAGGGGGGCATGTGGGCTGGAGTCAGTTTGTGCTCATGTGTTCTCCTGTGCAATGTTTCTCAGTGCACGTTTAAATGATGGCTCAAAGCACACAGGAGGTGCAGAATTTGACATTCTGGGCATCTGCAAGTTTGACTTTGCATTTGTGTGTGTGTGTGTGTGTGTGTGTGTGTGTGTGTGCGTGTGTGCGCATAGGCTTGTCTGTGTTAATGAGGAATAATGCAGTGAAATTAGTCACAGTGAACTGTGCTTAAAACACTGAATCTGAGTGTGAGCTGTGCTGAGTGGGCGCGGAGACGTGTGAACGTGTCAGCACCGTCCCAAGAGGGCGTCGTCACGTCATTCTACATTGATATACGGTAACAGTCATTACCTTTAGGTCGATACATCAGTCTATAAGGAAGTGATGAGGGAATCTAGACAAAAATATACAATTTCTGAAAGGGTTTAAGTCTTTAATTCCTCGATGTAAGACATATAACAATCACATTTGTCGTCCATTATTTGACGTTTATCTGGATTTTTCTTCATAGGTGACGAAAAGTGATTGATTAACCAGACCTGTATCCCCCAGCGTGGGTGAACCATGATCTCAGTGTGCGTCGAAGCGTTTCAAGGTCCGTCTTTGCCGTCTGCCGGGAGGAATGTCGGCAATTTGGGCTGAAATATTTTCCGTCCCGCCCGACAGCCGACGCCCAGCTCCCTGTACCCACCACCACCACCAACGCAACTTCATTTCGCAGGTTTTTAATTAACGCTCTCACAGCTGAGCAGCAGGAGGAGGAGGAAGTGGAAGTGAAAGTGTTGCTTTGCACGCGCACAGGTTTCCTTCCACAGTTTCAAAGAAGTAGAAAATAAAACAGCTGTACGGCTTCCAGTCTAAATTTAGTCTGTCTGCTGTGAGCGCTCAGGTTGTCAGGTTGTTCCCTCGCAGGTAAAACCTGGAACGTCTGTCTGCCAAACACAAACGACCGAACCTAAAGACCTCTTTTGCATCGGCTCCTTGAAGCGTCGCAGGAAAATAAAGCGTTTGAGGTGCTGTACCGCGCTGAGAACCGCCGCGTCGTCGCGGCAACCTGACAGCTGGAGCGCTAATCTCCATTTCGGCGGCGGCGGCGGCGACCAGGGCTGCGGCTGCTGCACGGACTGGAGAGACTTTAATGTTTGAGCGGAACGCGAGGCGGCGTGACGGGGTGTGCTCGGCAGCTGGTGGGGCTCCTCCGATCGGGCTCGGCGGCAACAGGGGGCGGGGGTGTCGTGGGAGGGAGGGGGCGTCACGGCGGGGGAGGCCACGTTTGGAGAGCGACCCAGCGCCTGTTTGTGTGTTTTTGCATGTGTGGGTGAGTCCTGCAAAGATAAGCTATTTGGAGCTGCCAGTTCCGTCTTTCCACTTCCAGGGCTGAATGTGGGTCTCTGTCTCTGCAGATCTGGCTCTTCTGTTATCAAAGTGGGTTAATTATTTGATAAAAAAATGAACGTAGGTTTCTTCCTTTGCTCCCCAAGGCTTTTCTCCGGGAGGTTTTCCTTGCCTGGGTCGGGGTTAAGATTAGGGGATGCTGTTGATTTCTTTGTGAAGCGTGGAGCTGGTGAGATTGATCAGTCTTGAGAAATAAACTGGACTTGGCTGATTTTGGTCCAAATTGGTTGACATGAGAGAAGCCGTCTCTGCAGCGGACTTAAACCACTTAACTCGAAGGAGCATCCCGGCGGCAAATCAAGCTTCGGCCTGTTTCCTAGTGTGCACATCAATCCTGATCACTTCCCTGGCGACGGCTCAACGTGGCGGGAACACGCCCCAAAATGTGAGCGTGATGTATTTCTTTGTCTCTCGGTGGGCGAGCGCTTCGTCGCTGCTGTTGTGGTTCAAACTGTTCACGGAGCTAATTCAAACAAGCCTCCGGAGTGGAAGTCGCCCCACAGGTTGTGCTCGTCTATTTATACCTTCCGTAAGTAGAAAGTTGAGCTGCAAAAAGAGAAGGAGGCGTTGTTGACTGCACTTCCCCTGAACCCGAGAGAGAGAAGAGAAGAATTCAACCAGCGAAAAAAAAACAACAGCTGAAAAAAAACCAAAAAAAAAAACCCGTAACAAATCACAAGCCGCCAGAGCGGGAGAGCCCGAACCGGGGAAACGGTCCCGTGACCGGCGCGGCCCCGGAGGACTCGAGACGGGAGCAGCGCTCGGGTCGTTTTTTTTTCCAGGAGCCAGGGAGACCCGGGGGGCCCCGGAAAAGCACAACACAGCGTCTGTGGAATCTGCAGCGTGAGGACCGGGCTCTTTAAACGGGACACAGAAGGCAGCCGCCATATTCCAATGTGTTTATACAGTGCAGCCCCAGTGAACTGCCATATATAGGAATGTTTGACAGAGGAAACATGTTGGGGCTGGGGAGGGAGCCTCAAAATGAGAGAGGCAGCGTCCAGTTTGGCAAGTTGTAAGTAGAAAAAAAAAAAAAAACAAGACTTGAACGACTGATTAGAAGCTCAAGGTTTCCTCAGTGAAGCCAGGTTTGAAAAGCAGGCCGCATTGTTTTCCCAGCACAGCCTGATCGTTTGGGGCGTTAGTGCCGCTATCAGCGCCCGCACCTTATCTGGTTCCTCACCCGTCTGGAGCACTGGAGCACCAATTAGCAGGAACTGGCCCTCCTTCCTCCCTCCCTCCCTCCCTTCTTCCTCCCTCCTTCATCCCTCCTTCTTCCCTCCTTCCTCCTCCCTCCTTCCCCCCTCCTCCCTCCTTCCTCCCTCCTCCCTCCTCCCTCCTTCCTCCTTCCTCCCTCCTCCCTCCTCCCTCCTTCCTCCCTCCTTCCT
>NC_137197.1:3506564-3596564 GCF_960531495.2 Zeus faber
GAGAGCCTGGTGAATTTGTGTTTTCCTATTAATAGGAAAATGCTGTTTTCCTATTTACTTCCTGTTTTCTTTTTTGTTTTGGTTGAAAATTGTCTCGACTAAATCTCCAAATCTTTGCTGACTGCAGTAGATTACAGTACCTGTTGGCCATTCCAACATTCACACACACACACGCGCGCGCACACACACACACACACACACACACACACACACACACACACACACACACACACACACACACACACACACACACATTCCATTCCTCTCTGCTGTGGTGTGTCAGCTGTGATCCAGACCTAATCTACCAGCCCAATGGTGAAATCCCTGCAGGGAGCTGTGAGACCCCAGGCCCAACGCCATTACCTCATTTGTCTTCAAGACAGGCTATAGACTGGGGCCGACCCCATGCCTCTCCCATCTGCATTAGATACTGCCGGGCTGCAGGAGAGCGCCGAGCCCCCCGAGCCTTCATCTGGCCACCATGTGGGCAGGCTGGCTGACCTGACTCTGTGCCACGGTCTGTTGGTGGTTTTGGGGATGACAAGGGTTACCGGTAGCTCATTTCTCACCCCTTGGGTGAGAAATGTGTCCTAGGTCTTTACTGAGGCATGAAGTTTAGACAGGGACACGGAGTGTTAGTCTCAGGGGTCGGGCGCCCCAACAAATGCTCTGTTTTCCCGCTAACTTCTAACCACCCTTGTGGGATTGTAGAAAGCAAAGTTCAGAGATGGCGCTGTGCCTTGCAGTGTCGCCCTAACCCCGGGAAACCCTCCCAAATGTCAGCCGTAGCCTTGTATGGTGCTGCTGGAGAGGACTGAACGTTGCCAGGTTCCTGCAAACAGACCCTCCTGGCAGCCCTGTAAACACACACACGGTTTGGAAACAGCCAAAGATTCTCGCAATCACTGTGTTTGTCTTCAATTAGCACAGGATGTTGGCCAAGACCTGTTTACAAGCAATCCATGTGTTGCATCCAAAATTCTCCCTTTGCAGCTGCAGCGGCAGCCTCCACCTCCTGCAACATTCAGAAAGCAAAGCCCAAGGAACCTTTTCGGCCTATTTCTTGGTCAGGATTCCCAGTTTGGATTTGAGTTCCTGCGTCGAAACTTGATGGAAAATGACATTTAATGAACTGTCATGCATCGCTCATACAGGCGCAGGAATATCCAAATTGGTTGTACATTATATAATCTGAATGTCAAAACTTGTTGTTTTTTTTAACACCTGAAGCTCGCTGCGCCGCACGAGGGGTTAGGGTTAGGGTTAGGTGGTGGTGGGAGGTGTTAAGGAGGTGTTAAGTCAAACTCACACTTAACGCTGCGGTGATGGAACCTATCGCTGCTCCGACGGAGGAGCGAGCGCTGCTTTACCGCTGGATGATAGGGCCGCTTCATACTTGATATTGACTTGCTGTCGGCAGAAAACCAAAGCGAGATGACAAATGAGGCGCGGGAAATTGCCTCTCATCTCGGGCGCGACTTGGCTTTTTCTTGTTTCCCACACACACACACACACACACACACGTTCGTCCCCCCAACGCCGAGTAAAGAGTAAGTGAAGAATGCGTACGTACGGGGGGTGAAATCAAAGGATTCTCTCTGAATGGAATGCCAGTCATCGGCAGGCGCCCTCATTCCCAGCTGTCCACGGTGATTAAGCCGCTCCTCATTAAGTATTATCACGATCTACATAATATCATCGGAAATGGCATCATGTCTGGAGAAATTAAATCGTCGGGAAAAGTTCACGTATTTTTATTCCTTTTTTCGACTGAGAAAACCAGATGGTTTTTGTTTTTCCGACCAGGTGGCTTCGGAGACTTCATCTGCTCCACTGCTGGACGTTATGTCTGGAGTGCGGAATTCAAGAAGTCCAAACGAACCTCAAACAAGAACTCAAGTCAAGTCAAAAGACTGCACTCCGTATTTCCCTTTACCTTTGAGAAATGACATGAATGATGAATCGCTCTTTCTGATTAGCTGGGCATGTAACCGCCGCTGAGTGGATACATGTTATAGACACGTAGGTACATAGATGTAGATATGTTTGGCAATAAGTGGAGCAGACGTAGTGAAAAGTAGAGATTAACCGCAGGAATTTGGGAATGCAGCGGTAGAGAGATAGCGTCTCCGCCGGAAGAGCTGACTTCACCTTCATACTCTTGTTAAAAAGGTGTTTCAGAACGACATCACAGGCGGGTGGAGAGGCGCTTTAATGGACCGTCTTCTTCCTGCGTCTTGGTTCCTCGCAGGCACAGTAGTGTAGTGGGAGGCAACGTGCGGCAGACGCTCACAGGCAGGAAGCTCTGCACAAGGTACAGAGATCAATACAAAGAGACGGGGGGGCAGGGGTCTGGAGGCCTCCCGAGGAATTCCTGCATTCCACTGGAGAAAGTGGGGTGGTGGGGTGGGTGGGGTGAGCGGGTGGGTGGGGTGGGTGTTCTTCCTCACACATGCTCCGGCTGTGAAGACCCCCACCGCCCCCCACCGCCACTTCCCAGATAACATCATAAACTCTGCAGCCTGAGCAGCTGGTGTCAGCGAGAGAGAGAGAGACAGATAGAGAGAGACAGAGAGAGAGAGACTGAGAGAGAGAGACAGAGAGAGAGAGACGGAGAGAGAGAGACAGAGAGAGAGAGAGGAGGGGAAGTGGAGTGAGGGAGAGGAAGAAGGGCGGCACAACACCCTGCTATCTCCCTCTCCACTGAATAGAGGAGGTGGAGGGATCACACACAGAGCGGCGGAGATGGGGCACCCAATCCTAAAAAGCACCAGACGGAGCAGATCTGAGTCAAGCCCCTCCACCCACGCCCGCCCCCCCCCACTACCTCCGCTATAAATACAACATGGAAAACGGGTGGAGAAGCAGGCGATAAAAAAAGAGAAGAGGGAATCTGCTGTGGTCCAGTCCTGCGGACGGACGAAGCGCGCTCAGCGGTTCTGCTCCGAATCCGACCGCAAGGGCGCTGAGCCACACACACCAGACGTGGGTCCACCTCCATGTTTACTGCAGGGAACAATATAGAACATAGAACACAGAACATAGAACACAGAACATAGAACACAGAACACCAGAATCACAGTGGGTTCATTCCACCAGGTGTATTTACATGGACAAGGAATTTGTCATGGTGAGGATTGGTGCGTTTCTACAGACGATTGGCATTTAAAAAAAGCTTATCAGTCTGAAAAAAATATATAATAATAATAATAATAATAATAATAATAATAATAATAATAATAAAGTAAAAATAAAATTGCCAAATATATATAAATAGCTGAAAATGACAAAATAGTCTGAATTTTTTTAAATTAAATAATAATAAAATAAAATAGAATTAAAAGTAAAGTCAAAATAAAAATTGAAAAATATACACAAATAGACAAAAAATACAAAACCCAAATAGTCACTGCATAAAAATATACAGAATATACAAATGTGATTCAGTGTACAGGATAAGTAATTGTTATCATGTATTCAATGCATATTGATTACTCTGGGCATTAATTATTTTATGGCCCATCATCTGTCATTTGACCGTTTAATATTCCTGGAGGTCGCTTCCTTGACAGCTCTAAAACCAAATTGGCAACGAGGGGCGAGGGGCTCGGTTTGGAAGACAGGGGAGTCGTATCTTTCATATATCTATTTTTATTGAACCCCTCTCTTATCTGCCATTATGCTGTTTGAATTAAAAGCTTCTACGACGTGGGTGGAGAGCAGCTTCCCCCGTTGGCCCATGAGGATCAATTAAGCCATCAGGTTTGAGAGAACGAGAGGGATGAAGAGAGAGAGATGGAGGCTCTAATAAGACTATGGGATGTCCCTGCTCCCATGAGGGGGATGTTTAATTCATCACCGCCCTCTATTCCCACATTTATCACCCGCACATTAGGACTTGTAATCGTCGGCAGATGCCAGTGCTGCCATTGCCTGTTTTTGTTTCTGCAAACAATGTGGATGGATTCCTTTTGGGGAAGTTGACGGTAGAGCGACGACTCGGTCATTCGGAGCGTGGTTATCGTTTGAAACACTGGCAAAATCACAATTAGTTAATTCTGCCAAGCATATAAAAAATGCTTGGCAAAAAATCACAACAAGAGAAATCGTCGCTATATAGAAACATACAGAATATACAAATGCCAAAATATGCGCAGGATACGTTATTGTTATGGGCATATAGGATATCAATTCTAGTTATTATTAGGGTTTTTTTATGATTATGATTATTTTTCTCCTAGACATTTTGCCGGCTGAGAGTGTCTGGCGCACAGCAACCGCTGAACCCACGGATACAAATGAAGCATCGTTGTATTCGGGGATTCGCAGAATCTGTGCCAGGTCGGACCCAAAACAGTAGGAACTGATGCCGCGTTCTATGAGAACTCGGAAAATTGTGACTTGTGCTGGTAGGAAGTAATGCTGCGTTCCATGGTAACTCGTAAAATTGTGACTTATGTTGGGAGGAAGTAGTGCTGCATTTCAGGAGAACTCCGAAAACTGTTATTGATCACAGAGTCGTCACTGCGTCATTAATGCGCGACACGGTACACAAGGGAATATAAGACACAGACAGCGGAGAGGATTGGTTGGTGGCTGCTCGCAGGATGTGTGCCGGGTCGAGGCCAAAGACAGCAGGAACTGATGCTGCGTTCCATGGGAACTCGGAAAATTGTAATTTGTGTCAGTAGGAAGTGATGCTGCGTTTCATGGTAACTCGGAAAACTGTATTTCGTGACTAACGCGACTAACCTATTATAATTATTATTATTATTATTATTATTATTATTATTATTAATAATAATAATAACAATAATATTATTATTATTGTTATTATTATTATTATTGTCCAATCCAAAATGCCAGTGTCCTTAACTCCACATGCAAACACGAAAGATCACCCACAATCAAACCCAACAAGCTCTCTCTCTCTCTCGCTCTCTTTCTCTCTCTCTCACTCTCTTTCTTTCTCTCTCTCGCTGTCTTTCTCTCTTTCTCTCTCTCTCTCGCTCTCTTTCTGTCTCACTCTCTTTTTCTCTCTCTCTCGCTCTCTTTCTCTCTCACTCTTTCTCTCTCTCTCTCGCTGTCTTTCTCTCTTTCTCTCGCTCTCTTTCTCTCTCTCTCTCTCTCTCTCTCACAGTTTGAGCAAAGACACTTCAAAACGAGTCCTTTCAGTGACTTTGTGGCTGAGCTGTGACGACTAAACTGTCGCTTTAGATATAAATATACACGTTATATTCAGATGCGTCCTGGAAGCGACACAGAACGTTAAAGTTTCCCAAAGGACCCTGTGTTTTGTTTTTTAACTTCACCCTTATTCTGTGCATGGCCCATCCAGCGCTCCATGAAGGATCAACTTGAAAGCTGATTGGTGGATGTTCTCAATTCAAGGTCATTGTGGCCAGTTTTGGCGTCGTAGCGTTTCAGATTTTGTCATCTGAAAATGATACAGCGCTCCGTCTCCTCTTTCCTTCTGGACCTTTACAGCTCCTTGCTGCTCTGCTGTGCTTCAATTGTCGCGGAGGTCAGTCCTGAGATTCTCAACCGTGGGGTCACGCCCCCACGTGGGGTCACCTAAATTATGCAAACAGGGCCGCAGGGGACAATGTGGTTAGATAGGCTTGAAATTGGGGGCTCATTTTGGGGCTCCCTATATCTATATCCCTCTCTATATACTGTATATGCACTTTGACCATTGATTCACTGTCAGTGACAGTAAGAAAGATTCTTATTTAGCCTCATTCTGTTTCTTATTTGCCTAAATACGAAGCATGAGGTTCTCGGTGCTGCTAATTGCCGTTGTCATGAGGATTCTGTGACCTCAAAACGGGTCCAAACAAGGTTCCAAACCCCTGGGTTCGGCAGTCACTCCGCAGTTTGCACTGGTGTGACGGTTTTCCTGCTTGTTCCCGCGCCGTTGGTACTGATTTAGAAATGCTTGTGCTCCTCTTAGCGCTGTGCTCCTGCTCTGGGTGTGTTGTTCCTGCCAGTGGAGGAGCGCTGCGAACGCCCCCCCGTGCTGTGGAGTGCACTCAGCGCTGAAAAGCACAACTAGAAACACACAGAGCGCAGCGTGCACGGCCTCGCCATATGGTGTGGGCTGAGCTGCCAGCGCCCGCAGAGGAGGACGCTCGCTGCCTTCTGGTGACACCAAATACACACACACACGCACGCACACAGACACATGCACACACATACACACGCATGCGCGCACGCACACACAAAACACACACACACACACACACACACACACACAAACATGCACACACACACACAAATAAACACACACGAAACACACACACAAAACATGCACACACACACGCACACAAATAAACACACACACGAAACACACACACAAAACACACACATACACACGCCCACGCACACACACAGTGACTCCTACGAGCTGGAGGGCAGATGGAAAGTGGTCTGGAAAGTTTGGCGAATCCTTTGAACATTGAATCCATAAAACAAATGAGTCACTGTTAAAAAGTCACTCGTACTTACATTTTGCTTACTAGTTTCTATTCCAACAGTTACTTGTAACTGTAACTGTTACAGGTAACATTTTTAGTTTTATCAGTAAATTACTAAACAAAACATATTGATGATAGTTACATTTAAAATGTTAATAGTACAAATAAAATGTTACTAATAAGAACAGCAATAAAAAAGCACTAATGGCAATAGATACCAGTAACAATGGGAATATATACTAGTAACAATGGGAATATATACTAGTAACAATGGGAATAGATACTAGTAACAATGGGAATATATACTAGTAACAATGGGAATAGATACTAGTAACAATGGGAATATATACTAGTAACAATGGCAATAGATACGAGTAACAATGGGTATATATACTAGTAACAATGGGAATATATACTAGTAACAATGGGAATAGATACTAGTAACAATGGGAATATATACTAGTAAAATGGGAATAGATACTAGTAACAATGGGAATAGATAGTAGTAACAATGGGGATAGATACTAGTAACAATGGGAATATATACTAGTAAAATGGGAATAGATACTAGTAACAATGGGAATAGATACTAGTAAAATGGGAATAGATACTAGTAACAATGGGAATAGATACTAGTAACAATGGGAATATATACTAGTAAAATGGGAATAGATACTAGTAACAATGGGAATAGATACTAGTAAAATGGGAATATATACTAGTAAAATGGGAATAGATACTAGTAACAATGGGAATAGATAGTAGTAACAATGGGGATAGATACTAGTAACAATGGGAATATATACTAGTAAAATGGGAATAGATACTAGTAACAATGGGAATAGATACTAGTAAAATGGGAATAGATACTAGTAACAATGGGAATAGATTCTAGTAACAATGGGAATAGATACTACTAACAATGGGAATAGATATAGATACTAGTAAAATGGGAATAGATACTAGAAACAATGGGAATAGATTCTAGTAACAATGGGAATAGATACTACTAACAATGGGAATAGATATAGATACTAGTAACAATGGGAATAGATACCAATCTCAGGCAATTATTTGATTTGTGAAACACAGAGCCCCATAGGATGCGATGACAAAATTGTCAAAATTGTTACTCGAAACATCACAATAGTTGTCAGTAACAATTTTAATAATTAGTAGTATCTTATTTATAAGTACTATTACCAAATTTATTTTGCCTAGTAACACTAAAATAGTCACTAGTTACTGTTAACTTTTAATTAAAATATAAAACAAATAAGTACTAGTGGCTTTTAAAAAGTTTGTTTTATGGATGAAATATTTAAATAACTTGACATAGAAAGTGTCTTGTTGCTCCTGTAAATGTGGCAGAAACGGCGGCAAAGGGGAAAAAAAAGATGAAATAACACCAAGCAAAGTATTTCTCTGGGGATGTGCGGAGCTCTGAAGATGGATGTGTTTTAATACCCAGGCCCCGCCTCCCTTCTGGTCAAACATCTTAATAAAAAGCAGCGATGGTATCTGCGGCGTCGCCCGGAACGCCGGGGGGAAGCGCGTCCGGAGAGGACGCCGCCATCACAGTCTGACATCTCGACGCTTCTTCCCCGCTCTCTGTCGCGCACTTGAAAGGAGGGATTGTGAGGCGGTGAAAAGGGGCCGATGACGGACCCGACGCTGAGCGGAATCCAAAGCCGCCGTCCTCCCCGGGCGCTCAATGGAGTCTGTGATACGCTTTGTGCTGCGTGACCTTTCCTGAACCGAGCCGCGGGCCCTGGGCCCCGGTGCCGCCCGCCTCCCCAGAGGCCCCCAGCACCGCGCTAAGCCTATTGCTGCTACAATCAGCAGTAATTGAGTCTCTAAACCTATGCAACACACACACACACACACACACACACACACACACACACACACACACACACACACGCACACACACAACTTTGAAGGTTATCCCTATTCATTGTTTCATTGTTCATTGTTTCTTCTTCTGCCATTCTTCGCCTCCTCCCGATGCCTCGCTCCCACTTGCGTTTGTCTGCGTCACATTAGCGTCGCCGTCTTCTTGCCTGGGATGATCAGGAGACGCTTCTCCTCCGGCGGCGTGCGGACGTTGAGTCAAACGCAGGCGGCTTCACACCGGGGGAGACGCCGTGAGTTTTACATAATCCATCGCTCTTTAGGCATGCTGCCTCCCGGCCTCAGTCACTTTTAACTTTGGGCTCTCACACACACACACGCACGCACACATTTGTTGATTAGAGCGCCCAGAAATAAATCCATGAGAGCGGCAACAAACACACTTCTGTGCCTTCCGACCTCATGGTGAATATTTTACGGGCGTGGTTCATATTTCATGGAGCAGGATCAGTTTCCCCGCGCCGCGCCTTCATTGCCAGCCCCTCCCTCCTCGCTCTTGTCCTTGAACACGTCGGCAGCACTTTGAAGAGCCCCCCCCCCCCCCGACTTCACCTTCCGGCCGCCGAGCGGATGCACGGGGCTCCTGCCACCGCTCCATCCGCCCGCCGTGGCGGCTCCTGCCACCGCTCCATCCGCCCTGGCTGTCAGTTCCCCCTGCGCTCCACCCTGGGCCTTCACATTTGGCACAGAAATAGAGAGAGAATAAAAAATAAAAGGGTCGCTGCTGACACGGGCAGAGATGACAGGGCTTCATGTGACCTACGACCTATGACCAAGGAGTCATGGTCTTTAAAGTGGGAATCCATGAGATTATTTTGTTTAGAAATCTCATACTTTATACTTTATTTTAGGCGGTGCTCTTTAAGAAACAGCCGTTTGATGGGTTTTGCCTTCTGCATGTGCTCCTCCGTACGCCGTTTGCATTGTTGGTGGCGGGGTCCGCCTCCGCCTTTCGCAACCAATAAAGTGTGAGTTAGCTGCGTTTCCATCGGATGGGTTGAGGCTCACGGGCCCTGTGTGTCCATGGAGGTTCAGCGTTCCTGTCGGCGCTCATCACCTTGGTTTTTATTTTTAATTTATTTGTTTCTATTGACCCAGAAAAACTGTTTTATTTCGTTGATGTTTTTACCACTTCCGCGGCGTAGATCTGTCAGGAGGAAATGCCCGATGGGCCGCATGGAAAAGCTCTCTCTCAAGCTCTCTCTCAAGCTCTCTCTCAAGCTCTCTCTCCACTTGCACATTGTCCTCTCTCTCTCTCTCCCCAGGTTCACATCGTCCTCTCTCTGTCCCTCTTTGTCCACCTCCACGCCGTCCTGTCTCTCTCTCTCTCTCTCTCTCTCTCTGTCTCTCTCTCTCTGTCTCCACTTGCACATCGTCCTCGCTCTCTCTCTCTCATTGTCCACTACTACGCTGTCCTGTCTCTCTCTCTCTCTCTCTCTGTCTCTCTCTCTCTCTCTCTCTCTCTCTCTATCTCTCTCTCTCTCCCTCTCTTTGTCTCTCTCTCTCTCTCTCCACTTGCACATCGTCCTCGCTCTCTCTCTCTCATTGTCCACTACTACGCTGTCCTGTCTCTCTCTCTCTCTCTCTCGCTTTCTCTCGAAATCCGCGATTTCCAAGTCCACGGAGGAGATGGAGTCGTCGTCTGTCCTCGAGTTTCTGTCAGAACAAAGTGATTATGTGATTATATATGAATATTATCTGTGTTTATTGAGCTTAAAAACAATTGATGAGCAGGTTATATAGAGAATGACATCATCAAGGCATGTGGATGTATAATATTTTTTATCGAACATTCAGAATAAAATTCGCCTTTACGCCTTTTTAATAATTAATAAATAATTAAATACAACAAATGACTCAAAATCAAATAATTTCCGTTTGTGAACAATAAGTTACATGTGCAGCTGCTTTCATTAACATTTCATTCAAATAACATTTAGATCAAATCAAAAACAAAATAAATATGATAAATATGTCTGAATAAATATTAAGTTTGTGTTGTTGTCCGTCTATGTTGGGACGTCTCATCGACATATTTCACACAATAAATATTTAGCGTCTGCTTTGGGTCAGAACTTAAATATCCCAAAAAACACCAAACTATGTACAGTACGTGTCCCAACGACACATCGTCTTTCTGCTTCTCCTCAGAGTTCTCTGTGTTTACAAGCCCAAGCTGTCCATGAGGGAGAGGGCGGGCCTTAGTTCTATAACAACAGACGTGATTGGTCAGAGGGGAAAGATCAGCTTTGCATCGTCCAAACGGATTGGCTTTCTGTTGCAACTTGCCGAACGTTGAAATGAACAGATCTGAGGTTTTTTTTATAGAAATGATCGAGTCTATTTTATTTTGACACTGTTATTGTTTTATCGGCCAGCACTCATTTAAATTGAGCTTAGAGGGAATTATTTTCACCGGACGTTATGACCGGAGGGATGTAAATATTTCGATCTTCAACAGATTTGCCCGGTCAAAAATTACCGGGGAACAGAAACCCTGTCGTCCACACTTATATGGATATTTTAACATAAGTGATAAGTGAAACAGAGCTTCTTGAAAACGCCGACGTCAGCGCCTCCACCTGCGAGCGACGTGGTGTAGTTCTCCGCTGTTGGACGCCAGCTTTTTCCACGTGTCATCGCCCCCTGCTGGCCGGGACTGGACTGGAACGCTGACGTCAGCGTTGGAAGTCGTTTCTGCGTTGGAAGTCGTTTCTGCGTTCTCGTGCGGACGAGACTCCAGCGCCGTACACAGCTTTGGGAAGCAAACGCTGTAGGATTCCCGCGCCGTGGGGTGGCTGCGTGTGATACTTCCTCCTTCCCTACGCGATTCACGCCGCTGAAGCCATCGTGGGGTTTACATTTTTTTTAATTATTATTATTAAGGTGGCATGAAGGGTGGAAACGCTGTCCTGAGAAATGGTTCCCTGCCGGCACGCCGGCGTTCTTCACCCTCAAACCACCAGGGTTCCAGAAGGGATAAGCCCACCCACCCAGCCCCTCGCACGTAAACGATGATTTTAATGTTATTTTTTCTCCAGCCACTGTGGGAGGGATGAGAAACCCTTAATTTTTCTGAGTTATGAGGGGGGAATACATTACATAAAAAAAAGTGCAGCGCTCCTGCAGACGGACCTCCTGCCTCCCCGCGTGATGAATCGTCATGCGGCCGCCCTTGGTGCGTTCGGGCCAAAACAGTATTCATGAATTCATAAAAGTAAACAGGGACGAAGATGACGAGAGGGTCGCACACGGTCTTATGTTGCCCAAAACCTTCAAAGACGACTGGAAAACGCCGGGATTTATCGGTCCTGATGAGGTGGGATGGAAACCAGCTGCGCTTGGGGTCCGGAGGACGACGCCAAGACAGCAACTGGGTGTTAAATGTCTTCTGTTTTTTCTCATTTTACTTTTTCATTTTTTGCTGTCGACCTCTGCGTGCAACCCCCCACACGAGCCGCCGTGGCTCTCTAATCACCAGCTCACTGATGGTGCGAGGACGGACTGACCTTGTGGTTTGGGACGGAGGGTGGAGGGGGGGACGGATGGAGAAGATGGAAGGGGTGGATGGAGGAGACTGGGGGGGGTGGATGGAGGAGATGGAAGGAGGGTGGATGGAGGAGATTGAGGGGGTGGATGGAGGAGATGGAGGCGGGGATGGATGGAGGGGCGGTGGAGGCGATGGAGATAGAGGGGAGGGGTCTGGGGGGCTGGACCCAGCCACTGCTCCATCACTGCTTCCCATGTTCCCAGACAGGAGCGATTGTGTCCTTAATGAATTCACCGAATACTAATCAGGTCAGGGTGGTGCGGGAGGCGGAGGGCGTGTTCACACACACACGCACACACACACACACACACACACAGGGGTCGTCCTTTAAGTGGCTGTTTCTCCTGACGTAGCGGGCGGTGAGGCCAGAGCTGCCGCTTCTGTTTCACTTTGTACATTCCATTGTGTTCCTTTGAAGCTCATGTGGCTGTTCCTACGCCGCCGTTTGGGAATTATGTTATTTTATTTTTTATTTTTTTGCTCTCTGAGCGTTTTCTCTCCGCAGAGCAAGTCCACACCATCTCCATGGGTTTTTTTTTGTTTTTTAGTTTTTGTTTTTTCCCGCCGTACGACCTGGCCCGGTCTTTCCGTTTTGGTCGTCTGCCATCCATCAAATCTCAACAGCCTTTTAATAATCTATCCCGGTGCCGTCAGCCCTGTGGACAAACTGTTTATGGCTCAATCCATCAGAGTGACCGGCTGTAATGTAGTGTCTCCGCCGGGGGGAACGCGGTGAAGCGGCGCCGGGGAAAAAAAAAAAAAAAAAAAAGAAAACACCACGAGCCGAAGGAGACACCACGTGTCGGGGCGGAGAAGCGGGGAAATCCAGAATCCCCGCCCGGGGTTGTGTTTACATCACGGAGAGAAAGAGGAAAGCGCGTGCCAGGCTGGAGCGGCTGCCATCACAATCCACGGCTGACTCTGTCTGCCTCCCCGGTGGAATATTCATGCACAAGGACTTTGTCACGGTGCAGTCGGTGCATTTTAGTGCAAAAACATATAAATTAGAAATAAAAACACCCGAGTAAGCAGAGGAAAAGAGTCTCAAAAAACAAGGATACCACCAACACCACCTTCCCTACCAACACTACCACCTTCCCTGCAGCCACCGTGTCCGTCCAACGCTGAGCGGAACGTGAGACGTAAAGGACGTCAGTGCGAGATGTAAAGGACGTTAGTGCGATACGTTAGGGACGTCAGTGCAAGACGTAAAGGACGTCAGTGCGGGACGCGAGTTCCTCGCTTCCAAGGTGGCGTCCAAACCAACCGGCTTCCCCTCTGGATGGACTTGGCGCCAAAGGAGCCGCCGCACTCCCTGCCCGGCGCGCCGCGAGCACAGAGCCCCCTCTGTCTTGGTTGGACTCGCGCAGCGGAAAGTTCCAACACAATGACCTCACGCCATTTAGTTTTTTTCTCTCCTCCGTTCATTTACTCTGATCCCCCCCCCCCCCCCCCCCGATGCTCCGGGGCAGTGATGCAACTCTCCGCAGGCAGGAGTTATAGATTTTTTTTTTTTTTTTTTTTTTCGCCTCGTTCCAGCGCTGTTAATCTGGGGATCGGCGCGTTCCTCTTCTGGGGTTCTGGAGAAATGAGGGGGTTTGGAGGGTTTGGAGGGTCACAGTGTATTCATACATTTATATATATATATATATATATATATATATATATATATGATACCGCTGTAAAGACCTTGTGTTTTTACATGCATGGTTTGAATTGGGCCTCGGACCTTCAATAAATGAAGAAATAAAAAGTCTAAAGTAAGACATGGATGCCTTTCTAACCATTGTTCAACTCCGTGATGTAACGTTCAAAGTCGTGTTCATTGTTGGTGAAATGATGTTTTGACGTTTCCTAGTGCGTCACCACACAAATCCCAATTGAACTCTGACGTTTTCCATAAACACACAACACGCCGGATATCGGATATCGAAAAAACGCTTCTCCAGGTCCTCGGCACCGTGGGACAGTCGTCAGGATCCCAGCGCGGCTCCACCTCAAGGTCGACCGTTTCCTTCCGTCCCGGCCCCTGATCTTGTTTGACCCGTGGCGTGTGGCAGCGCTCTGGCCTCCGGCTGTAACCGCCCAAGCGAGGCTCTGACGGAGCGGCCCGCTCGCAGCGGGAAGACGCCGGCGTCGTGAACCCGCGCCGATCGGACTCCGACCGCCGAGCGAGAAATAAACGGCGGTTTGGGAAAAAGGCCCGCGGGCGCTCCGCGGCTTCCGGCGTCTCCGGGCTGGCACGGCGGCGTCCCTCTGGCCCCGGCTCTTTTTAAACGCGGGACGCTTGGGTTTGGGTTTTTTGGAACCAAGCAGAGTAAGAACCGCACCGGTTGCACTGACTATAGATTTATGATCAGCGGTTTACTGACTCGGAGAAACCTCCTAACCCGCCCGGCTGCTGGTGCTCCCAGTTTAAAAGCAGCAAACGCTTCATCTTGATGTGAAATGAAATCTCTGGACCTGGTTCCTTCTTTTACCTCCTGGTAACTGTGTGCTTGTTTTTTTTTTTTTTTGGGGGGGGGGGGGTTCTGGGATCGGCTTTCCCTCCCGTGAGGACAGCCGATCAGATATGATGTGATTGTGTTCCGCGGGGCCTGGGCTCAGTGTCAGCCAGAATGTGAAGAGCGTGCACGTCCCGTGGAACCCGATCCAGTGGCTTCCTCCCTTTATGTCGCCGTGTTACGCAACGTGCTCTCATTTCCGACGCTCCCGCCCTCCTTAAGCGCTCCCTCTCTTTTTACTCACATACCGTACGTCCCTCATGCATCAGATGAGAGACAGGAAATTATACTTTTATGCTGAATCCTTGATGCTTTTGTACAGTATGTATTTATGCATGTTGGTGTGTGTGTTTGTATGTATGTATGTATGTATGTATGTGTGTGTGTGTGTGTGTGTGTGTGTGTGTGTGTGTGTGTGTGTGTGTGTGTGTGTGTGTGTGTGTGTGTGTGTGTATGTGTATGTATGTGTTTGTATGGGTGAATGTGTATGTATGTATGTATGTATGTATGTACTGTATGTATGTACTGTATGTGTGTATGTGTATGTATGTGTGTATGTGTATGTATGTATGTGTGTATGTGTATGTATGTATGTGTGTATGTGTGTGTGTGTATGTATGTAGTCAACGTATTCATTGACAATTAGTCCATTCCTCACAAAACAAATGGGGATATTAGGGAGAGGTAATGGAACCTATGTATCAAATTATGTAAAAATGTATACTATAGGAGGCCCTGCAAATGCCAAAACTTAATGTACTGTTATATTATGTTTTTGTGTTAAAATCCATGAAATTAGTCATAGATATTTATAAATATTTATCGATTGATTTTTTTTTTAACACCAAACTAATTTTGTGTTTGCAGTTTATACCCCATCTAAACATATTTTTGTCCCATGGCACCGCCTCAGTATTTCTCTGGTGTCATGGCCGCTGGGGCTGTGTGGGTGCAGGGGCGGGGCTCCGCTGTCAACACAAGCGATGGAGCGCTTTGTCGGCCGTTCAGTGGGAGTGGGCTTGATCCCGGCCGCTCCTCGCTCTGCGCCCAAAGCGACTCTTTGTGCTCGATAACACCCAGGACCCGTCAGAGCGGCTCTTGGATGTCTGGCATGGTGGCGGGGTGGGCGTTGAAAGATTCATATCTCATACTGGCACGCTATTAATATCAACATTCAAGCCCAGATCCTGTTGAGCTTCCAGAGGGATCCGACGCTCTGAAGCCTCCGCCTGTTCGCTGATCATCGCGAAGCATAGTGGAGCATGCCTGCGCTGATGTGGGTCCGCTGGCGGTTGAGGGCAAGGGCCTCCTGTCAGGATGGAGCTCCGTCAAGCTAAACCTCCATCAGACTGCATCTCCATCGGGCTGGAGCTCCGTCGGACTGTAGCTCCGTCAGGCTGTAGCTCCATCAGGCTGTAGCTCCGTCAGGTTGTAGCTCCGTCAGGTTGTGCTCCATCAAGCTGGAGCTCCATCAGGTAGCAGCTCCCTCAGGTTGTACGGTAGCTTTCACAGGTTGATGCTCCGTCAGACTGTAGCTTGGCCTGTCAAGATTACTACTACGATATTATACATAAATATAAATATATATTTCAAATGCTGGAGCAATGAGTTTTAAATTCTTAAGAATATTCAGACATTGTAATGTGAGTAAATAAAATGGACTCTCGGGCTCGAGTAACACGCACACACATCTTCACCTGGTTCACTGTGTGTGCGTGTGTGTGTGTGTGTGTGTGTGTGTGTGTGTGTGTGTGTGTGTGTGTGTGTGTGTGTGTGTGTGTGTGTGTGTGTGTGTGTGTGTGTGTGTGCGTGTTTCAGTGCGAGTGTGCGTGTGCATCTATGTGTAAGTCCGTGTGTGTGTGTGTGTGTGCGTGTTTTAGTGCGAGTGTGTGTGTGTGTGTGTGCGTGTTTCAGTGCGTGTGTGTGTGTGTGTGTGTGTACGTGCGTGTGTGTGTGTGCGTATTTCAGTGCGAGTGTGTGTGTGTGTGTGTGTGTGTGTGTGGAGGAGCTGCCTGAGCCCCGCCCACGGTGAAACTCCAACACAGAGCAGACGAGAGGACAGAAGCACCGCCACCAGAAATGACAGAACGTGTCTCAACATAGTTTCTTTCTGTTCATTCAACTCATTCATTCACATTCACATTCATATGCAAAACGGTTTAAAAATGCAAGTAATACATTCATTTTTTGTGGATTTAGAAATACATCTATATCTCTGGTGTTCTTCAAACCTTTAACCAGATTTGTAGATTGTAGTATTTATTGATCCTTTCACATTTGCATTAGTATTTATTTCATTCACAGTATTTGTGAATTGTGACATGTAATTCCTTCTATAACCTGTTTTTATTAACTTTTAAAACCTACAATATTTTGACTACATTACATCATTTAGATGGAATTTTGTTCAAAGCCATTTCCAAATATATTTTTCCATAAGTTCAAATATAGGTAGAGTAGTCATGCATATGAAAAAACGTTAAGAGCAGCAGGGAGCAGCAAGTCGCTTTGATCGTAAATTCCAGTGGCAGAGTCTCCACCGTGGATAAAACTCCACCATAGATAAAACTCAGCCACAACTCTGATTGTCGTCACTGTGAAAACTCCAAAAGACGAGGAGGAGACGGTGGTTTGGGAGGGTTCTTCTGGCGCCGAGGTGCTGATTAGGTTATGTCACGTTGATACTTGATCCTTGGACTTGGTCCAAATATCGGACCATAAGTCCATATTGCCATTTTCGTGACAGGCCTAACTGTAGCTACGTCAGGTTGATGCTCCGTCAGCCTGTAGCTACTTCAGGTTGACGCACCGTCAGACTGTAGCTATTCAGGTAGCTGCTCCGTCAGACTGTACTCCGTCAGGCAAGTATCTCTGTAGCTCGATAGCCGGAACACATCAGACCTGACCCAGTTAGAGCAGAGTGCTGTTTCCTTTTCCTTTGCTTCATCTTTGTGGCTCCACTCACACATGGAGGCCCCTCTCTCTGTGCCCCGCCCGGTGGATGGCATTCCCATTATCTGTGATGGGAATTCCAGCACTACATCTTCCGCTGTGCTGTAAAATTGATATTAGGTGTTGGTGACATTCATTTAAGTACGTGTGACGACACACAGCGGTGAGAGACATAGAAAGGTTTGGGTTTTTAATGTAACCTGGATAAATATAGAACAGTGAGACTGTGCTCAGCTGGGGTCTGGATTCACTCATGGAGACAGTGAGACCGGTGCATTTCTACAAATGAGCAGCAGTGAGAGGGCGTCGACGGTCAGGACGCGGTCACCGGGGGCTTCTCACCTCCACTTAAATAACCTCCAGACATTTTTTGCACAAAGCCGCTCTCGTGCTTTAGATTGCAACGACCCTTTAGCGTGGGAGTGTCTGCACATTGTGGAGGGAAAGCTCGAAAAAAAATGTTTCGGATCCGTCCGGGAATAGAAGAATCTCCCGGGCGGGGTCGCATTCTTTCCGTTGTGTTTTTTTTTTTTTTTTCTTTTTTCTTTCTCCTCGTTGCGACTTGACTTCTCAGACAAATGAGGGGAAAGAACGTACAGTTTGCAATGCGGGATCGGCGGGGACGCAGCTGGGGTCACGGGGAGGCGGGGCCATCTGGCTGGTAGAGCCGAGACGCACGGAGAGGATCTGCGCCCTCGTGTGAAAAGCCGGTTCCCACCACGCTTCCACAAGACGGCAGGAGGCTTCCTCTGCAGGACCCTTCCTCTGCAGGACCCTTCCTCTGCAGGAGCCATTTCCTACGTACGCCACAGAAAACGAGAAAAACCAGCAGCGAGTGCTGAGCCCTAAGCTCATTACAGTACAGACTCCTTACGTAACTGGGGCGCACGGAAACTGAATATATTTATGGCACGAGTTGTTTTCTTTATTGTAATTAGGAAAAAACCCACAAACATGGGTCAAATTATGGGGGGGATTTGGAGGGGGGTCTGACCCCCAAATTAAGATTTGGACCCCCCCCTCCCAAAAGAGGTTAAAACAACAGGTGGGTTGAGGGGGGGGGGGGGGTCGAAACATTACCTGTAATCGTAAACATCACAATTTATTTCCCATATTCATGCCTGGAAGAATCTTATAATACGATTTCAGACACCCCCAAAGTGGACCGTACCATTACGCTGAGCATCTGCAGCTCAGATCAGAGCGAGCTTTGATCTTTCAGTCTTTGCTGGGAGAGGCGGACCCCGCCACCAACAATAGAAGCCCGATAAAGAGGAGCACATGTTCAGTGCAAAAGTCAATGAATGTCTGTTTCTTAAAAAGTGGCAGCTGAAAGGTGAGACTAGGATTTCTTTACAAAACGATCTGACGGATTACCACTTTAAGATACTCGGCCCCAACCCCAACAAATGTGCCGGCAGCAGTGTTCTGTCGTATCGCAAACGTTTCCCTCCTGTGCTAATTATTAAGAAACCGCGAAGCTGCATTAACACATTGTCAGCCAGCCCTCCTCCTGTCCAACGCACCAGGAAGCAGTTGTTAACTTGTCAGAGGCGCTGGGGTGACTGGTGCGTGTATTAATCACCGCCAGTAACAGTGACCTGTGAGGAATGAAGGGTGTGATTGGATTAAACAGCTTCTCCACAGGGAGCCTGCGGCGCCCGCGCTGAGACAGATCGATAGAACACCGGGAGGTCTCCGCGGCGGCGGGAAAAAGGTCGCCGGGCCGGGGGAGCGGCGGGGACAGCGCCCGGGACGGAGCAGGAGCGCCGTCCCACCCGTCCTTCACCGCTCCGTCAAACCACAGCTCAGCACGTCCACGCCGCGGACAGATACTCAATACCCGTCACCGAATGTGGCCCCGTCTGTCTAAAACCCAGGTTCAGCCATAAAAGGCATCGACGAACGTCTTCAACGCGTTCCAGGCAGCGTGCGACCACGCCCTGGATTTGGCTTCCACTCGATTACCGCCTGAATCTCGAGGCAGACGCCCCTAAAAACGCTGTGAAAGCCGGAGATTTCATCCGTATGGAACACATGTGTACACATCTGTATGTGCGGGCACGTCGCCGGGAGATCAGGAGGCATATTGTTTTCATTTCAGTAAGGGTGGATGATGGATGGATGAGCAGAAGAATGTCACGGATGGTTGGATGGATGGATGCAGAGATGGATGGATGTAGGTATGTAGTATATATGTATTTATGTATGTATGTATGTATGTATGTTTTTACGGATGTATTTATGGATGTATGGATGGATGGATGGAAGATTGTTGTTTTTCTTGCGCTCACTATTTATTCAACGCTCCCTTGTGCTTCCTGCATATTTCGGTGCAAATGAGATTTCAAACTAATTGTAAACGTCACTTAAAGACGCCGCCGGCACCTGACACATGCCAGGAACGTGCAGGTTCCCCAGACAAGGCTGGACTCCCTCCAGGGATCTGCGGGATGTTTACACGCTTAACACACACGTCACATATCACATACTTCACACACACAAGCTCTCTCTCTCTCTCTCTCTCTCTCTCTCTCTCTCTCTCTCTCTCTCTCAACCACCGCCCTCCACCTTCCCCAGAGTCTCCCAGGATCCGTCGCTGAAGCGGGACCTCGCCCTTCCCCTGGCACTCCACCCGATAAGATTCCGGATTCGTCAGCGGCAGGCTGAGCGGAGTGAAACCCCCTCGCGTTGATCCTGATGGAGCGAAGGGAGGAGCCGGGGCGCCGGCCCCCGCTGCATGCTAATCTCCGCCCTCTGTGTGGGTGGATGTTCTCACGGGGTCGGTCGGCGCCGCTCGGACAAAAAAACATCTCTCCTCGTGATTGGATGTCGGAAAGACAGATGCGCAGGAGACGCTCGTGCTGGAATCAGAGCGGCCACGCACGGACGGGTTGAAACGATTTTGGAGTCTTCGACCGAATAGCGAGACGTTGCCTTTTAAATTTCGATCGCACAAAAGACGCCGTTTGGTGACACAGGGTGAAGGTCTAATTCCTGTTGTTGGGGTTATTTACTGATTGGAGCCTCTGCCCCGTCCTCCCGAGTCCAGCTGCTCTCACGCTTGATCCTCTCAGCTCCAAAGTGGAATGTCTTAGACAAAACCAACCCTTTCACCCTTGCACCCTGTCTCTCTCTCTGTCTCTCTCTCTCTGTCTCTCTCTCTCTCTCCCCCACTCTTAATTCCCCTCAGCCACCACGATTCCCTAACCCTCCAGCTCAGCGGCGCTCTCTCTCTTTTTTTTTTTTTTTTTTGCCTTTTGAATGATAACCTTGAATGGTATTGTCTGGGGGCAGAGCGGAGGGTGGAGGAGTTCCCCGGGCTCCTGACACAGAGCGGGAGGGGTTGACAAAAGGCGTCAGCGCCCCCAGGAAATCATAAAATGCAGGAGAGGATGTGAAAGCGGCCTGGTTTTTCATCCAGGTGAAAGAGGGAAAAACGGAAAACGCACGGGGGACAATGGTACAACGTTGATGGAATAAAGAAGTGGAAGGCTCACTTGGGATGACGAAATGTTCAGCAAGGAGGCGCGGTAGTCGGTCACTCCATCAGGGCGGATTAAGTGCGCTCCCTAGACATCCTCCCGCTCCCCAGAGCGTCTTTCAGGGAAGCCTTTGGCAGCGTTCCCGAGGCGGATGGACCGTCACCTCGTGGGCCCACGCCTGACGTCGCGCCGCGCCACGCCTCCAAACTCATCCTACCTGCGGCGTCGACGCCGCCACCACCGCCTCCCAGGGGGGGCTGCCGGGCGTCCCTCAGACGGCTGCCGTGGCAACCGCCTCCGAAACACGTCTCCGGCAAACACGGGAAGCCTGGGGGGGCCCGGGCAGGTCCCCCGATCCTCCATCGAGCAGAGACCCCGTCCGCGTCGTCTGCCTGCGGCCGAGGAACGCCGGCGGCAGGTGGAGCGGCGGGTGGAGCTGCTGCTGCTGCCGCTGGTCTTTTGGTGTGAAGGTGCGTTGGAGAAGCTGGCTGCTCAGAACGAGGGTCTGGAGACTTGAGGAGCTCGGCGGGACCTCATCACGTCGGGGTTGGACGTTTCCCGCGCGTAAAGACTCCCGAGGATCATCGTGTTCTCATGGGAAAAGTAGCATCTGCTGGTGAAACGCAAAACCCCTAAAAACCAAACGACTGAAGTGCATTTGTGTCATCTGAGGCATTGATCATCACTGTTCGGTCACAAACACGTGTTTTGCATGAAATCTTTTGCATCATCACTGATCAGACGCTTCTGTCGGGTGAAGCAACGGAACGTCGTTGATCTGTGATCCGTACGGACCGCCCCCCCCCCCGCGGTTCGGATCGGGCGTGAACGGCGGATCAGCTGCAAAACGTAAGCGTGGTAGTGAAAGGGGGTTTTTCTGCCGCTGTTGCTCTTGAAATGAGTAATTCCCTCCATGTGGACGCAGAGTTGCGGTGAGAAGAAGATAAAGACAGACGCTGCTGTGTTTCACTCTGAAGCACCGCGATGGCTTCACGCGACGTGGCGCTGTGTTGCTGCTGCTTCACCACATGTGGTGATCGGGGAACGAGCCGGGCGCGGCCGCACGGCGCCGCTACGCATCCACTCGTCCGCCACATTGGAGCGGTCAAGATCTGCCGGTCAACACATAGAATGTGCACCGAGAGATGCAGACGTCGCTACTAAATCCACCGCAGCTCACTTCATTCAGAGCCGATTTTCATGAAATGTAGTTTGTTATAGACATGAGAAGGTGATCATGATACTGGGGTTACATTTTTAATTTGAAGTTTCTGGGGACGGATCTAATCCTATTTTTTCACTCGCTACCGTATTTAAAGGAAGACGGTGTCATGCCTGCCTCATGTTGCACTTTAATTAAACCACTGAGCCTTGAATATTTTATATATTTGCAGATTTTATTTAAACATTTGACATCTTGAGTGTTGGTTTCATTTAAGGTTCCTTACTTTAAGTGTTTTTCAGAATAAATGGAAAGAAAAGTTGTATTTGTCTCCCCTTTTTTCTCACCCGTGACTCTATAAAATCGATCGGAACCGCAAGTTTGCGTGACGCGCTGCAACCCTACTTTTGTCCAAAGCGATTCACATCTGCTCATTCACCAACGAGGGCAGCCATGGGGGGCAGTTCAGATCGGTGTCTCGCTCAACCACACTCCGCAGGAGGGGCCGGGGATCAAACCGGCAACTCGGCGATGACCGGACGACCCGCTCCGCCACCTGAGCCACTGAACGTATCTTTCCCCAAACTACTTTTCAGATGTCTTGTTCGTTTTTGTCCATAGCAATGGCTGCACCTCGCCTCTTTTTCCGGGGGCTTCCAACATTAATGGCGGCGAGTGGAGTTCGGTAAAGTAGGCCGAGATCCCCCCCCCAAGCCCACACGGCCGTGCACCGATCCAGCTCACTTCACACATCCCAAAACACTGGGGAGGTTCCCGACTCCCTCCCCTGTCGCCGCGTGGTCTCGTTGATGTTTTTCAGCCCCGTGGCCGAAATCACACCCATTCCAGCCGCGCGCTTGCGCCGCGGGCGGCAGGATGCGGGCGCTACGACTGCAGGAAAGAAGAAGAAGAAGCAGCATGGGCGTCGCCTCGGGACCGGAGCCACACGGGGGGCCCCGCTTCTGAGGCGGCATACCCCCCCCCCCCGTGGGCGCTTGGCGCCGTGCACGCGTGGACATATGTGCGACGCCTGCTTCCCCTCCCGGTAATCTGCTCAATGCACCACATGGAGTGTGGAGGATGGGATTGGACGCGTTTCACCGCCCAGAGAAAAAATGAATAGATGAATCCAACCCCAAAAAAAACAAACAGACAAAACAAAAAAAAAAAAAACAGCCGGAAGAGAAACTCCGCGGATGCGCTTCTGCCGACAGTGAAATCCAGGTTACGTTTGAGTGGACCGCCCGATTCCGCTGCAAACCGGGCGGATTGGGATTAAACCTTAATCCCAGCGACAACAAAGCGGAGGGAAAACGTTGTTATGTTTATCTTTTTTTTTTTCTTTACGACCGTTACCTCACCACATTCTTCTCCTGTTATGGCAGTAACTTTCCCCTCCTGCTCCGCAGTCAGTCCTTTCCGTGCCGTCATCTCCTGACCTGACGGGGAAACTATGCGTCCGTCCCCCCGGCGTCCCCCCCATCCTCCACCGTCCACCGACGTCCGAGAACGTTGGAGGGCCCGGAGCGTCTGTGCTGGTGGGGCGACAGGGCCACGAGTCTCTGCCAGAGCTGCCTCCTCCTCCTCCTCATCGCTGGGAGGAAATCCAACCTGATCCCCGGCTCCTCCGCATAGCGAGGCACTTGAAAGGGAATATGTGATTCGGTTTAATATTAATCATGAATACATTATCTCCCTGGCGTGCTTTACTGTCTTTACTGTTACAAATTCCAATCAGGTCACGCTCAATGACGTTACGTAACCCGGAACATTTTAATGGCGGCGTGAGAGCAAACCGATCCGAGTGCCCGGTGGCGTCGCCGGGCGATGCCGCTCGCGGGTCTCCTCTTACTGGGAGTCGTGTCAAATAAATCAATTTTTAACCGCTCCCCGCCGCGCCAAGGGTTCCCATTCAAGGTGCGAAGATATGTTTAAAAAAATAAAGAAAATCCTGTCTTATAAACGTTTTAAGAGCTTTATTTGGGAGGTTGCGTGTGAAGATCTTCAGAGTCTTCTGATCCTTTCAATCATCTCTCCATCTCCGTATATGGATTGGATTTGGATTTTCCTGCCACAGGTAGCTTCATGGGATGATCCATTTCTCCCAGAATCCAGTGAATGACGCTTTTCTTTTCTTTTTTTCTTTTTCCATTATTCCACCTCTGGGGTTATTCTGCTTGTGGATTGAATCCCGAACCCGCTCAGAGAGCCTCACTGAGTAACACAATCGTATCCAGCAGCGACGTGTTATTCTGCTATTTGTTATTTCCTCAGTATTAGGGTTCATTATCTCAATTGGGTTGGGGACAGATTAAATTCCAGGGGGCGTATCGGAGGCGTGTGCGGGCGGCGCGGCCCCTGTCCTCCATTCCACATGCTTCATTCATATTTCGGACTTAATCGACCTTGAATGAGCGTTCCGAGCCCTGTGTGGGAATTGGAGCCTGGTACGTCGGGTACGAGACTGGACTTTTAAGGTGGAACCGCTTCTTTCCATTACAGATTCCTGCGCTTTGATTTCACCAGGATTCTATCATTACTATTCTTTCAGTGGACCAGAATGGGGCTCGGGCCCCCGTTGGCTTTTTATATTTTTGCATTTTGTGTGCGTAAATTTCGTGTGAATTCGGGGCCTTAATGCAAGTTCCACTCAAAATCACCAGCTGACTGAAACAAGTCTTGGAGCGTTGAGATCAGGGGTGGAGTGATTCTGGCACATTTTACTCCTCTATTAAAATAAGCCGCCGCTTCCCGTGTAAAGCACAGAGGGTGAAGGGTAATTACCGGAGCGTGCGATGTCATCGGGAAAGCGACGACAGACGCTTCCTGGCATCAGGAAACAAGAGAGACAAACAAACTTCCCACAAATGGAACGAAAATCCAGATACCTTTAAATGTTTTACTTTAGATTTTGATCCGAAGGCGACGTACTGTATGTCTCTCGTACCTAAATCAACATTCGTTCATATTTTGGACCTTTAACGAGCCTGACTTGCCCTGTGGGGAGACTTTCGCCATTTGGACTTTTAAGGTGGAACGGTTGCTTTTCACTACCAACAAGGATAAAAACAAAAGTTCAAATAGGAAATCCCAATACTTTGAATGTTGGACTTTACATTTGGCTGTGTAGGCAACACAGGCCTCTGGTACTTCATTCCACATGCTTCATCCATATTTCAGACTTAATAGGCCTTTTTAAAGAGTGTTACTTGCCCTGTATGGAGATCCGGACTTTTAAGGTTGAAAGGTTGCTTTTGGCTGCACACAATGACAGAGAAAAATCCCAGGAAGAGGAAATCCTGACACTATGAATTTCGATTTTCCCCACAGATAGCAGGACAGACAGAAGAGGATTAAACTTAAAATGTGAGCTGATACCCGGAGACAGGCCGTGGCAGCGAGGGAGGAACTGTCAGGACCCCGGCCGCCGGCAAATTCGGGAGATATTAATCCCGTCTGTAATGACCACGACTGGTTGGAGCTCTTGTCTCTCAGTGACATTTAGCCCCAAAATAGAATGGTGCCACACAGGGTTGATTTAGGGAAAGAGGAAGGAAGGCTCTTTTATTTTTTTCCCCTTGAAACGCCCCATGTGTCCTGATTCTCTGCCTGTTCCCTGACCCGTCTGTCTGTGGTTCTGTCCTCCAGGGCTCCTGATCGGGTCCGGCTGCGCTCTGTATCCACTGGGATGGGACAGCGAGGAGGTGCGACAGACCTGCGACAACAGCTCCGACCAGTTTGAACTGGGTGAGTCGGGCAAAAGGTCCTACGTGGCTCGAACCCACACCTCCGTCACGACCTCGAAGACTATTAAGGACTTTGTGGCAAATTCTACAAATTCCATCGCATGTTATCATCATCGTTGATCAAAGTGCCGACCAGAACAACACCTCATTTAATCACATGCCCCAGGTAGAGTTTCTCTGTAACGCACACTTCAGCGCTTTACATAAGGAAAGAAGAACAAAATCCTAGAAAAAAGCTCAGATCAGGCCTGGGGACTGCAACACGGCAGGAATCGAACCCGCACCCACTTCGGCCGTTGGGACCAGCACCCGACTGAAAAGTCGGTGGGAGTGTGACCACACACTTGGAAATAAACATTCTCTCCAGTCCCGTTGCCCGCGGGACCCAAACGTCTGGGAGCTTGTTGAGACAAAACTCCTCCTTTGTGTCAAAACGTTGACCTCTTGATATTTCACCCCCCCTCCAAAAAAAAAAAAAAAGAAACAGACGCTGGCCTTCTGTAGAACTGTCGCCGTGGAGACGATGCAGACCTTTGGCATTTTGTGCACAGATGAGAAGGTCCAGAGCGCCCACCCCCCTCTCCTCCAGAAGGTCACTGAGGCACATCTGAGTACATGGAGGCGGCCCCATCACAGCGGTCCTCAAAAGCAGTTATTCACAGGAATCAAATGAGCCTCAGGTGTTTTTACTGATTTGGTTTGAGTGTCCTATCCTGATGAAACCTGTAGAGCGTCATGGATGATTCTCCATGAAAGATGGAGGTCCGGGGAGCTGAGCAGCTCCGGTCGCGTCCCCCGGGGAACGTGCGGCTCGGGTGCCTTCAATCCGTCTCCTCGGAACGACGGCAACCGGCAACCGGCAACCGGCATGGTTTACCGTGACACCGTAAGTCCGGTCCGAGAGCGTCCCAGCGGAGCGGCTCCTCCACATGAGCTGCGGGGCCAGACTTGTTCGCCGCGTTCTCCCGTTGTTCCCGGAGAACGATCCCTTTTTTCAAAACAGCGGCTGTGCCCCGTCTCAGCGGGGGGTCCCCTCGGGCCCCCGCGGCCCATGTGAGCGGCCGTCGCAGCCGTTTCTAACTTTAGACGGGGATGTAGGTCACCCTCCCGTCCGATGAATCACAACAACTAATGAAGATGAATCCCCAGGAAAAATAAACAAAAAAAACATTTTGTGTTCCGTTTTGGCCGAATTGCAGCATCTTTCAGCGCCGCGATTCCTTTGCGGATTCTGTGGTTTGGCGTCCGCGCGTTTGACACGAGTTATGTCTCCTGGCCGTTCATGACATTGAATAATGTTTCGTTCACTTTTCACAGCCCTTTCACTCTTTTTCACACAAACAGGGGAAAAGTAAAGTCTTGGACCCAAAATGTCGAGGTCCCACAGCGCATTCCTAACATTCTGATGCCGATGTCGCCTTCAAAGCGGAGCCGTCCGAGACAGTCGACTCCTGTGTATGGATTATGTGGATTTAAATTCAGCATAATAAATCCAGCACATTATGATATGCACAATTCATGAATACAAAATGGGGAAGTAGATTTATTTTTCTCGACAAACGTTCACAACCGAGACAAATGATGAGATGAGAGGATTACAGGAAACAGTGCGATGACGAAACATGAATAAATAAACAGACACAGGAACAAACACAGTAAATACACATAATTACATTCAGGTTCTCTGCTATCACCCCTTTTCAAATGGGAGTTCCATTATTGTAATTTCCAATCTGCCCAGACTCAATCCAATCCGAGTCTGGATCTATATTCGCTTCATAAGTGCAAGACAACAAATATTTAAACAATAATAAAGATGAAAAGAATAAAAAAGGTGTCATAAAATATACTGGTATATAAAGAAGGATGCGAATATTCAAGCAAGAATAAAAATTTAAAAATATAAACGTGTAATAAAATAAACTGATAAGCAAACACAAATGCAAATATACAAACATGTATCAAAATTGAAATAATAAAATAAATTGCAATGAAATATAGAGATATACAAGCAAAACTGCAAAAGAATATACATGTAGATTATTTATTATTTTTTAATTGGGGAATAAAATACACAGATATGCAAACACCAATGCAATATTGAACAAGAATAAAAATGAAAGGAATACAATTCCTTAGAATAAATATATACAGAACCACAAACCAGCATTTGAGATGACTAAATAAAATAAAAGAATGAAAAATATATATGTTTGATGACAGAACACAATGCTTGCATCCAAATGATTACAATATGAATATGAATATTTGGAATGTGCAGGTAACAGAGACAGGATGACTGAAGGCTTCTAGGAGTATTATGGTCTGTAAAGAAGCCTTGCAGGTCTCGGTGTTGCTCTAACGTCCCCCTCCCCTCCTGTCCGCCCTCCCCAGGTTCCTGTCAGATCGGCTGGGCGTACTACTGCACGGGCGCCGGGGCGGCGGCGGCCATGTTGCTGTGCACGTGGCTGGCGTGCTTCGCCGGGAAGAAGCAGAAGCAGTACCCGTACTAGGGAGGGGGTCCGGGGGGCCACGGGCGGGAGACACCGGGGCCGAGGCCGGGGGTCAGACCGGCACGGCTCGGAACAGCCCGGGGTGGGGGGGCGTGGGGGGGGGGGGGGGGGGGTGGGGGTCGCAGGACGCTGCTCGGCCGGCAGCCACAGGGACTGTCTGATAATGCAGCGTATACTGTACACACACACACACGGCTTCTCCTCTTCTCCAGGGTTTTTGTTTCATGAAAAATAGACGGACCAATACTATTTGTATAATGATTATGTAACTCTCTCTCTCTCTCTCTCTCTCTCTTTTTTGTAAGAAAAGAGGGATTTTTTTTTTTTTGTGCGATCTTAGGTTCTTCGTCCGTTGGTGTAGTGCTCGTCTTCCCCGTGACAGAGCAAGCCGTGGTTTTGCTTCCTCGTTGCTGTGGAGTGTTTGTGTGTTTTCCTCCACGGCTCCTCTTTGCCTTAACCGCAAACTCCAATGCAATACTCCAGAGAATAAACAACGCACCACGGGCCCCGGTTCTGCCTTTTATTTAACGTGCTCTCTATCAGTTATGACTCGTGTCTGTTCATGTATTTTATCCTATTAGCACATGTTTTGTATCCTCGCTACTCGTCCACGTTATACCACGTCCTGTAAATAAATGTTTATGGAAATTCTGAGATTCCAAATGTGTATTTTTCACATAAAATGAACCGGGGGGGGGGGGGGGGGGGCACCCGGCTGCACGGTCCCTCCAGTCCATCCACAGCACAACCTGAAGCTTTATTCCCTTCATAAGACAACACACAATGAAAAATATGAATATTCTATTTTAAGCATAATCAAAAATATCGTCATACAAACAAGAATGCAAGATTAAAACAAAAAGGTGTCATAAAATATACAGATATGCAAACAAGAATGCAAATATTCAAAAAATATTAAAATAAGGCACAACAAAGTATACATATATACAAACAAGAATGAAAAAAAAAGAATTATATATACAGATAAGCGGACAAGAATGCAATATTCAAAATTTGACATTTTAAGAATAAAGTAATGTATAATAAAATATACAGATAAACAAACAAGGATGTGAGTTTAATAATTAAAATAATGAAAAATATGCAGAAGACAGAATGAGAGGCGTGCCACCGAATGATGACCATATGAATATGAATATTTGGAATTTGCAGGTGACATGTGCTGTCCTTGTTTATAATTATGGTCTGTAAAGGAGCTTTGCAGGTCGGAATGGAGGCAGCATGTAGCAGGAGGCAGGAGCAGTGCCCTCAGAGGAGTTTTATTATACTTTTATAGTATTTGCATTTCACACATTGAATTTAACTGAATAGGAGGGACATTGGGTTTTGGGCATCATGAAACGCAGTGAGCCGACCGGTGCTGCAGAGACTAACTTCTGTCTCTTTACTATGCAATCAAACAGAATGGATTTGTGAGCAAAACTTACCACACAGAAATCCAAAAATGTTTTATTGCAAGTAAAATAAATTTGATGAAAAATGTATTCACGCCTGGTGGGTGTGGCCTACGCTGAAAGATGGAGGACACATCTCTATTGTTAATAGCGAGAGAGGGAGTCTCCATGGACTCCAGAAGCCTCTCTCTCTCCTTTACCGACCATGGACGCTGCCGACGTGTCACTCGGATGGAGACCGGCCAATCGCGACGCGTCTTACATCTTTCGGCGTACGCCCCGCCCACCAGGCTCAGCTCAACAGCAAGCACAAACTTTTGGATTCGCGTGAATACATTTTTCATCAAATTTATTTCACTTGGAATAAAACATTTTTTTTTATTTCAGTGTGGAATGTTTTGCTCACAAACCCATTCTGTTTGATTGCATAATAAAGGGACAGAAGTAGCTCCACAGTGTGTGATGGGACTGGACGTGCAGAACAAAGAGGTGAAGAAGAACAAAAAACCCAAAACAACAAACAGCCTCTCTGCACCAGGAGGCGAGGTCTCAGGAAAGCAACGCTCCTCTACTTTCAGTCTTCCTCCCCCTCCTCCTCTTCCTCCCCCTCCTCCTCTTCCTTCTCCTCCTCTTCCTCTTCCTTCTCTTTCCTCCCCCTCTCTGCTCTTCCTCTGCCTCCTCCTCTTCCTCCTCTTCCTGCTCCTCCTCCTCTCTCTTCCCTCTCCTCTCCTCATGCTCCTCCTCCTCCTCCTCCCAACCTTCCTCCTCATCTTCCTCCTCCTCCCATCATTCCCTCTCCTCTCCTCATCCTCCTCCTCCCACCCTTCCTTCTCCTCTTCCTCATCCTCCTTCTCCCATCCTTCCTCCTCCTCTTCCTCCCCCTCCTCCTCTTCCTTCTCCTCCTCTTCCTCTTCCTTCTCTTTCCTCCCCCTCTCTGCTCTTCCTCTGCCTCCCCCCTTCCTCCTCTTCCTCCTCTTCCTGCTCCTCCTCCTCTTTCTTCCCTCTCCTCTCCTCATCCTCCTCCTCCCACCCTTCCTCCTCCTCTTCCTCATCCTCCTCCTCCCATCCTTCCTCCTCCTTTCGTTCATCCCCCTACTCTTCCTCCTCTCCCTCATCCCTCTTCCCTCATCCCTCTCTTTTTCTCTCTGTCCTTTGATTAACAAACAATCTGCAGCTTCGTGGAGATGCAGCTGTTGGAGAACACACACACACGCACCCACACACACACACACACACACGGCGCTCATTAGCACAGAGCCAGGCTCACACAGTGCACACACACTCAGCCTTCGCCCTTTGTTACGTATCCCTCTCTTCTCTCCCCCTCTCTCCCTCGCTCTCTCGTTCCCCCTCGTGCTCTCCCTCTCTTTATCTCTCTCTCTCTCCCTGGTCTCCCTCATCTCTCTCTCTCTCTCTCTCCCCCTCTCTCACGTACTATTTAATAAGTCAGTGAGCTCCTCTCCTGTGTTCCTCTCTCATCTGCTTCTCTGATGGATTCCTCCACTGATTGTTACAGACCTCGTCAGGCGCTGACACATCGGGGTCAGGTGGAGAGCCGCTTCCCGCACGCCCCAAATCCACTTCCCACTCAGGATGACTCTCGGGATGTGACTCCATTATTTTTATCGCTGCAGAGAGCAGCGATTATCAACCTTTCTCAGGTCAAGGACCCTGATACGTCAGACGATAATAGATCATAATGTATTTGATTAGATTAGACCATAATATATTACTTCATAAAGAGCGAGATACGATTATATTAGATCACAATAAATTAGAACATTAGAATGTTTGATCCACGTGAGTCAATAGACGCCATTCGATCAGATTTAGTCTCCGGGATCCGATCTGAGATCAATATTGTTATTGTTGGATCTGATTCAGTGTCTCTGCTCTCGTTCAGGGAGACACCAGTGAAACTAGATCCAAACAGTCCTCACCGGACATTCTCTCACGGTGCTGACGTTATGCACGGAAATGAAACAGAGTAACAGTGAAGTTCAACCAATCACGTTGCTGGGGACCCCAAGGAACCTCTGGAAGTTCCTCCTGGGGGTCCCCGAACCACTTGTTGAGAACCACGACTAGGCCAGTGGCTCTTTAAATAAACTGTGGGCAATAAAAATCATATGACCAGTCAACTAATTATTGGCAAAAAATTTTAATAGATATGACCGGTTTAATGTAATCCATGAATAGAAAGAGTAGAAAGTAAAATAAATAAATACATGAAATACAATAAAATAAAATTTAATGAAAATTATACTATAATAAAGTACAAATAAATAAATTGGACACGCAGCTGCTCCGTTTCCTGCGTGTCCCAGATGTACAACCATAATAAAATACATAACAGTCTATTTTAATCCAGAGCGATGTGATACAGCCTGGTCTGATTCCTTTTGCCTGCAGCTTCCTTCTGGGCGACTCGCTGCTGCTTTCACTCTGAAGACACAAATTATTAAAGGGTATAATTACTGCGTACTATTATTACTATCACATCGCTTGTACATTTATTTTACCCACTTGGTACTTTCGAATGCCGGGCTGGATTCTGGCCAAGTTTATTTAGAACACACACACACACGCACACACACACACACACACACACACACACACACACATTCCACATCTATGAGCATTTCATAGTCTCAGATGAGTTCATGACCAGAGCATCCAGAGGAAACCTGGTAAATATTGGATGAGTTTGCAAACGACAAACAATATCTATTTAGATGACATTAGATGAAATGATAGAAAATAATAGATTCGATAACATTACCTTAGATGATCAAAGATTATACTGCATCATAATAGATTCGATTAGACTTGACCACATTCGATTCTATCATAATATATTTGATTATATTAGATCATGATAGATTACAACATAAGGAATGAGAAAATAATTAAAATAAGATCAGATCATTATGATCTAATCATTATATTGATTTGATGACATTAAATTATATTACATCATAATAGATTGCATTATATTGTAATATATTAGGCTGTTATAGATTTGATTAGACAATAATAGTTTATCTGATAAATAATATAAATTATAGATCACGGTAGATGATATAGTTATTATAGAGCAATCATGAAAGTGCACTCCAGAGCAAACCTTCCATTGGATTCTTTGAGACCAATGAATGGAGACACAGTGAACCTCCACCTACCAGAGCTCCACCCACACAGAGCTCCACCTCCACCTCCCAGAGCTCCACTCACACAGAGCTCCACCCCCACCTACCAGAGCTCCACTCACACAGAGCTCCACCTCCACCTACCAGAGCTCCACTCACACAGAGCTCCACCTCCGCCTCCCAGAGCTCCGCCCGCAGACAGTTCTCTGTCACATACAGAGGATGTGGAGGTTCTATCTTCATACATTATGCATTATGCAAACACACGAGCGCACCCACACACACACACACACACACACACACACCCACTCACACACACACACACGCACGCACGCACACACACACACACACACGCACACACACACGCACATGCATGCACACAGTGTCAGGAATTTGTGATTTGTTGTGAAATAGCCCTCCAGCTTAATACATTCCTCTATTATTTCCCAGGTCAGGTTCATCAGGTGTATTTTCAATCCTCACCTGCACCTTTTGATTTTATATTCTATTGTAGTTTGATATCAGTGTAAAAGCTTGGCAGGCAGCAGGAGAGCATGTGATCCTAAAATTCAACAATGTTGACCAAAGTTGCTCAGTACAGAAAAGCACTATACAATATTTATATTTAAAGGCACAAATTAGTTTAAAATAAGCAGAGTAATCGTATTGATCCAGTGAAGGAAAGAAACAAAGTACAAGTTCAGTGTTACTCTTCTTCAGCAGCTTTTTCCACTACGTTCAGTTTTGGAGACTTTCAAAGCAGATGTCAATGCTTTTTATTCTGCTACTTTTATAACACAGTCATGTAACTTTGTTACTTATTATTATTATTATTATTATTATTATTATTGCTATTATTATTAGGGGGAACCCTATTGTAATTGTACGGCAGCTATTGTTAGTTGTTGTTATGAAAAAGAACCAAATATTCTCTGAATTTTGAAGCCTTACGTCTTGTTTAAACTTGTTTAAACTGTCACAAACACCTCGTGTTGCAAGTTTCATTCAAATCCACATACGGAGCAGACATTGACAAAAACCAAACAAATTTGACCCGAAATATTCAGTTGGTCTTGGTAAACTGAGACGTCACACGTCTCGTTCTAAAATGAAGGAGATGAGATTTACAGTAAGACGCTTGTGACGTCATCATCTCATTAGTTATGCATGTGCAGGGTGTGGCTACGAATGCACATTGGCACCATGCGAGCTAGTGTCTTCTCACCTGCTTGACGTGGGCGGGGCTTTCTGTTTGATATTTTATCCCTTTTTCCCTTTTTGTAAATATAAACTCATTCTGTTCCATTGAACCCGGTGCCGTGTCCTTATTTTCCTCCAGTCCTAACACACAAACTGTAGGAGTGGAAAACAGTCCAGAGTCCAAAACATTTTCCGTGTTTGTGACCTCACACGTGGAGTTCGCCTGCAGCTCCAGAGCAACGGGTCCGAATGGTGTCAGTTTTATTTTAGTCCCAAAAGTTAAAAAAGTGGATGAAATGTGTGCGAGGGACATGCAGTGTTGAACCCTTTGAATGGAAGCGTGTTGTTGGGAACTTCCACACGGAGTGATTTCCTTCCACAGAGACACCGTGAGGCAGGACTCTGTGGACTACAGGAAGTAGACAGGGACCTGACAGGAAGTAGACAGGGACCTGACAGGAAGGAGACGGACGCCCTCCCATTTCTAAGATAAAGTCATGAACCTTAAAACAAACAGGAACCTAAAACAGACTTAAATTGTATCCTTGCATCGGCAATTCTGCGTGTCACCAGGACCCGGAAAAGTCGTGGCGTCAGCCTGCGCTACGTTCGAGGGTAACTCGGAAAATTGTAACTTGTTTTGGACGTAACGCTGACGTAAAGACGAGCGACAGCACCAACAGAGGAGTCGACACTGGACCCAGTGTATTGCTGCCTGCAGCTATTTTTATTATTGTTATTATTATTATTATTCAAATCTTTTATATTTACATATATCAGCAAAAAAAAAGTAAAACAAAAAAAAACAGGACTGTAAATGAGTGAAAGAAATAAAGTTACAGCAGAACATCACGCAGTCGGGTAGATGTTATGCACTGTTACATCACGGGGACATGACGACTTCTGCGTGAGCTAAACGTGCATTTGATCAACGGTCAGTTCTGCAGGAGGTTCCTGGAATTTGCCATCGAGCGCAAAAAGCCACATGACGTCCCTATGGCTTTGTTAGTGTCTGTAAAAAGTTTCGCCCGAACAGGGACTTGAACCCTGGACCCTCAGATTAAAAGTCTGATGCTCTACCGACTGAGCTATCCGGGCTCTGCACGACCAGCTGACCTGAGCATGTTTAGTCAGAACAACCAGGCGGAGGACCAGGCGTGTTTCCAGGTCGTTTAAAGGGTCAGATCCAGGACCGACGTGCAGAGCAACAGCGGCTCCCAACGGCAAAACGACATTTTTATTCTATTATTTGTCAGTTTTGGCAAATCAAATAAATCAATACAATTCACTATTTTTTAAACCCAGAAATGTGTTTTTTTCTAACTGCTGCTCACAAAACATCTGGAAAAGTAAACATAAACAAAATCATCATGGAGTAGAAAAACAAACGCACCGATAAAAGAATTTCGGTTTTTTTTTCCTCCCTTAAATTCATTTTTCAACACATTTAACCACAAATGTTTATTTTTGTTTTTTTACTTAAGTTACATTTTGCTTAAAGTGCTGAGGCTGCGTTTTTTTTTACTTTTAAAATGTTGTTAACGAAACACTAATAAAATAATTAATATTAAATAATAAATAGGAGATAGTAAATAATAAATAATAAATAATAAATAGTAAATGATAAATAATAAATCATAAAATCAACTCAAAACGAATCTTACTTCCGGGGGCCACGCTGCTCTGCTGCCATCTGCAGGTCACTTCCTACTTGTGCGCGTTGACGTCACGGAGACGTAACACCAAAACACGGAAGTGGTTGGAGCCGTGGTTATGAGCAATAAATCACGTTTCGAGCGGCCGTGTGTTTTAACAAGTGGCTCAACATGAACGTGCAATAATATTCCTGAAACAGACGGAGCAGCATGGAGGGCTATTCTCTCCTGAAGGTTGTGGGCGAAGGATCCTTCGGCAGGGCGCTGTTAGTCCAGCGTAAAAACACTCTGGAACACTACGTCGTTAAGGAGATACAGCTTCCAAAGGTCGGCCGGGAATGATGCTACTCATGTGCACACATTCAAAGTGGAAATCCCTAAGAGTATTTTCTTAAAAATCCCATATTTCATACTTTATTTCGCTGGCACGTTATAAGAAGCAGCTACTTAATGTATGTGTGTCTTCGCATCTGCTCTATACTCTGTTTGCTTTGCTTTGTCGGTGGCGGAGTCCGCCACACGCACTGCAAGAATTGCAGTGAAGTCCACCCTAACCCAACAAAACCTCCTGGATTAAGACCTAGAATGATTCTCTCCAACCTGTTTGGCCAGGGCTGGGGAACCTTTTCCCTCTTAATAAATACGTATGCAGTGGCGCGACATAGACTGCCATGAACTATTGAGTAAAATGAATTATTAAAAAAATATTACTATTAAATACAGAAATGGGCAGTGTTTTTGTCTTGTTAATTGCTGTGAAATGGTACGACCAAATACTTTAATCCAGTCCAGGAAATGCGTGGTGGTGATTGGAGGGTGGTGTTGGAGGTCTCTCTCTCATCCCAGTGTGTGTGTGTGTGTGTGTGTGTGTGTGTGTGTGTGTGTGTGTATGTGTGTGTGTGTGTGTGACCATCACCTCATTTGGTTCATCCACGATGTCTGCTCGTGCTTTCCAGAACCTGTCAAAGGCGGAGACCTCCAGAAGAGAAGCCGTTCTGCTGTCCAAAATGAGCCATCCCAACATCGTTGCCTTCAGGGAGGCTTTCGAAGGTTACTCCCATAAAGTGCACATACCTGACATCTTGAGTCTTGTGATGTAATACACTGGTCCTCAGTTTGGTGTGTGTGTGTGTGTGTGTGTGTGTGTGTGCGTGTGCGTGCGTGCGTGTGCGTGCGTTCAGCTGATGGCCTTCTGTGCATCGTCATGGAGTACTGCAGCGGTGGAGATCTCCTCCAGAGGATCCAGAGGCAGAGAGCAGCCATGTTTCCAGTCAGTGACGTAAGCCACAACTTCCTGTCTGGTCGTGTCGTGTTTGCCGCAACGAGTCTGTTTATTTACACGAATAAACACACCAGCAAAACCTGTGTCTGAGGAACCTGTTTGGGCAAATGTTGCATTTCATAAGTGTGTATGATTTCATTGGAGCTCGGCGAGGATTCAATGTTAATGTTTGACAGTGATATTATAATAGTGTGGAATCAATACAGCATAATTTATCAACTTGTAGTTTAGACTTATATCGGTTGGAAGAGATGGGGCAAAGCGTCTCTATGAAACCAATGATCTCCTGGAAAGACTTACCGCACACACCAAAGAGCTTGATTTTGTAGAATTCCAAACATCAACCAGCCCTAACCTGAGAGCAACGTCCTTTTTCACAAGATGAATTTCTGTAAATAAAACTTATGCCACTTTAGCAATTCAATATAATATAATTGTATATGATGGATGATAATATGATATGATGTAGTAATTCTGCTTTCCTTTCTCCAGATCTTAAGGTGGTTTGCTGAAATGTGTGCAGGTACGCAGCACATCCACGCCAAACGGATCCTGCACCGAGATCTCAAGTCCAAGGTCAGTAGCCGACACAATTACCTGTGATTAATAATTGATTCGTTAATGGATTTACATTAATTTGTGAATGGATTTGCCGTTATCCCACACCCGGCCCGAATGAGGAAAAACAGTTTTAAAAGTCCAAATGTGTGCAAATAAACCACAGCAGTTACTTTTACAACAACATAATAATGACCGTTGTTTATGTTGCACATTTTACAAGATAAGTTACAAATTCTTTCAAACAAACATTGGTTTAAATAGCCCCGTTTTTTTTTAAGAAATAAAGACAGGAACACACGAGTAACATCAAATTAAGATAAAATTATGAAATAAAATGGTACTTAAAGTAATACAATTTAATGCAGAGCTAAAGACCAGATTAAAGACATGGCCATAAGGTCACACCACTGCCGTAGGATCTGTTTTGTATAAATATTGTAATTAAATCTTACAATAAATTAACAATTCAACAACAAACACCACCTCAAAGAATAATTTAGCAAAGCAGGAAGTGTAAAAAGAGGGAAAACAAACGCAACTTTTTGGGTTCCAAAGAACACCTCCCCACTGCTAACAGGGAGACAACCACACTGTGGCGTCAAAATAAATAGAGAAAAAGGACGCGCACAAACTGATATAATGAGATGATAGCTGCTGCAGCCGGAGCCAGAAAACAAAATGATTAAAAGTCAAGAGAGTGGAGCAAAAAACAACAAAGAGATAAAGAAGTGCGTCGCTCGCTCCTTCGTGGTGAAGCTGCTGAGGCTGCTGAGATAAAAACACCACGTTGTCTCCAGTTGTAAATAAATAATGTTGTGATCTCCCCCAGCTCACTGTTGTTGTTGTTGTTGTTGTTGTTGTTATTGTATCATCACTCCTCCGTGGTTTCCGCGTCCAGAACATCTTCCTGACAGATTCGGGAACCGCCAAGCTTGGAGACTTTGGCTCCGCTTGTCTCCTGAACAGGTACCAGGGGACCGGGATGAGCCGAAACCTTTCCCTCCTACAGTCGCTGGGTCGTTTAATCCGCTCCATGTTTCCCTTCTCTCTTCCAGCTCCAGAGCGTACGCTCGCTCGTACGTAGGGACGCCGTACTACGTCTCTCCGGAGATCTGGGACAACAGGCCGTACAACAACAAGAGGTTCACTGTCCTCCACCGCTGTCACTTCAAAATAATGTTATTTATCGTGTTATAACATACTTTCTTTTTATTTTATTAAACCTTTATTTAACGTCACTGAGATGCACGGTCCATTTTGTAAGGGAGACCTCCATACAGAAGGTGAGGCTTCATCTGAAGCACATTTGATAAGTGGTGAGTTCTGCAGAAAGTTCAAGTAAAAATGGCATTAAGACCCACGTGATGTGTTTATAGATTTGTTGTCTCTAAAAACGGCCGCCCGAGCAGGGGTTTTGTTTCAGAAGAGCTTCTAGGTTCATGGTCGACAAGTGAATGAAACAGCGTGTTCATCTGAAAAACAAGCAAACTGTGTTGACAGATGTAATACTTTCCACAGAGTGGACCCAGTATGTGGACAGTCGCCTGGTTTCTCTCATTTGGATCAGTCAGATATATTACATTTCTAGATGAATCTATACAGATCCTTAATATTATTAAATCTTTAATATTATAAAATACTTTATATTTATTTTATTCAAAAAAATCACTTTTTCTTCGACTTGCAATTCTAGAAATTTTAAACACATAAAACTTAGCAAAGCTGCTACGAAATTAGGCATTTCTGATCTCTGCTTTGGCAAATGAGATTTCAATGTGGCGTCTTCCTTGTTTTGCTGCTCGCCTGAGACGTGACTAACGTCTGGAGAGAGTGAATAACCTGTTTTGTGTGTGTGTGTGTGTGTGTGTGTGTGTGTGTGTGTGTGTGTGTGTGTGTGTGTGTGTGTGTGTGTGTGTGTGTGTGTGTGTGTGTGTGTGTGTGTGTGTGTGCTGCAGTGACGTGTGGTCTCTGGGCTGCGTCCTCTATGAGCTCTGCACCCTGCACCACCCGGTACGTCACCCTGGACCTCTACTCCACCCTAAGCCTCAACCCATTGACCACCCCCACCCTCCTTAGCTCTGACTGTGGGCCTCGCTCCAGAGACTGAGAATGAACCTCTGTGTGTTCAGTGCCAGCGTCAGCTGACGACGACAGATGACGACGACAGATGACGACGACAGATGACGACAGATGACGTCATCTGTCGTCATCTGTCTGTCTGTCTATCCAGAAATGAAATGTTGATGAATCAAGAGGTTTATCACATTGAGCCTTAACAAAATTCTACTTTAAAAAAATCTAAAATCCTCCTCTCCTTGTGGGAAATGTAAGATCATATCTCGTAATCGATTTAGGATGGGAAAATTGTGTATCGTGGTATAACGACAGATTGTAAGCTACCACAGAGTGTGAATCATGCCTTGTAACCAGCTGTTAAACAGGCTCAGCAATGATCTGTGTGAGGAACATTTCTGCTGATTTCCTTTACGATTGGCTTCCAAATCATTGACCAGCTCCCTGTTTTTTTGGGGGGGGGATCTCTATCTGCGTAACCCATTCACCTCTGTGTCCAGTTCCAGGCGTCCAGCTGGAAGAGTCTGATCCTGAAGGTGTGCCGGGGCTCGTACCGCCCCCTTCCCCGGGCCCTGCCCTACGAGCTTCACTTCCTGCTCAGACAGATGTTCAAGACGGACCCCAGGGACCGCCCGTCACTGCACACCATCCTCACCTCGCACCGTGTTTCCAGCCTCCTGAGGAAGCACCTGCCCTCACAGGTAACACTGCTCCACCACCAGGCTGGAATGTGACGCTATCATCACCCGAATTTCACATAATTTGTTTATGAAAATTAAAAATCCCATGTGGTTCATCACATGCAGAGAGAGAGAGAGAGAGAGAGAGAGAGAGAGAGAGAGAGAGAGAGAGAGAGAGAGAGAGAGAGAGAGAGAGAGAGAGAGAGAGAGAGAGAGAGAGAGAGAGAGAGAGAGAGAGAGAGAGAGAGAGAGAGAGAGAGAGAGAGAGAGAGAGAGAGAGAGAGAGAGAGAGACCTGCACAGGAGGACATCCTGACCGGCCGATGTCCTCTGAACGATGGTTGAAAATAACACCACAGAGCGACCCGGGTGAACCCTCCTCGCCCCCGCGCTGCCCTGGAGCGACACGCCGCTCTGTGGGATGACGCGGTGTCAAACCCGGCATTTAAACTTTACTCCGCCTCCGGGGGTCTTACACAACGGGCCCCCAGCTGGTGGTGGCGGGGGCCCACGTGGGATGTGACCCCTGACAAGCTGCTGTTGGTTCAGATGGTGCGAGAGCTGTTGTTGGTTCAGATTTAAGGCACCGTTTGGGTTCCTTGGCAGGCGACGCAGGCGGAGGAGGTGGAGGAGGAGAGGCGGAGGAGGAGGACAGGCAGATGGAGGAGAGCAGAGGGCGAGGAGGTTGTGACTCTGCTGGGACAGAAGAGTCTGATCTCCACGTCTACACTGGAAGGTGAAGCCTCGTCGTTCGCTGTGGCCCTGAGCAGGTTGTAACAAGCGCTGGGATCCAAGATGGTGCCAAACCACGTTGTACCACAAGGTGTACTGGTGTACAAACATTCAGGATTAGGATTAAAGTTTCACTGCCAATAATTCTATTCATTTCCCCCTTCCCCAAAAAAAGTCTAGGAATCATTTTTGGGCTCCTCGGCCAACTCCAAGGCACTAGCTCGTATTAACCAACTAGCTGGAACTAGCGGCTGTTTCCTTTGTGTGTTTCTTGTTTTTATGTCAATGTTCGACAAAAAGCTTCAAGAAACCTTCCGCAGGAGTTAAAGTACGGTGAGCAGTCCTCCCTGGATGAAGCACTGTTATTTTTGTTAATTTTCTTTACCATTGGTTGCAGAGGAGAAATGTAAAAAAAAAAAAAAAAAAAACCATCTCTAAAAAAATGAAGTGGAAATTGAGCTGCAGTTCCCTCGTGGCTGTAACTCTCAGGTCGCGTTAGTTTGTGGTAGTCGTGGTAATTGGTGGTAAAATGATGGAGAAATGACAAGAAAACAAAAAAAACCCTGTTCATGGGTGTTCAAAACAGTCCCTTCAGGATTTGCCATCATGCCATTGTAAGTCAGTCGCTCCGGATCCATCCATGTTAGAGATGTCATTCAGACCTTTTATTTCAAAATCTGCAAAGATAGATGGAGGTCAGTGGAGTCTGAATTCATGAACTGAGTGGATGACTGCAGCTGAAGCCAGGGACACGACTGTTCCTCTTGTGTTGACTCTGCTGTTGACACTTGGCTGGAGTTGGTGTTTGGCTGTTACTAAGCCCAAAACAAACAACACTTTGTCGCCGCTGCTCCAATCACATACAGCAGGGGTTCCCAACCGGAGGTGCCGGACCCCCACAGGGGGTCGGCAGAGATCTGAGGGGTGTGGCCTGCATGTTTCCTAGGAGTCAAATATCCACATTAGTGTTAGTCTGAATATAGATGATGATAATAAATGATCTGAAAACCCACAGATCTTTGTTATAATGTATTGTGTTCCCTAAAAAAAAACATGAACATAGAAGCAATTCAGACGAAAAAGAAAAGTATTGCTTTTATGTCTCCGAATCAGGTTTGATTTTGGGGTCTGACGTACCGTACAGTATGGAACCGTAAAGCTCCAGGCCTCCAGAGCTCTCACTGGAGTCTTCCTTGAGGCTCTACTCTGCTCTACTCTATTCTGCTCTATTCTACTCTGCTCTGCGCTGCTCTACTCTGCTTTGATGCGCCCTGGAAACCACAAGCTGTGTCTCCATGAAAAGGTGACGTAGCGCTGTGTGGATTCTCCTCTCCACCCCAGGAGCGGAAGGTTCTGGTCCCCACGGTGCAGTCAGCACGGAGCCCAGGGTTCGAAAGCAGTGGCCCGCGGACCCCCCGGAGACGCTGCTGAGGATGTTCGGGAACGCCTCGCTGCTGTCGACCGGGCGGACACGTCCCGGCCCCGCCCGGGAAAACACGGAGGGTAATAATGAAACTTAGAAGACAAACAACATGCAGGAGGAGCCGCACTTACCTGAACTTAACACCAACCTTGTGTCCCCGTGCGTTGGGCGGGTGTATGATGATGATGAGGATGATGATGATGATGATGATGATGATGGAGGCTGCAAAGAACAAAGAAAAAGACTCAAATGTGTGTTGAAAACTTTGTGAGGTTCTAACACATGCAGGGTGCTCTGCAATACCAACAACAAACTCTGCTTTTAACTTTTAGAAATACACGGATGGGAGTTTAGTTTGTGAACTCAACATTTGCATTTTGGCTGCACAAATGAAGTTTTAAAAACAGATTTTTAACTTTCATTGAGTTGTTTTATAAAAACAACTCCCCTCTCTTTGTTGTTAACACGACATGATATGGGTTCTACCAACTCAATATCTTCTAATTCGGCTGCAAAACTTGGCGCGTTATGGATGTACCTTACCTTCAAGAGGCGGACGTCCTCACAGGAGTTCTCATTTGGATGTTTTGCAACCAGTGATGTGTGATTCCGTCTCCTCCACAGAGGAGCCGAGCTCGGAGAGGAGGCCGAGGAGGAAGTGGGACAGAAATCCTCCCGAGAGGCTCCTGAGTCTGTTGGAGAAGGCCCAGTTCAACGCAGCGTTCAGAACCTTCACCATCAGCAGAGGTCAGAGGTCAAAGGTCAAATCGTCATTTTAACTCTCTGTCTGCGATCTGCCCTGCCATACAGTAGTATAAATCTGTTTTCCCGGTGTGCCGCCCCAGGTGCTCACCCGCTGCTGGGGCCGCTCTCGGGGCCGCAGGGCGATGACCTGGACGGCTCGGAACAGGAACAGGAAGTGGAAGTGGACGGCGACCGGATGGAGCCTCGCTCCGACGACGACGACACGTGAGTTCAGCTGCTCTGCCGAATCACAACCCTAACCCTCCACACCCATTATTATTATATATTTTTTAAATTATTATTATTATTATTATTATTATTATTATTATTATAGATAATTACTATTATTATTATTATTATAGATAATTACTATTATTTTTATTATTATAGATTATAAACTCACTCAACTCTGTTGTGTGTAGGTATTTTGACTGTGTATGGTAAATTATTTAAAGGCTAATAACTACAGTTACCTCAGATTAATTGTTGTTGTTGTTCTTAATTCTTATTATTATTTGAGTTATTTATTTGTGTTTTTTTAAATCAATCAATTCAAAGATTTATTGATACCAGTGAGCTGTAGGTCCTTAACAATCCTTAACTTAATAATGATAGTAAAAAGGTTGTCATTTTTTATTTTCTCCTTAAGGCCGTCAGATAGTGACAATAAAAGAAAAGCAAGCAGCAAAATCCTTTGACAAAATACAATAATAAAAGAATTAAATAAATGAAAAACAGGGTAAGAATAAGTGCTCGTCAGCAAATTCTTTTCTTATTTTTCTTAGTCTTGGATTTCACTATCAATAAAATACACAAAATAAAATATTAGTCATTATTGTTATTATTATTATTAACAGAGCAACCACTCAGAATTCATATTATTAGTATCATCAAACATCCAAACCACAATGCAGCAGCACCTCAACATTTCAGCATATTAACCGAAACACCCTGGGAAACAGAAAACTCAGATTCTACTGTTCTGTTGTTTTTTTGTGTGTTTTTGTAAAATGTTTATATGCATCTACAAAACTCTGTACGAGAGCAATAAACACCGCCGACACAATCCTGTGGGAACATCACAAAAAAATGTGCGTCTGCGGCCTTGTTTACATACGTGTTAAAGATGATCCGTGGCTTCCTGCGCCCGGCACTGGTGTAGCTGTGGAACCACTCCCACGTGTTACAGCTTCATTAAAAGTTCACCAAAACAAACCTCTCCTCAGCGACTTCGAGGAGGACTCTCCCTGCGACTGGATCCGCCACCTGGAGGAAACGCTGGCGGAGACGGAGCGCCGGGGACAGATCCAAACGAAGCCTGAGTAATCGGAGTCAGCGTTCCCCAATATCTGTCGCTCCAAGTGGGACAGACATGTGGACGATCCAGCAGCTTTTTAATGACGACTAGTTTCTGGGATAAATGAAGAAGGATTTACTGCTGATGTCTGACTCCGTGTGATGTTCAGGATTTCGTTTTCTACTGTATTCTCTGCGCTTCGACTCATTTGCTGTAGGATTTTGTACCAAAATAAATTGAAAACTATATCTTTAATCATTTGATTATCTTGTGTTGTTGTCTTGTTTGTATGATGTATCTTTCATCATGATTATCATTCTGAATTATTTCTCTCAATTTGATCAGGATGAATGTATTAAAACAACAACCGTAGAGAATTCCACACAATATTGAAATGCAGGACAATATCGGCTGATGAATGAAAAAGCCCATGTTAAGGAGTTATTATACACTTCAATTTAATTCAAATATATGATCATGTAAAGTATGATCAAACTTTAATTAATTTCAGGCCCCGCATCATGACAGATTTTCAACCTAAATGCCTCGTAATCCTGACGTGAGACAATAAGATGATGCATCGTGATCAGGCAAATGAGCGTGATGTCAAGATGTCATAATCAGTATTAAATCACCGCCCAGCCCTCGATGTTTTTGGGGCTCTGGCAGCAGAGGGATCATTTCCTTTGTTGTGCCAATGCTAACTAGATTTATGAGAGTAGAAGTAAATTAAATCACACTAATAAATGTAATTACCATCGGCATGACTCCTCCGTGCTCCCTGCCGTGGCTCTGTGCGCTGGAGCAGAGACCTGGGTTCCAGTCCTTCCGCATATGAAGACGCACAGGTTTTGCGTCTTTTCAGTTTTCGCCTTAATAGTCGTTATACAGCTGCAAATTTCAATCTATGTGATGTGTCTATCTGATTTTATTGATCCGGATACCGGTTTTTGTCAAAGTTCTCCTGCATCAGAGTCAACATTTCTGACGTTATGAAAGTCGAAGTAAAACTCTATCAAGCTCTAACTCTAAGGCTACCTCCAAAAATGAGTTTTAAATGTTGTTAAAGTTTGCCTTAAAAAGTATTAAATATAACTCAGAGTTACACGCAGACACCTTATGTAAACTATGAAGCCATTGAATACGGCCATGTTATAATTTTCTTCTATGATTACATGAAGCAGCATTGATCTTTAACTTTCAGGTTAAAGATCACCATCATCAAGTTTGCTGACGACACCGTGGTCGTGGGCCTGATCACCGACTGCGATGAGAAGGCCTACCGCGAGGAGGTGGCTGACCTGTCACTCTGGTGCCAGGACAACAGCCTACACCTGAACGTCAGCAAAACCAAGGAGCTGATTGTGGACTTTAGGCGTGGATTACAACCGAGGACGCAGGCGTCCTTGTGGGTTAATGGGACTTCTGTCGATAGGGTGAGCAGCTTCAGATACCTGGGAGTCCACATCACAGAGGACTTAACATGGACTGTTCACACGGACACTCTGGTGAGAAAGGCGAGGCAGCGTCTCTACCACCTCAGGCAGCTGAGGAAATTCCAGGTCTCGGTGAGGATCCTCAAGTCCTTCTACTCTGGAGCAGTGGAGAGCATCCTGACAGGCAACATCACTGCCTGGTTTGGGAACTGTACTGCCCAGGACAGGCGGGCCCTGCAGAGGGTGGTGCGTTCAGCTGAACGTACCACTGGAACTACCCTCCCCCCCTTGCAGGAGTTATACACCAGGAGGTGTAGTAGCAGAGCTGCAGGATCATGAAGGATCCTCATCACCCCAACAACGGACTGTTTCAGCTGCTCCGTCAGGCAAGCGCCTCTGCAGTCACACAGCGAGAACAGAGAGACTGAGACAGAGTTTTTTCCCGCACGCCATTAGAACTGTCAATGCTGACCTCACCAGGGGTCCTAACTGAGCCATACACTAGGCTCCACTACCTACTGTACTGTATGTAGCATACTGTACCGCATACTGTGTCACTGTTCTGGGTTGTTCGTGATGCCGTACTGTTGTATACTGTGCTGTATTATCTCAAACACTACTCCCTCTATTCACATTCACATGACACTTTAATTCACATGCCACTTTAATGCACATGCCACTTTAAATGCACATATCTGTATATACATAGGCATATTCCTTCTATCTATTCCATTTTATTTCAATTTATTTTTATTGTATTTTATTCTATATATTTTTTATCTTATTCTATAAGTATTCCACTTACTGTATTACGTTTTAGGAGTCAGTTAGTCGGTCTATTAGAAAGGAATTTTCTACTTTTTATTTTATTTTATTTTTAATTTTTTCCTAGGACATATTGTGTGTTATCACCGGGTGCGTTGCATTACATTTCACTGCATATATGTATGGAAGTATGTATATGTATGTGACAAATAAAAATCTTGAATCTTGAATCTTGGTATGAATGGACCTTGACATAATCTGGAAGATTGGGCTCTGGGTGGAAAACTGATCTTCCAACACGTCCTGTAAACCATAACTTTGACATGGAGGTCGATGTCTTTACCTTTTAAAGAGAGCTTCCCCCCCAAACAGCTTTGCTCCAAAGACAAAAAGCAGCAGAAGCCTCGGGGCACTTGGAAGTCCCCCTGGAGACACAAAGTGCTTCTGTTGTTTTTCGACGGTGGAGTCTGACGTTCCCCCACTAGGTGGAGTTGAGACCACAAGCCTTCGGAGTGGAAGCCTTTCATTGAAAGGTCTGGGGAAGCAGCTGGTGACCAAACCCAGACGGTATCTCGCCGCAATGAGAGCGAGCGGGCTCCAACGGGGTGTGGATGCTCCAGGCTTCCTCCGGCCGAGGCCCTGGTGGAGCTGAAGGCCTCCCAGGGATCAACTCCCGCGGGGGGGCCTTCAGCCCCTCCAGGGTCTCGGCGGTTCCTGATGAGGCTGGAGGACTCCCACCACGAGGAAGCCCGGTGACTGCTGCGAACCCCTTATCTTGGACGCGCACTGAATCCCCCCCCCTCCCCCCATCCCCCCATCCCCCCCAGGACGGGGACTGACTGTCGACCCCGGATCCTCAGAGTTATTTATCTCCCTCCCGTACCTCAGCGAGGACTTGTGCTCCGAGCGGAGCAGGAGATAAAGAGGCCCAGTCGCGTCCAGCGCCTCGGCCTCGTATCCCGCTGCTCCCTCCAGATACGAGGGTCCCATCGCTGTTCGTTATGGATTAGAGCAGAAAACCAGACACACACGCACACACACACGCACACAAGCCGATTGTGTTAATCAAAAAATATACACCACAAATATACCCCACACTGTCACTGTCACTGTCACTTTTTTTTTACTAGAACATTTTGAGGACATGATGTTTGGTTTCTCTGTTTTCCAACCTTGTTGAGGTTTAATAACGTTTCCAACCTTGTCGCTGTTCAGAGCGAAAATTCATCGAGCGTTAACTTTTGAGAAACTTACCACTCGGCTGCAGCGTCTCACATTCAGTCCAATGGGGCAAATGTTTAAGCCTTGAAAAACCTGAAACCCCCTTTGAATGCTCTTTTTTTTAATCTAGTTTTTAGTAGTTGTATCAGATATACGGCTTATAGATAATATAATTTCTGTCGGTGCATCCAGAGCGTGACGCTGGCTGCAGTAGGAGGCCATGCAAACGCCTTCTAACCTCTCACATCAGTGCAGATGTTGTTCAAGGAGCTGATTTGTTGCTGGTGAGTCAAGAAAACCCTGAAACAACTGGTGAAACGTGTCGTTACCTGAAACAGAACTGTTCTTGTTTGATTCCTGCTTTTGGTTTCCCCGTTCAGCTGCAGCCAAGCGCAGTGAGAAGCTGCGGTGGAGTGGGAAGTTCCTCAGCGGCTGAGCAACACGCTGCCATCAACAGGAGCGATGGAAACAACGTTATTACTTTATTACTTTATTACATTATTATTATTAACACCTGGGTTGAGGAGATAGAGAACCTCTCCCGGAAACAGAAGGGTGCCGTAGGCACCGGACCCCGTGGGGCCACATGGCGAGGAGACGGCCCCTCGCCCGCATCTCGTCGGACGCTGTGAGCGGAGCATTGCGGGTGATAGGGTGACCTGATGGGGGCGGTGCGGCTGGAGATGGCAATCTAGTTGTTGAAAGCAGGAAGGAAAGAGGGGGTGTCTGTCTGCCTGTCTGCCTGTCTGCCTTCGGACGTGTGTGTTTTTCGGTTCATCACTTGCAGCCGGGTTGTAATATTTTGCAGATCGAACTTTATGGAAAATAAGCAAATAAAGTGCATTTTGAGAGGCTGTGAGGCGGACAGAGCAGGGGTCAGGGAGGTTTCAGCGCTGCAGAGGTTGAGGACGGACTCCAGCGCAACTAGATTCAGTGCGACTTCCTGTCGCAGGAAGGACGCGGATCCAGGTCCGTTTGAATCGCAATTATAATGAAGTTAATCTGAAGAGGGTTTTCCGTTTGAATGTATTGTTCTCCGACAGAGGGAGGGGCCTTCGGGCGTGGTCACAAACACGTGTTTGTCCTTTTCCCCTTCCGTAAATGTCCTTCAGTGTGTTGATCGAACGACCGTCCGAGCCGAGGGGGCTGCAGAGCCTGCGTCCACGCCGCACTTTTTGGATCTGAAATGTTCGGATGTGGAGACGCTTCTGATGTGTCTCAGTGACGCCCTCACGGTTGTTCCAACGACTGTAGCGTGTGTTGTTCTGTAACGTGGGACTGGACTCAACTGTTTGTTTGGTTTTGTATGAATTTGAATATTAATCAAATATAAGAATCTGTTGGAAATGAGATTTTGATCTTGATGGTTTGATGAAGTAGAAAAATGAATTTCGACGTTTCTTTGAGGCGGAGAAAAACAGGGGAACCACGCTATGTTTGGTGGTACTGAGTTGCGTAGTACTGAATTGCGTAGTACTGAGTTGCGCAGTACTGAGTTGCGTGATACTAAGTTACGTGATACTGAGTTGTGTTGTGCCGAGTTCCACCTCGCGTGCAAGTTGCACCGCTCAACAGGAAATGTGGAAGTGATTTTGAGCTGACAGACTGATATTTACCAGCCGAGGAACTTTCGCTCTTGTAGGGGTTCGGTCTTTTTTTTTTTTTTCTTGCTATTCTAAATAAATATCTGATAGCAGTTTAAAAGAAACCTCTTTTCCCCGCTCCCCTGTAAACCACCGTCATGGCCTGGTCCCATCCCTGCTCCACTTCCTGTCCTATCAGCCTGTTTCTGCAGAACAAACCAGCAGCTTCCCTCCTTATCCACACACATCCAGTCGTCTGTCTGTCCTGGTGTCTGTGGTCGTGGCCTGGTTTTTGGACCCCGTCCCCCCGTCCCCCCGTCCCCCGCCTCCAGCAGGAAGAGCCCCCCACAGATGCAAAGTGACCCCTGATCTCTGTCTGGCTCCCAGCGACGCTTCCAGAAGGGTTTTGTGCCAGCAACCTTGTCTCAGTTCCCTTTAGCCACAGATTGGAGAGCTGAGCTCAGTGAATATCTGGGCTTTGGGTCCAAAAATATATGGACACAAACACACACATACACACACACACACACGCACACACACGCACACGCACGCACGCAGGCACACGCACACACACTCTGCAAACAATTCTTAAAACATTGTAAACAATTTTTAACAATTTTTTTTTGTAATAACCTACGCATCCATTGTTCTCCATACCTGTATTATTTTATACCTATCTATTGATCCTGTAAAGTATACATCTATTTATATATATATATATACTTTGTATATAAAAAGTGAGAGTGACAGTGTGCATATATCTACATCTATAATAATATTCTATATCCACAGCCGTCGTGGCAGCCGTACTGACACTTAACTTCCTGTGTATACGATCACATATTTTAGATTCTGTATATTTTGTTCATATATATATTTTTTATTTGGCTATTTCATTTTTTATTACTTTTTGTTTGGCTATTTATTTATTTATTTATTTGTTTTTGGAAAATTTCTCCCCTTTTTTTTCTATTATTTATGGCTTTCTTTGTGTATCTGACTACTTTTGAATATATATATATATATATATATATATATACATATATATATATATATATTCGGCTGCGTCGTCAAAGGGGCTTTTATCTGTGTGCGCGCCCTCCCTGGATTTAAATAAAGCTTTGGGCGATGGTGGAACATCTCTCCACGCCCTCGCTGGGAGGGGAAGGGGGAGCCCCCGTGACTCACGCTTCTCTCTCTTCTGTTTGTTCCTTGTGGTGGAGGCTCTTCCTGTTCGTAACCAAGCACTTGGACGCAGCGGTTCCAGCCTCTGTGCCACTACTGTGTGTATCAAAGCGCAAAGTTGAAATTTCAAAGTGTACTTTATTGTCGATCGTACCATGCAACACGTAATTACACAGAGGATCAAAATTGCTTTTCCCCATACTCCAAATGTGCAGTAGTATTTGTAACACACAACATATAACATGAAAGTGCAAAAAGACAACAACAATAGACACAACAACACAACAAGACTAAGGTTAGTCTTAATATACTCAAGAAGTCAAATGAGGTATGTTATTAAGGTAACAAGGTGCAGTACAAAGCTAGCAGCAAGATGATACATAGGTATACCAAGGGGATACATATGTATTGTAAAAATGTAAATATTGTGCAGTCAGTTGGTCTTTGTGGGTGTCGTGTTCATGTCGTGTTTGGTGAGTTTAGTAGTCTGATGGCCTTTAGAAAAAAGCTGTTCCTGAACCTGGTGGTATTGCACCGCATGCTGCGGTACCACTTGCCAGAAGGTAGGAGGGTGAACAGTTTGTGTGCTGGGTGGTGTGGTCCTCGATGATCATCATATACCACATTACCACACCAAATTGATATGTATTTATGTGTTTCTGTGAGTGATGATTCCCAATCCTCCGACGTGACCCTGCATTGTCTCCCTCCAGGCCTTTGCTGCGCGGGAGGGACAGTAGAACGGTGGAGAGCTGCAATGCATCAACAGGTTGAGGACCAGCGAGGGTTAAATTTGGCTCCCGCCGCCTCTCTGCTCCTCGATAACCCGCTGCAGACCTGGGCCTCCATTGTCTCGGCGTCCCCGGCGTGGAGGGAGCGTCCCGCCCCCCTGGACGGGTCGGACGTTGACCCCGTCTCCCCGGCTTCCTTCCTGCGGAGTCCATAATAGATCAATGGCAGCGGAGGGGACGGCCTCTTCTCCAGCCTCCCATCGCAGTCAATTGTTTTTCACTTTCATTCTTGTTGCTGCCGCCGTGGCCGCCAGGTTGACTCATGCTTCACTGTGGTTTCTCTGTCGGACAAAACATAAGAAATGAATCGCAGACGTCAGCGGCTTGTCTGTCTGTCTGTCTGTCTATCTCTCTGTCTGTCCGTCTGTCTATCTCTCTGTCTGTCCGTCTGTCTATCTATCTGTCTGTCTGTCTGTCTGTCTGTCTGTCTATCTATCTATCTATCTATCTGTCTATCTGTCTGTCTGTCTGTCTGTCTGTCTGTCTATCTATCTATCTATCTATCTGTCTATCTGTCTGTCTGTCTGTCTGTCTGTCTGTATCTATCTGTCCGTCCATCTATCTATCTGTCTATCTGTCTGTCTGTCTGTCTGTCTGTATCTATCTGTCCGTCCATCTATCTATCTATCTATCTGTCTATCTGTCTGTCTGTCTGTCTGTCTGTCTGTCTGTCTGTATCTATCTGTCCGTCCATCTATCTATCTATCTATCTATCTATCTGTCTGTCTGTCTGTCTGTCTGTCTGTCTGTCTGTCTGTCTGTCTGTCTGTCTGTCTATCTCTCTGTCTGTCCGTCTGTCTATCTCTCTGTCTGTCCGTCTGTCTATATATCTGTCTGTCTATCTGTCTATCTATCTATCTATCTGTCTATCTGTCTGTCTGTCTGTCTGTCTGTCTGTATCTATCTGTCCGTCCATCTATCTATCTATCTATCTGTCTGTCTGTCTGTCTGTCTGTCTGTCTGTCTGTCTGTCTGTCTGTCCGTCTGTCTATCTCTCTGTCTGTCCGTCTGTCTATATATCTGTCTGTCTATCTATCTATCTATCTGTCTGTCTGTCTGTCTGTCTGTCTGTCTGTCTGTCTGTCTGTCTATCTATGTATCTATCTATCTATATATCTGTCTGTCTGTCTGTCTGTCTGTCTGTCTGTCTGTCTGCCTGTCTGTCTGCCTGTCTATCTATCTGGCTATACATCTATCCATTATCATTATCATTATGGTTATTGTTCATTGTTTATTGTTTATGGTTATTGTTCATTGTTTATTGTTTATGGTTATTGTTCATTGTTTATTGTTTATGGTTATTGTTCATTGTTTATTGTTTATGGTTATTGTTCATTGTTTCGTTGGTGTTCAGGTCGAGCGGCATCATCTGAGCAGAAGATGTGTTTCCAGGTGCAGTTCCACGTCGCTCGCTCTCCTGGACTATTCTGCCTCTTTGTGTCTGATGCACGGGGCTAATTGTGGCTCTTGTTTTTGGAGCATTGCAGATAACCCGGGGGTCCAGGGTCCAGGGGACCGTGACCCCCTGGACCCCCGGGACCCCGACGTCCAGGTCAATACCAGTGTTGAATTGAGTTTTATTCCCAGTCAGCGCACACATCTTCCATTACTGACCCTTTCCTGATGATAGCTCACTTTTTTCCTGTTTTTTTATTATTATTCTTTATTATTTTGTCTATTTGTTGGTTAACGGTATTGTGAGAAGCCAAGTGAGAAATGGTTTCCTGACAGCTCCGGTCACATCATGTATTTCTGTCAGTCACTTATAATTGTTGACATATTTTTGTTTTTCATTCTTTTTTCAAAATGGCGGACGCACCGATGCTTTAATGTGGAATTAACAAACGCAAAATATGACGTAAGACGTAAGAAACATGGACGAAGATTTGTGCTGCCATGCTCGTCAGCTGGACCCCGCAGATTATTTTAAGGAAGGTTTCTCACCGTGTGGCGACGTCTTCCAAAGCCAACAATTTAAATGTAAAATCCTGAAATGTGAGCCGAGTCATCAGGAAAGTGTTGTCATGTAGAATGTGTGAACCAACCACTGGAATACAGCTTCATTTAACAGCAGCATGGTCCTGGCAGAGAGTCACAGTACAGGAGGAAATAATAAAACCTTCAAACAATACAACTCAAGGGATAACTGTGATTCTGTTCCCAGATATATACTGTGTGAAGTATAGTTTTGATATGAACAAATATCCAGATATTTATGTTCTAAACAGGGTGAATATATGAATATAGAATATTCACAGGGCTGCAGCTTTGCTTTTTTTTTTTTTGTTTTAAGATTTCTGACATTTTTCCAACATTGAGCTTAAAATGTAAAATATTCAGCTCGGTCAACGGGGCGCGGAGGCACAGGGGAAATTCCTGAGCGGGAACACTATGACCCCAGGGCTAAACATGAGTGTGTGTGTGTGTGTGTGTGTGTGTGTGCTGAGCAGCGTGCTACGGACATTTGTTTCGGCGTGTGTGTGAGTGTGTGTTTCAGCGAGCGGATGTGATGAATCCAGTCCCACGCAGCGTAAAACCTGATCTGGATTTATGTTGGGTTTTTTTACAGCTCCGGGGTCGGGTCCCACAAAGGAGCTGACAGCTGTTCCATTCACATTTAACTGGATTAGCCGAATATCTAACCCAATCACAACTAGTTAGGGGGAACGTGGTTTCCGTGGTTTCCATGGCTACATGGGGAACAACAGCATTAATTATCAACACTTTATATTTCGCTGACATCGCTGTTTTGGTCGTTTGGGAAACGATAGAAACGTGCCTTGAATTCAAAGACCCTGAAGTTGAACCAAAGCACTGACAAGGAATATAATGTTAAAACACGTGCATTCACATGATGACGTTTGCTTTTATATTTTTATGTGTTAATTCATTCCCACATTGTAATGAAGGAATTTTCCATTCTATTCCTTGTGAGAACCTTCAGCTGAAGTATCATGAAGACTCAGTACTTCTTTCTTTTGAGTTGCTCATTGTTTTTCTGAATTATTCATTGAATTGATTTCCTTGAGGTAAAAATGGCTCCACGTTTACTCCCAGTGATTCCAAGAACCTTATCTGGACTCACTTCCAGCAGGAATCACTGGAACCCCTCCAAACGACCTCTTGCTCACTGGGTATTGTCGGCGTTGAACCCGTGACCTTTCCTCTAATCACTGGAGGGTCAGATAGTTCATCTGACCCACACTCCCTGCTGGGCTGCAGGCTCTGGGCCCACATGAGGCTCAGGGGGTAGAAGGTAGAAGCCCCCCAGAAGGTAGAAGGTAGAAGCCCCCCAGAAGGTAGAAGGTAGAAGCCCCCCAGAAGGTAGAAGGTAGAAGGTAGAAGGCTCCCAGAAGGTAGAAGGTAGAAGCCCCCCAGAAGGTAGAAGGTAGAAGCCCCCCAGAAGGTAGAAGGTAGAAGGTAGAAGGCTCCCAGAAGGTAGAAGGTAGAAGGCTCCCAGAAGGTAGAAGGTAGAAGGCCCCCAGAAGGTAGAAGGTAGAAGGTAGAAGGTAGAAGGCTCCCAGAAGGTAGAAGGTAGAAGGTAGAAGGCTCCCAGAAGGTAGAAGGTAGAAGGTAGAAGGTAGAAGGCTCCCAGAAGGTAGAAGGTAGAAGCCCCCCGGGAGGTAGAAGCCCCCCAGAAAGTAGAAGGTAGAAGCCCCCCAGAAGGTAGAAGGTAGAAGCCCCCCAGAAGGTAGAAGGTAGAAGCCCCCCAGGAGGTAGAAGGTAGAAGCCCCCGATGAGTTAATCGCGTCAGTTGCAAATTGCGAAAAATAACATTGTATTCACACAAACCAGTTCCAATCAAAAACTTGCCCAACGCCCAGCGCCACGCCCGGTCGTAGTGTTGGACGTCGGAATCCGGTGCCGCGGCGCGTCACGGCTTCCCGCGTGCCAAATTCGACTCCCCACAGGAATGAATGGGCTTCCGGTTTGTCCTCGTGGTTTGATAGAATCGGGTGTGAGGGGAAACACTGAGATTGCAGTCAACGGGATTTCTGGGAAAACGAGAAACATCACAGGAATCCACAGGACACCTGAGTCTCCTTCTTCTCCTCACCCATGGGGAAATTCACGGACAGGTCTGAACAGTGTGTGTCTGCGTGTGTGTGTGTGTGTGTGTGTGTGTGTGTGTGTGTGTGTGTGTGAGGCCTCAGATAAGGAGGATTTATAAACTGGGATGTCCACCTTGAGAAAGTGAAGCGGAGGGCCTCACTCAATCACTTAGACTCACTATCGGTGACACAAGCTGTACTCTGTGCTGGTACGCTGTAACACACACACACACACACACACATACACACACACACACACAAACACACACACACACACACACACACACACACACACACACACACACACACACACAAACACAAGTAAACACCCCTCGCCCCTCCTTTCACCATTACAGTGAATCAGAACAAGTGATCTTTGCTTTCACCGTGACGTCGGCGTCTGCGAGGAGCTGCGTGAGGCTGGATGTTTGGGAGCAGTTCCCAACCCGGTTCCAAAAAAAAACAAAACTGTAAAATCTGGGATTCCTACGAAACGCAACTGAACACGTTGACTAACACACGCAACATGTTGCCCAACCTTCGGCACCCAAAGCCCTACGCGGTGTCATCTTCCTTGGTGCAATGATGAAATGGTGCAATGATGAGAGAATCCTGAGGCTGATTTTCGGGGACGCCTGCGACCGGACGTCTGTGCGGGCGACGCATTTTTAAATACCTTCACGTTCGTTTCTTTATTCAGATGATCTGGTAAGTACGTGAGGGTTCAGTGCAGCATGTTTTATGAATCTATTTTTCACGACCTCAGAACGGGCCCGGCCTCCATCTGGTCTTTACGGCTCTTTCTCCCTTAAGCGGGGGCCCGGGACCGCAGCATTGCAGCGCACACGGGGGGCCCCGCTGCGGCGCAGGGAGTGTGTTTTTATCAGCGATCTGCGGACGCTCCCTGTTCCATTCCACGGCTCTTATGCAACACATGGCTGATCTTGTCTAATGGCTCATGCCGGGGTCGATAAGAGCTGTTTATGGTCCGAGGAGACGGCATTGGGGAGGATTACATGTGACCGGTTGATGCAGTTATTTGGCCCCCGGCTCTCCCACACACACACACACACACACACTCCCATTCCACCGCTAGTTATGAGCCTAGTGGTGCCTGCGATTTGGGATGAGTGCGGCTGTTGTGTTTTGCTGTTTTTTCCAAACCATTTCCAGGCAGATGGAGCTTGACAGCCCTGTGTCTCCCCCACAGCGTGGCGGACCGCGCCGCCGCCAGCCGCCGCCGCCACCGCCGCCACCGCCGCCACCGCCACCGCCGCCTCCCTCTCAGCCAGGAAAAACACGGCCTTTAGGCAGGCAGGCCGGCTAACCTCCCACGAGGGCCACAAAGCCTTTATAGCCTAATGATTTACCTGTTTACCGAAAAGAAACAAAAGAACCCAGCGGGGCCCAGACGGGGGGCCATCGCAATTAGCAGAGAAGCGGAATGTGAATCCAGTTTAACGGTGTAATGTGTGGGAAAATTGTTGCTTTTCCAAAGGAAAAAAACTGGAATGGCCGTCCCTATCGTTTTAATAGCAGCTATTTCCTCCTGAAGGTTTTCCTGTGGGGGGAAGGAGAGACCCCCCCCCCCCCCCCAACCCCATCCACCTCACCCCACCCCACCCAACCCAGCACCCACCCCCACCCCCTGCCACCATCCAAGGTTGCAGCGCTGCCAGGCTCTTCCCTCCTCATGTGATGCAGAGCACTGAAGTGGATCCGAGGGCGGAGACTTCACCCTGTTCTCACCCACTCACCCCCCCCCCCACACACACTCACACACACTCAGGGGTCCCAGTCAGTGCCCCGGGAGAAAATCCCTATCGACTCAAGTTCTCAATGCGCTGGATCGTTGGTCGGTGGAGATTGGACTTCAAAGCAGCGATTAAAAGGTTCGCTGGACGATCAGGCTGCAGTGACCCCGTCCGGCCCCACGTCCAGGTTCCACAGCTTGTTTACGTCTCACGTAGATGGTGTCTCAGAGGCTTAGACCTGGACAGGGCCCCGGACCAGGACCCTGAGGAACGCCGGCGAGACATGTTTTACACTTTCCCTCTCTCTCCCTCTCTCTGTGTGAGATGTTAGAGTTCATCCTAGAAAGACTCGCCCTGATGTTCTGGTCCAAAAACAAGTTTAGTCCAAGTGTAATAAGTCGATAAAACATCCAGCCCCGCAGAGCAGCTCGGATCACATTAAAGAGAATATACGTTTATTATTCAGCGTATGAATCCAAATGCGCCGACTCCCGCTGTGACTTGAGTGAGTGGTTGGCGACAGGCGGCAGGAGCCTGTGTTTTCTCACACAACGGTCAGAGAGAAAGTCAGACTGATTAGATAAGGGTTGTGCACGCAAAGCAGGCCGCAAGGTTCACGTCAGGGGCCCGGGCCCCCGGCGGGCGGGATTAAAGCTGAGTTAGCGGAGGGGCCGTTACATGCCCAACCAAACAAACACCCTGTCGTCCACCTCAACGTGCCTTTCCTTTCGTTTTTCTTCGGGGGCCGTCGCACTGAGCGTGGAACACGCCCGGGTGAGATGAGGACGTTCTCCTCTGGTTGCGGTTTCACAAGAGAAACTGCTCGTCCAGATGTCGGGGACTGACGCCCTGTTTGAGGAAGGCCCGCTCCGCTCACAACAGCTTCCCTTATTGGTTCACTTCGCGCTCTGTGATTATTTCCTCCGTGGTGGCACCAGGGATCTGCGTTTGGACTCCTCTGGCGCGGCTCTTCTTTCCACATCGAGCTTGTGTTAATTTCCAATCAATACCCCCCCCGTTTGCCTGTCTCCAGCCGGACCCCTTCCCCAGGAGACATGCGACGTGCACCAGATGTCCAGATAAGGCGTCTATCCGCGTCTGGATACGCAACCCGCACCCTCGTCCGTACCGCGGCGCCAGATAATGTTTGATGTAAAAGTCAGCCCCGACGCCGGCACTCGGGCTGTTTTCTCGCTGGACGCGTTGAGGCCGAGCTGCACGTCTCCTCCGAGGCAGCTTCCTGTGAAGACGCTTCAGGTCGTTGGGCGAGATGTTTGTTTTCACAGCAGCTGCGGCTCTGACCCCTGTGGCTTGGTTCACACGCACACACACACACACGTAGCTGCAGTGGGTAGAATGCACCTCCAGCCGACCTTCAGGCTAAGTCAATACGCACCGAAGCAACATGTGCTTTGCGTTAGCGCTCTCTCCCTGCGTTGCACCCTGCGTCGATGCCGCATCTCGAGAAAAAAAAACGAGAAAAAAAGACAAAAAAAACACCAAAGCGAGTCTGTTTTTCCAGTCACACGTTGAAAATGCAACATCCGGGCGTTGAAGTGCGAGTGCTCTTTGACCACGCTTTCTCTCGTGGACTGTAAAGAAAAGCCTGGACGCGGACGCCGGGCCCCGCTGCACGTCCTCTGGGCGCCGTCTGAAAAGCGGCTTTGATGTTTTCATTGCACCCGGTTGGATTTACACATTTACTGGTGCAGGCGATGCTGAGGGTGCGACGGGACTGTGAAACAGGGAATCCTTGGTTGATGGAAAGTGTATGGATATACCGTGCAGCTTTCACCGACACAAACCCTAAAGAGATCCAAACCCTAACCCTGGAAGAGAAAAGAGTTTTTTCCGGGGAGGGCGGTGGCGAGGATGGGCGTTTAGCTCACATCTTTAGGGTGTCAGCGCCATGAAACCTGGCGTCCAGCGGCGGCTGTGACAGGAAACTAGAATTATCCCGCGTGGCCAAACGGCCGACCTTTCACCTTTCACTTCCTCCTCACCAACTGTCATTTGCTGAGAACGATATATACAGATATGGATCTATAGACACTTCCACTAGTATTTTTATGGTCCTATCTACGCTGTGTCACGACGGCATTACCTGATCTCATTGAATACTCTTGTTCCATTTTAGCATCTGAAGATAAACGAATCCCCAAACTGTTTCTTCCACGACTGCATATGTCGTCTGTTCTGGCTCATTATTCAGTGTCAGTCTTCAACGTGATTTTGATGGCATGGCAAAACAATTTAAACAAATACATCACACTCCGTAAACAAAGTAGAAATTCCAGAAGTTTCTTTATACAGTAGAGGACTTTAATTCATTTCAGTGGCATGAGTGCAGTATCATGAATCTGTGTTGCCAGTGCATTTAATTGCAAAAGAAAAAAGAGAAAACGGACAAAAATATCACAGATAAAAGGGAATGCCCTAGCCCGCTTTTAGTTTCTAATCCACAGAGCAAAGCCAATGTCAAAGCAAGATATTAATTAATGTTAACTTAATATAAACTATTCTGCAGTTAGAATCACAACTTACCATAGAAATGTACAAATATATACATGCAGCGCTCAACATGACGGCATAGTCCTGCACGTGAGTCTTTAAACCCCCAATCCCACTTCACTTCCAGACAACTGTGCAAAACAGGGTTAATATTCCACAGGAGAGGGACGTACTGCAGGGGAGAGGTCCCTTCAGAGCCACAGCTGTGAAGAGTCAACCCATCAGCATAAGGCGGATCCAGTCACCGAGAGGTCCTTGCATTTGCCCTGAGAGGAAGACCGAACTCCTAATACTTTTTTTGCAGGTGCCTCAGTCATTAGCCACCCCATAAACTCCATTCCCACTGTCCCACGGAGGTCTGACTGCGCTGTGGACTCATGGGTGTTCACCCCGGTCAGACGGACGACTCGTTGTGGAACACCTTGGCCTTGAGGTTCCTCAGGCTGCACTGCAGGTTGGAGCTGGTCTCCGACTGCAGGGCCTCGGAGAACTTGACGTCATAGGAGCGGTTGACCTGCGACTTCCTCTTGAAGGAGTTCTGGATGGTTTCCGAGGTGAAGTAGTACACAATGGGGTCGAAGCAGCAGTTTGACACGGCGATGCACAGCGCTATGGGGTATATCGTCCGCACCACCGACTCCACAAAGCAGCCCTTCAAGGTGTTGGTGCGGACAAGCGCGTAGAAGACCAAGTTGACGTTGAACGGGATGAAACAGAAGCAAAAAATGGAGAGGTGCACTATTATCATCCGCAGGATCTTGGTCTTGTTGAGCTTCCCTCCTCTGCTGACGGTCTGCGGGCGCCGGAGGGTCTGCAGCACCATGATGGAGCACGCCACGTTGAGCAGCAGCGGGGTGAGGAAGCCCACCGCCTCGATGAAGATCACCACTTTGGACAGGTGGGACTTCCACTGGTTGGAGGAGAAGTTCTCGAAGCAGGTGGTGCTGTTGCCGTTCTTGGACGTGGTCTCCAGCTTGAAGCCCGTGGGCAGACTCCCGGCCAGCACCAGCACCCACACGCCGGCGCACACGATCTTGGCGTTGCTCTTGGTCCTCAGCGATCTGGAGCGCAGCGGATGCACGATGGCCAGGAAGCGGTCCACGCTGATGCAGGTGAGGAAGAGGATGCTGCCGTACATGTTGGTGTAGAACAGGGAGACGGAGAGCTTGCAGAGCACGCTGCCGAAGGGCCAGTTCTGGTTGATGAAGTAGAAGACCCGGAGCGGCAGGGTCAGGACGAACAGGAGGTCCGACACCACCAGGTTGATCATGTACGTGGTGGTCTCGTTCCTCAGCTTCAGCGAGCATGTGAAGATGTACATGGCCACCACGTTGGTGATCAGACCCACCACGAACACCATGCTGAACACCGTGCAGTACAGGGGATATTTGAAGTCGTCCATCTTGGTGCAGTTGCCGCCGTCCGGGTAGAGGGGGTCGCCCGGCGACGGTGTGACACCCCACCGCAGGGAGAAATTGTTCGCCGGGGCTGTGGCATTGAACATGTTTGGGGGGCGGTTCAAGGAAAGGAGCAGTGAATAGGACGATGGGAGTCCAGCCGGCGGCGCCCGAAATCCGACCTGAAGGGAGATCCGTCAGCCGAAGAACCCCAGTCCATCAACGCCGAGCTTCAACGCCGGCAACGCTGCTCTCGGTGCCAGTGCCATGTTTACCGGGTCCCCGAGCCATACCGGGAGCGTGGAGGGGTTAAGTCATGTTGAAAGGACGGAGTACCCGGCTGCTGTGTCCTCCCTTCCCCCTAACCCCCTTCCCTACCTCCCCGCAGACACACACGCACACACACAGTAGCTTCACTTACTCAATCGGCCACATTAACATCCCCACGTGTTTTTCCTGCCAAATCCAGTCCACGCAAAGTTAAATCCACGCGGACAAAGGCTCCTAATCCGCTGCTGAGCTTCCTTTCATGGCGAAACTCTCCCTCCTTTGTGGGGACGCGTCCACTTGTCCCCGCCGCGGCTCCCGTCCCGCAATGGAACCGAGTCGCATCCAGACCGAGCGATGTCGACGCGGCGCCGCTGTCACCAGCTCCACTCAACGGGCAGCACCGAGCCCGACTGACAAAGCGACTGTGTTCCCCTCCCTCTGCCTCCTTCCCTCCCTCCTTCCCTCCCTCTGCCTCCCTCCCTCCTTCCCTCTGCCTCCTTCCCTCCTTCCCTCCCTCTCCCTCCTTCCCTCCTTCCCTCTGCCTCCCTCCTTCCCTCCTTCCCTCTGCCTCCCTCCCCAGGTTCACGTCGTCCTCTCTCTCTCTTTGTCCACTTCCACGCCGTCCTGTCTCTCTCTGTCTGTCTCTCTCTCTCTCTCTCTCTGTCTGTCTGTCTCTGTCCGTCTCTCTCTGTCTGTCTGTCTCTCTCTGTCTGTCTCTCTCTCTCTCTCTCTCTGTCTGTCTGTCTCTGTCCGTCTCTCTCTGTCTGTCTGTCTCTCTCTGTCTGTCTCTCTCTTCCTCTGACAGACCTTGGTCCAGCTCCTCCTGGAAGCTCCTCGCTCCTGCCGCTTTGTCAGATGGTGTTTGTCAACAGTTGAGGAGAAGTGGAGGGAGAGACAGACAGACAGAGAGAGAGACAGACAGAGAGACAGAGAGAGAGACTCAGAGAGAGAGAGGGAGAGAGAGAGCGAGAGAGAGAGACAGACAGACAGAGAGAGAGAGAGAGAGAGAGACAGACGAGGAGAGAGAGAGAGAGAGAGACAGAGAGAGAGAGAGAGAGACAGAGAGAGAGAGAGAGAGAGAGAGAGAGAGACAGACGGGGAGAGAGAGAGAGAGAGACAGACGAGGAGAGAGAGAGAGAGAGAGACAGACGGGGAGAGAGAGAGACGGGAGGGGGAGGGGCTTCTAGAGACACCTCCTTTTCCCGGCCCCGCCTCCTTTTTTCCGGCCCCGCCTCCTTTTCCCGGCCCCGCCTCCTCCTTTGTCTGCGCTGCTGCTCGGGTTAAAGGCGCATTCCACTCAAACAGTCACAGCTTGACGGGGCCTAATGTGTTGAGTTCTGCTTGGAAGGACTTCACATTATGACACATCATATCCATCATTATGTGTCTAGAATCATAAATAATTAGATAATGTATAATATATGTGTATAATTATATTATGTATACAAAAATACAGTATATATTGACGTTCTCTAAAACATAATTAATATATATTGTGGTATTATATTATTGATATTCATATTTGTGTTTATTGTTATTGTTTAAAAAAAAATCTCTAATGATGTGTATTAACATCAATATTGAGTTACCAGTATTTACACTATTTGAATACAGCTAATATGATACAAATACTTTGAATAAGAATTCCACCACAAGGATGTGGTGGAATAGATAGAATGATGTAATATGAAAGATATTTCAAAGAGCTTTAAAAGCTGGTGAATGATAAAATGGCATTTCCCAGATTTTCCGTCTTTCTGTCTTTTTTACAGCATTGTGAGAAAAAATGAAAAGCTCTTATCTTTGTGCTGAATCACTGAAATCTGGGATTTAGGTCAAAGGTAATTTGATTGTTTGGAATTGAAAACAAAAACACACGGAAACTTTTTGTCTTCAACTTTGTCAGAATGGAAACATCAGAACTTAAGGCACAGTTATTATATTCACCAATGAAACAAGCAACATTATGATCTGAATACAGGCGAATTAAAAAGATAAACATGAGCCGATGGAGGTCATGAGGAGTTCACCTCCATCTCCACGGACCCTGAAACCCTAACCCTACAACCCTAACCCAACAACCCTAACCCTACAACCCTAACCCAACAACCCTAACCCAACAACCCTAACCCTACAACCCTAACCCAACAACCCTAACCCAACAACCCTAACCCAACAACCCTAACCCAACAACCCTAACCCTAACCCTAACCCAACAACCCTAACCCAACAACCCTAACCCTAACCCTAACCCTAACCCAACAACCCTAACCCGCAAGCCCGCAAGAAAGCAAAAAATACATTGCATTCTCTAATGGAATTCTGCGATTTAAAGCGTAATCCACCCACACAGACCACATGACGGATTACCACTTTAAAATAAGTGAAGACATTTTGAAAGTCCATCTTTGGGTCTGACTCTCTTTATTTGACTTGGAGAAACCCTAAGATCCCATGCTTACACACACACACGACCCCAGACAGCAGAACCCCAAACTGTCTGACTGTCTGACTGTCTCACTGTCTGACTGTCTGACTGGCCGTCTGGCCGCGGTACTCAAACCTCAGTGTCTCTTTCTTTTAGCAAAACAGGGGATTTTGGGGGGGGGGGGGGGGGGGGGGTTATTTATTTATTTATTTTCGCTGAAAGGAACGTTTCAAAACCAGTCCGAATAAAAAGCTTCCTCTCTGTGCTGCTTCTTTGTCCGCGCCGGGCCCACGGTTCTCCCAGCGCCGTGGAAGCAGCGTTCAGGGACTGTGTTGAGGAGGGAAGTCTCTGCACGGACATTGGGGCCTTTGTTACGGACGGAGGAGCTCAGGACGGAGGAATTCACAGCTTATAGATGATTCGTCTCGGACGACTTAGCTGCGCTTTAAAAGGTCTTTATCTGCGGTTGAGCCAGTGGATACAGTAAATTGTCGGTGTTGTTTTTTGTCGGTGAAAGGCTCGCCCGCCCCCCCCCCGCGGAGGCAGCGTGTTGGGACCCCGGCGCCGTGTTTCTTGCCTGTTTTACGGCTGATGATAAGAAGCTTCATCGTGTGTCATTTGTTTCAGGCGCACGTCACTTTTTCTGCGCTCGTCCTCCCGGACCCTCCGACCGGCCGCCCGAAGCCCCTGGTGCCGAGCGACGCGGCGCTGGGCCTGGACGCCCGGGGCTCGGGGGGGGGGGGCGGCGTCCGTCTCCCACTTTGTCGTCTCCTCAAAAAAACAAACAGCGGCGGCCGCGGTGAGAAAACAGCAGCTATTGTCTGGCGGGCACAAAGCTCCGCTCGGCACATTAAAAACAAGCTCCTCGCATGCAAGTATGTGCTCCCTAAACACAAACATGTGGTCGGGCTCCCTGGGCCCTTAAACAGCCACAATGCCAGGAAGCCACTGCCACCCCCAAGGCCAAGACGCTCCACCAGCTCCACCAGCTCCACCAGCTCCACACACAGAGCAGAGTAACACCCTAACCCATAACAGCCCAAATATGGAAAATACCAAATACCTCCACATGTGGAGTGATAGTGTACACACCTATAAGTACATGTATGTATGTACTCTACATATGTATGCATTAAGCTCATATGAGTCAATGTGTATATTATGTGTATGTATTATGTGTATGTAATATGTGTATTTATTATGTGAATGTGTATGTATTATGTGTATGTTTTATGTGTATGTTTATGTATTTTGTAAATGTATTATGTGTATGTATTTTGTGTATGTATTATGTGTATGTATTGTGTATATACTATGTGTACGTACTATGTGTATGTGTATGTATTATATGTATGTATTTTGTGTATGTTTATGTGTATGTTTATGTGTATGTACTACGTGTATGTATTATGTGTATGTATTGTGTATATACTATGTGTATGTGTATGTGTTGTGTATATACTATGTGTATGTACTATGTGTATATATTATGTGTATGTATTATGTGTATCTATCTATATAAGAAAACCGATCACAAAATATTATACACAGAACATGTTTTAACAATGGTTGAAACAGGTGAAAAGCAGCAAAGAGGACTCAACGGCTCCAAGGCCCAAGAAAAGAAAGAACTTTGTGCAGGAAAACCTCATCCCAGGTGCCCTGGAGTTGCTGCTTGGAAACCGTGTCCATGAGAACCAAAGCTCCCAACGTTCCAAAACAACCAAAACCTGCACTTGAGCAGCTGAAGAGGCGCTTCACAACAGAAGCAAACAGAAAGCCGCATCGCACCGGCAACCACAGCACCGCAAAGCCCCGGGCCACCATCTGCACGCCCTCCAACCCCATTATCCTTACCACGCCGTTTGGGCTGATCCTATAAAATGTGTTGGACTTGATCAACAACCTTGTCAACTTAGTTAAGTTCAGTTGAATTCAGCTTTTTAGACGCTGTTTTGAGACAAAGGTGTATTTCCCCTGATTTCACTGGAGCTAGGCTAGCTGATCCCATCTGCAGCCATGCACTGTGCTAACAGTTAGCGTGATGCACAGGGATGACATTGGTGTCGGCCTTCTCGTCCGAATCTGGGTGAGGTCGCACAAAAAGGGAATTTCCTTAAAAAATAAAACAGCAAAAACTTAGGAGCAAACTCAACGTCACTTTGGGCGTGGCTTTCCTCAACCAAGTCTTTATTTTTCGGTCTGCTGATCCTCTGACTTCTCATGTCGCGGCGATTCTTTTTTTATACACGCAAGCTTTGTTGTGACTTGTTTTTTCCACACGACATGTTCCTAACGACGGCCTCTCAGTTCCCATATTTTGGGAGGGTTTTTCAGTCTGTTTACAGCGCTGGGGGATCACCACGCAGGTGGATGTGTCCAGGTGTGATGCGTACACTAAACCTGCCGCAGACCCCCTCCCTTTCTGCGCGAAAGCAGCGCGTCAACGTCGGCGTCCGTCGTCGTCACACGAGGTCTTTTGTTGACGCTCAACGCAGGTCCAGAGCTTGTGGTGAAAACACAACGAGGGCAAGCAAACCCCCAGGACGTGCGCGCCGTCTCCCCGCCGGCAGCACCAGCCAGGCCCTCCAGCATGACTTCCGCTGGCGGATCTCAAGTGAAAACCCGGCTCCTTTTTGATTCGTATTAGAAGATGATCTCGTGGCATTCGCACTTTCTCTCGGCTGGGAACAGATGGAGGGTCGGACAGAAGATCCGCGGATCCGCGGTGTGAAACCCGTGGCGGGTCATGAACTCCATCCGAGCCGCCGTGCACGTTCTTGGGAAGCGCATGCTACTGTATGTACCTTGGCCCGCTCCCCCAAACCCCTCGGGTTCGGCCCGGTCCGCCGCCGGAGCCAACGCAAACAGCCCCTGGAACCACCGACACCCTCGGCACGTTTGGAACTTAAAAATCTGGTTGGACGAGACGCCGCGTGAAAGAACCGGTCGAGCTGTTCCACATGGACGTGTTCCCACGTGGCTGCTGGCTCCCAGACGGTCACCAGCCGTCCCGCACGCCTCTCGGCTCAGCTCTCGATTCAAGTGATATTATTATTATTATTAAGTGGGCCTAAGGCTGAGGCTTTAATTCCATTTTTCTCGAGGTGAAAAAACAGGTGTGGCAGCATTCCTAAATTGCTTTTTGGTATTTAAAGTGAGTTTCCCGAGGCAGAGCGAAACTCGTAGCTTTGAAGGTCGGTTAAGATACTACAAACTGGAGAATTAAGCGACGGACGGTCTCTGTGTGCGTGTGCCTGTTGTAAAATTAAATGGAAAGTAGAACTGCAGCAGAGGGAAGGTGGAGGAGCACACGCCCCCATCACTCACAGAACGGCAGACAAAAAAACAAAAAACAAACAAAAAAAAAAAAAAACACCTTCACCGCGTCGCCCACACATGGCTTAATGCATTTACCTTCTGAAGATTATTGATAAGGTTTCCATGACAGAATCAAACAACAAAAGCCACGAGGGGTTGGCTGTGGTGGCGGTTGTGGTTGTGTTATGACTTGCGTTCCATTGGAAATGAACAGATCATAAAAAAAAACAAAAAAAAAAAACGGTTATCCCACCACGGCTCAGATATTTCAAACGGCGTGGCCCACAATCTACTTCCTCTTATTCTGAAGTGAAACCGTTGAAAGTGCCAGATGCTCCGTCTGTAATTAGACGGCGCTGCGCAGGCCCTCAGCTCCACTCTGCTGCGTTGGCTGGAGGAACTTGACAAGCCATAGAAGTGGCTTCAGGATGCTCCTGGAGTCTCCTGTTTTGTCTACTTTATTTCAACCCCCGCCCCCTCACCCTGCCCAGCGAATGTTGAGTGCATGAGCTGCCGGTTTCGGAGTTTGGAGTCTTTCCGAAAAAGTTCAGTGGGTCAATTTCCGTGGAATCCTATGTGTCTGTGTGGAAATGATCAAAGAACCAACCGCCGCATTCCACCACCGCTTAGTAATGTGCAATAAAGGATCATTTAAACTGGGATTATCCCCTAAAAGCTGCCGTCTGGCTCTCATCACACTGTACCAAAACAAACGGCTGAAGCCCGAGATCCAGATTTCGTGGCTTTAAATTGCAGAGTGCAGAAACTATCCGGAGATGATCCACAGAGGGCTTGAGCAAGAGAGGACTGTATCGCCTGGACCAGAACCATAAAGTCCTTTTTATATTTGCCAGTATAATTTCCCGAGCAGGCTTCTCAGTTGTGTCATCATTTTAAAGCAGCTTGCAAACATTAAAAAGTGCCGCTCAAATAAGGCTGCAAAAGTGCGTTCTTGCTTCATGCAGCGGTACTGAACACTGTGAAGACCGGAACCCGGTGGTTCTGTTGGATATCTAGTCCGTTCTAACGTGGAAACACCTCAGAGTAGAGTACAGGTTGACACCGGGAGGTGCTCAGGAAACTGAGGGAGGCTGGGAGACACTGGAAAACACAGTGGGAGACACTGGGAGACTGGGAGACACTGGGGGAGGCTGGGAGATACTGTGGGAGACACTGGGAAACACTGAGGGAGACTGGGAGACACTGGAAGACACTGAGGGAGGCTGGGAGACACTGGAAGACACTGAGGGAGGCTGGGAGACACTGGGGGAGACTGGGAGACACTGGGGGAGGCTGGGAGATACTGTGGGAGACACTGGGAAACACTGAGGGAGACTGGGAGACACTGGAAGACACTGAGGGAGACTGGGAGACACTGGAAGACACTGAGGGAGGCTGGGAGACACCGAGGGAGGATGGGAGACACTGAGGGAGACTGAGAGACACTGGGAGACACCCTTGAGCAAGGCAAGACCTCTGCTCTGTGGCATTAAAAAAAACTGGTTGGTGTCACCAACACCCAAACAGCCAAACACCAAAGAGTGTATTAAACCCCACGCGTGTAAAGCTGGACAGCTCATGGTTTGACAACTTTTCTTGAGTGAATAAAGGTTAAAAAAAATAAAATTAAAAAAAGAAGCGATTCTGAACCAATAGTGAAGACATGACTGTTCTCTTTAAGGTGTCATTTGTAGAACAAGACGTCGCCCCCCAGTGGCTCAAAGCTGTAAGTGGAGAGACACACACACACACACACACACACACACACACACACACACACACACACACACACACACACACACACACACACACACACACACACACACACACACACACACACACACACACACCAGCCTTTCAGCTGTTGTTCTATGTCACATGCTCCAATGTTTTGCTACAAAACTCAATTCACATAATAACCTTTTGGATGATTAGAAGTCATCAATCAGTAGTTTGTCGGTTGTTGTGAAAAAGACACCAGTGCAAACATACATGTAACATATTAAACTTTATCAAAACAAACAAAAACACATATATATTTGGCTTGTTAATGTAAATATTCTCTTACATTCTATCAATTGTGATGGAATCATTAGTAATGTGGGCTAAACTCCCCCCTGACACCGTGCAACAATATGTAAAAGCTCCAGGAGAAAGTGAGAATGAAGAACAGCAAAGGAGCCAGAGTGGCATCACGGAAAACAACAAACGAGCAAATACTTGTAAACAAAGCCTATTTGCCAGGAGCAGGTTCAGCTCCTCTGCATCGGGACAGTGAGCTGGCGTCGCTCTGTCCAGCTGCCGGCCAGGAGCAGGGCTCCCTCATCACTCGCTCGGAGTGAAAAAAATGACATCTTCATTTCTGAATTCTAACGGAAAACTCAGTTCTTTTTTTATTTGACGCAGATCTTACTTATTTTCATCGTTGCAAATCACCCAGAGCGATTGGCGTGAGAATCTTTTAAATTGATCCAGTGTTGAGTGAATCGCACCTCTCACATATGATGTGAGTCATGCTGAGGGTAAAAAATACCAGTTTTCCTTTCAGTTGAGGAAAGCGAGAAAAAAAAAAAAAAAAAAAATATATATATATATATATATATATATATATATATATATATGGCATTTTACAAATGTAAGCAATTTCTTTGAGTTGATCTATGACAATTTTTTTCAGCGCAACATCCTGTTAACTGCGGTTTAAAAAAAGAAGCTTACTACAAAACGGTAGAAATGTTTCTGTAGTAACAGTTTTCTGGTAAAACCCCAAACAGCCTTTTATTGCAGATAAAAAAAAAGTCTAAATAAATGTTCGTCTAAAAACAACAACAATGACATTAACCCCAACACTGCATGGCAACAGAAAGAAAATTAAAAAAATCCACCAAAGGGATGGTAATTCAATAACTATTGGGCTACTAGTACTCATTGACTACTAGGTATACTACTCCTCAGTGAACAGACAGTGAAAACATTAGTGATTTAAAAAAATAATTAAAAAAGGTCGACCCACAGCTAGTCCCTCCCTCACCAAAAAAACAAAAAAGATGTTCTATGTTAAATAAAAACCTGCTTTCCAAGAAAACCTCTGAGAACACACCTGTCACCTGTCACCTGTCACCTGTCCTCGTGAAGCAGTAGATCACCCATCAGGGGCGGCGCCAACACCCGAACCCAGAGCAGCTTCCTGGTTCCTTTGATCCAGATCCCAAAACAGTTTCAGGATTCGAGTGTGGAAGGGTGCGTTGTACAGACTGTTAAGTGGAAAGCAGAGGGACGACTCCTCCACCTGCTCTGAAGTTCACTCTTTGAAAACCAAGACGCCGCGGTGCTTGGGTCCCTGCTCAAAAAGGAAGCTAAAGGCTGAAACCCGTCCGTGTTTGCTGCGCCCAGACCTTGGGAGCATCCATCAGCGTTGCAGCGTTTTTGTAGTTCAGAGGTCACCTCCAGAGGTCTCCGGAGACCTCTGGAGGTCCGTGTGGAGGCCGCTGGAGGTTTGTCTGGAGGCCTTTGGTGGTCTGTCTGGAGGTCCGTCTGGAGGCCTCTGGAGGTTTCTCCGAAGGTCTGTCTGGAGGCCTCCGGAGCTTCATCCGGGCCCTAACAGTCTCTGGCGCCTCCCTGCTGCAGTCAGTTCTTGAAGGCCCCGTAGCGGCTGGCTTTGCTGATGAAGTTCTTGAGCAGATCGTGGTCCATGTCGGTGAAGGCCTGTGTCTGCGTGACGGCCGTCAGGTGGTTGACACAGAACTTGAAGCAGAACTCCTCCAGGTCCTAGAAAAACCGAGAGGGCCGGCGGGTCAGTGCAGAGGAGCGCTATACAAGCTAACGGGCTAACGGGCAGAGCCGCGGCTACGGGGTTCGGGCGGGCGCCAGGTTCTGCGTGCTTACCCGGGCCTCATACTTGACGGCGGCGGAGAGCAGCGCGATGGCGTTCTCCTCGGAGATTCCCCGCTTGATGGTTTCTTGGCACAGTCTCTTCAGCCTCGTCTCTCGGTAGTATGTGGCCAGATCGAGCAAGCCTGCGCAGAAAGCAGCACCAGAGAACAGGGGTCGATACCGATGCCAGTACCGATGCCGATCAACCTAACTTTGATCGTGGTTCATAAACAACACATTTTTCTACATTGGGATTGTGATTATTAAACCGGAAATACTCACGGTATGCCTGCTTAGCTTTAGAAGTTATTTATTGTATTCAGAGGTTATTGTCTCTAGTCTTTTTCTTCTCTATCTTTGAAAGAAAACTTTAGTTTTACTTTTCTACCAAGTAAAATAACCACAGAAATGACCATAAAAATACTGGATTTTGACAGCGGGCCCGACTAGCTCCCTATCCCACACTCCTTTAGACCCCAAAGCCTGCTGGGACTTACCGATAGCATCCTCTGGTGGCAGGTTGATGCTGTCGGTATACAGGTATTCCAGGAAGGCTCGGTACACCAGGTAGGAGAACTGGTGGATCTCGATGGCCTCCTCGTCTGTTTCATTCAGCAGCGCTCGGAAATGCTCGCACCTCGAGCGGGAGGAACGGCAGGGTTTAAATGCAAATACAATGATTGAAACGAAGATATAAATAGAACGTTTTCATCGGTTGGGAAGAGGCGAATCAATCGTCTCCCCCTCAATTTGTAGCTTCCAATATTCTGGGCTTCTCTCCCTGAGCTGCATTGTTATATCTATAATCGCCATAAAAGACGAGTTAGACTAGTCCATTATCGTCCAGCTCCTACAACTGACTACACATTTGCTCACGGCTGGCGGTGTGTGAGCACGTGACGGAGCAGCCGGCCCGGCTCCTTCCTCCCGACGAGGCCGAGATGAGGATATCGTGTGTCCGAGCCCGGTTATAAAAAGCAGAAAGGGGAAACAATATGTCTGCGGCTGCTCCGCGTCGACACGAGCAGGAAGTCCAGAGCGTCCGACTGACGGAGCCTCCACATGAAGACTGAGCCAGGACCCGTTTCTCACGAGGCCAACGCGTGTGAGAAGCTTTTACGGTGATACCGCCTGGGGCCCACTGAGCGCTCACGGACGCCGTTCTCTCCTTTCCGCCGCTCACCTTATTTTGAGCAGCGCTTTGTGAACGTGGATGCATTTCCCGTCCACCAGGAACTTGAGGTCCGAAATCTCGGGGCTGTCAAACTCCTTCTTCAGCGACTGAGCGACCGTCAGGTAGTCGTCTCCGTCTGGGAGACGAAAAACAAAGACAGTAAAACAACAGAAAAAAACTATTAAATCTTTATTGAAACTATAACTTCAAATGGCTTTGAAATGACTGGACTTGATTTACACTGTAGATGCGTCTGTCCACATCTATATATTTTAAGGATGTTGCTTCCAGGACCCAAGGACAGGGAAGAACCGGAGGCAGATGGAAAATAGACGATTTAAAGTGCTGTAGAGTCCTTGAAGAAAAGCAATAACAAAACAATAGTTGGGCCAGAAGGTTAAAAAACCAAGAGAAAGCTTCTAGTGACTCAGGACTCGCCCTGCTGCTGACGGCTGCTTCCTCTCGCTGGACGCCCGGGCCAGTGAGACCGGAAGTGGCTCCACAGCAGACAGCATCCCTCCCCCCTGTGTGGACAGCCGTGTTCCCCCAATCTGCGTGGCTTCAACCCTCTCACCTGACTGACGGGGGTGGAACCAGGTGAGTGGGGCGAGTCGTGGGCTGAAGCCTGGGGGAAGAGAGAAGTAGAACCCCGGCCCCTCCGCTGAAACCGGCGCTCCCGTAGCCTGTTGTCTGCCCCGACGGCAAGATTTATCGGCCCCTCCAAGGCTGATGACGGGAAGCCAGCGAGGTCCTTTATGTCTTGGGATAGGCCCCCCCTGGTATGCGGTGAGGAGTGCCTCTACTTCCCAGGGATTTGTTGAACAGCCGGGGAGAGGCTTTGCACGGTGTGGCGGATGACGCCATGGTCTCCCTCTAAAGTAGTTCATTTGGTCTGTTGCTCCCTAACAGCAGCACCCTGGTGATGAAGGGCAGTATGCAACCCATTCACCTCTGCTGGGTCCGTTCTTGGCTGAATCTTGCTTTGTTCTGGTTTCCAAGACCCAAGTGCAGAGAAGAACCGGATGCAGATGGAAAAAAGACGATTTAATGTAGAGAGCCCTTGGAAATAAGGGTTAGGTATAAGCCAGGAGGAAGATTTCTTGTGATTATGACTGGGAAAGATACGATCACGTCCCTTTTCAAACGTAGACGGCAGGCGGAGAATGCTGCAATAGATGTAGATACTGTACGCCCAAGAAATGTCCAAGATTCAGCAACTGGGAGAAGGCACAGCCAGCAGGAAGCAGGAAGTCTAGCTGTGCTTCATGATGTCACCTCCCAGAACATGCTCCGTGGCCACGCCTCGTGACATACCGTCCAGAACAAACGCTTTATACACCTTTTATTCATTTAAACTATTATTACTACGCCTGGAATAAAAACTTTATAATTTCAACTTGTAGAACCAACACTAGGCAGAAGTATTGCCTGACCAGTGATTAACACTTTTGTTTTTTCGAAATTACAGCTAATTTCTCTGAAATCACTGAAACGAATCTAAAGCATCTCCACAAGAATCGTTTTCTGGTCCGTAGGAGCTTTAACACCGAAGACGCTATGATACTGTGTGACATAAAAATGTATCATCGCTTTGTAGAAAATAATTTTACACTCTTTAATAAAAGCTGGTTCAGTTATCACTTCATCAGAGGAACTCTGTTTTCTTTCAAGATCATGAAGAACTCACTTCCCGGAACAACAGCGATGTACCGTTTTTTTGTATCACCGGGTGAAAGTATGTGGTACGGTGAGGTTTATGTCGCCTCTTCCACTCATATTCTGCACATTGAGACCGGATGTCCGACCTGGACTTACCCACGGTGAGCAGGTGCCATGTGACAGCGGGCGTGGCGAAGCAGGCAAACACGTCATCGGTGCCGCTGAAGTGAGTGAGGTGTGGACAGGCCACGGCCTGGCCCCGGCACTGACCCCACATCAGGACCTGCCCACTCTGCGTCTTGGCTGCAGACGTGTGGCTGGTGTGACAGGCGGCAACCTCCACCATCCTGGAAAATAACAAAAATACTTTTTCTTAGTACTTACTATTACTTTAGTAGTCCATTACAAGATTATTCTGAGGCATTATTACAGATAATTGCGGAAAATTAAGAGGATACATGTGGAAGTTATAAGGAAGACCCAAAATACAATTCAAGCTTTAAAGTATGCACAGAATTTTTTTGGTATACTTTATTGTCTTTTATTTTATTGTATGACGCAAATCGTAATTTTGTAAATAAATAAATAAAATAAAATAAAATAAAATAAAATACAATTTAAAAAAGCCGAACTAAAAACGAAATACGTTTTAAATATTATTATTAATTCTACATAAAAAGATACCCACCAAAAAAATTCCCTATATGGCCCAGAGACCAAAGAAAAAGGGGCACGACCGTCATTTATATATTATATTAATATATTTTTAGATTAGATTCAATTAATTGTCATTGCACAGAGTACACGTTCTGAGGCAACAAAATGCATTTCTCTGCATTTATATTGATTGCAGGGTGTCCCCAGTGTATAGCAAGCCCCAGCGGGCCGGGCTTAAGACCCCACCGCTTCTCTCTCTCTCTCTCTGTCTCTCTCTCTCTCTCTCTGAGTGATTGGAGGCGTGAGCGAGCGGAGCGTGTGAGCGTTTTGTAGAGTGAGTGACTTTCTCTCTAACTTTTTTTATCAATTGTATGTTTATAATTATTTGTTGGTGACGGTGTTAGTTTTTTTGTTGGTTGTAGGGTGTGCGCACAGCGGGTGGGGGGTGGTGGTGGTAGTGGTGGTGGTGGTGGTGCGGGTCCGCAACCATGTCGGACCTCACCAGGCTAACGAGGAAGCACGGCATTAAGTTGCCCGTGTCTTCCTCGGTCTCGGTGGAGGACTGCAGCCTGGCGGTGGGGAAGGCTGTCGGCTACAGCAGCGTTGTGTCCGCAGCGCGGATGAACAGTGCGGTGGTCATCTTCTTGGACAGTGTAGACAAGGTGAACGCAGTGGTGGCGAGCGGCGTTACGGTGAACGAAATGTTCGTTCCCGTCCTGCCTCTCTCCACACCGGCGAAGAGGGTGAATTTGGCGAATGTTCCGCCGTTCATTAAAGATGAGACCCTCACTAGGGAACTGGCGAGGCACGGGAAGGTGGTGTCGCCAGTTAAAAAAGTCCCGTCGGGGTGCAAGTCGCCGCTGCTCAAGCATGTGGTGTCGCACAGGAGACACGTCCTGATGGTGTTGAACAACAGGGATGCGGAGCTAAACGTAGCTTTTAAAATCAGGGCGGATGAGTTTGACTACGTGGTGTTTGTCAACACTGACACCACCAAGTGCTTTGGGTGCGGTGGGGAGGGACACCAGGTCAGGGCATGTCCAGGTAAGAAGGCAGACGGCGAGACAGGTGAGGGGCAGAAGGGTGGACAGGACAAGGAGGGAGCACAGGAGGGGGCAGGTGAGGGTCAGAAAGGGGAAAAGCAGGCGAAGGTGGGGGCACAGGAGGGAGCAGGGGGGGGTCAAGAGGGGGGAAAACAGGCAAAGAAGGGGGCACAGGAGGAGGCGGGGGAGGGCCAGAAGGAAGGAGGGGAAAAGCAGGTGAAGGTGGGGGCACAGGAGGGGGCAGGCGAGGGGCAGGGGAAAAAAAGGGGGGGGGAGGGGAATGTGGAGCCGCAGGAGGGAACGGGTGGAGGTAGACAGCGCAGCCAGGTGAGCGTGGAGACACGGGGGGAGGCAGGCGAGGGTCTGGAAAGAAGGCAGGTAAGGGTGGGAGGACAGGAGGGGAAGGAGGAGGGTCCGGAAGACAGGCAGGTGGGTGCGTGGGGACAGGAGGGGACTGGTGAGGGAAAGGAAGCTACGGAACAAAGTCAAAGGAGTGCAGGTGACGTAGCTAGGGAGGAGGAGGCACTGGAAGGAAGTGACTTTGAGATGGGGGACGAGGACGATCGGGTGAGAGTCCCTCGCCTCAAAAGAAAGTCCAACAAAATGGCAGGAGACTCTCAGGCGAAGAGAGGGACAGCAAGCCAGGGGAAGGCAAGTCAGGAGGTGGAGCAGGGAGGCTCGGAGTCGGAGTCCTGGATGGAGGAGGACTCTGCTGCAGACAGTGAGGGGCAGGTTTTTCTCAGCGTAAAGAAGAAAAAGGGCAAAAAAAGCTACAGTGTGGGCAAAATAAAAGCGTTTTTGCACAGAACGAAGAATGTGAAAGGGATTAAGGTGGAGGATTTCTTCTCAGACAAGGAGTTGCTGGCGAACGCGGCCCAGCAACAGATGAGGAGTAAGGGAAGAGGAGGGTTCACGGACCAGGAGGTGTACAGGCTAAAGAAAATAGTGCAGAAGATCAGGAAGGAGCTGAACAACGGAGAGGATGGGGAGGAGGTGGAGGTGGGTGCTGCTGTTCGGGCTGTTTCCCTTTTCCGTTGCAATGAGTGACTTTAACATCAGCACGCTGAACGCGAATGGGGCCAGAGACGCAGCTAAGAGGTCTCTGCTGTATGAGCTGATGGAGCAGAAGAGGCTGGATGTGCTGTTGGTGCAGGAGACCCACAGTGACTCTGGCAATGAGGCTGACTGGAAGAGGGAGTGGGGGGGGGAGGTGGTGCTAAGCCACAAGAGCACCACCAGCGGTGGGGTGGCTCTTCTCTTTTCTAAGAGCTTTGCCCCAGCATCCTTTGAGGTGGAGGAGGTGGTGGAGGGCAGACTGATGGTGGTGAGGGCAGCATTTGAGCATCATAAGTTTGTCTTTATAAATGTGTACGCCCCCACCACAGGACCACACAGAGTCAGTTTTTTGCAAGTTTTAAATGGGGTTTTAAGCAAAGCTCGTACTGGGGAGTTTTTGTTTCTAGGAGGTGACTTTAACTGCACCGAGAACGACCTGTTAGACAGGAACCACTGTGAGCCTCACAGAGCATCGCAGAACGCGATGAGGCTGCTCTCAAGCGAGAACGAGCTAACGGACGTGTGGAGGAGAACCAACGGGGATGAAAGACAGTACACCTGGGTGCACTGCAGAGGCACCTTTCTATCGTTGGCCAGACTAGACCGGTTTTACTGTTTTAAGCACCATTTTAACATCTTTAAGGAATGTAGAATGGTGCCTGTTGGTTTTACCGATCACTCCCTGGTTGTTTGCCGTGTTTTTATCGCCAATGTAAAGCCCAAAAGCGCATATTGGCATTTTAACACCACCCTACTATGTGACTCCAACTTTAAGGATGCTTTTAGGTTTTTTTGGGAAGGTTTTAGAGACAGAAAGCAGGATTTTACTTCCTTAAGACTGTGGTGGGACTATGGGAAGAGGGAGATAGAGCAGCTCTGTCGGCAGTACACTCTCAATGTCACACGGGACATCACCAGATCTATGAGGGATCTGGAGACTGACATTGTGGAGTTACAGGGTGTAGTGGAACCCACTGGGAATCGAGATCACATTAAGGACCTCAAGTCTAAAAGAGCTGCTCTTGCAGACCTACTAGGCACCAAGGCGCAGGGGGCGCTGGTCCGCTCTCGCTTCCAGAGCGCAGCACTGATGGACGCACCATCTAGGTTCTCTTTTAGCCTGGAGAAGAGGAACGGGCAGAGCAGGTTTATCCACGCCCTGAGATCAGACACAGGACAGGAGCTCAGGAGGCCGGAGGAGATCCGGACGAGAGCCGTGGACTTTTACACAGAACTGTACAGAAGTGAGTACGAGGAGCAAAAAGAACTGTTTTACTCCTTTTGTGGGAATCTTCCCAGGGTCCCGGAAGATGTCAGTGCGGTGCTGGGGGAACCTCTGACCCTGCAGGATCTTTCCACGGCCCTGCAGAGCATGAAGGGGGGTAAGGCCCCTGGCATCGACGGGATTCCTGCGGAGTTTTACAAAGAGTTCTGGGAGGAGTTACGGGAGGACCTTTTAATGGTTTTTAATGAAGTTTTTAAAGATAAGTTATTGCCAGTCAGCTGCAGGAGGGCAGTTATCACTCTCCTACCCAAGAAAGGAGACCTGCAGGAGATCAAGAACTGGAGTCCTGTGTCCCTTCTGTGCACGGACTATAAAATCCTGTCGAGGGCGCTGGCCAACAGGCTGAGGGAGGTGATGGACCTGGTAGTCCATCAGGACCAAACTTACTGTGTGCCTGGTAGGTCCATTCTGGACAATGTGTCCTTAATTCGGGATATTTTGGACGTCTCTAGTTCTCTGGGCATTGAAACTGGGCTCATTTCGCTAGACCAGGAAAAGGCGTTTGACCGGGTCGAGCACCCTTACCTCTGGAAAACTCTGGAGGCTTTTGGCCTCAGCCCTGGCCATGATCCAGGTTTTGTACCAGGACATCGAGAGTATACTGAAGATTAATGGAGGGCTGAGCGGCCCTTTTAAAGTGCGTAGAGGGGTGAGACAGGGCTGCCCCCTCTCAGGGATGTTGTACTCTCTGGCCATAGAACCATTGCTGTGTCAATTAAGGACGAACATCGAGGGTGTGTTTCTAAACGGTCTCGAGAGAAGCCACATTTTATCAGCCTATGCGGACGACGTCATTGTTTTAATAAAGAAACAGGACGAAATCAGCAAACTGGAGGGGATCGTCAGGGACTTTGGGCTGCTATCAGCAGCGAAAGTCAACTGGGGCAAAAGCGAAGCGCTGGCTGTGGGCGGATGGAGGGGGGGACTTTTAAAACTGCCAGGAGGCTTACGGTGGCGAAGGGATGGGTTTAAGTATCAGGGAGTGTTTTTAGGGAGTGAAAGTGTGGTGGGGAAGAATTGGGAAGGACTGTTAGGAAAGATACAGGGCAAGCTAAGAAAATGGAGGTGGGCACTGCCACAGCTGTCCTATAGGGGCAGGACGCTCATTATTAACAACCTGGTGGCCTCACAGCTGTGGCACAGAGTGGCCTGTGTCCAACCACCAGACCTGCTAGTTAGGAAGATACAGGCCGAGCTGATGGATTTCTTTTGGGGGCGGAATTTCCACTGGGTCAGGAAGGAAAGGGTCTTTCTGACTAAAGAGGAAGGGGGGCACAGTGTGGTGGACATCAAAAGCAGAGTGGCAACTTTTAGGTTACAGTTTGTGCAGAAGTTTCTAACGGGGTACTTAAACGTTTGGAAGGACGTGGCGGGCTTGGTCTTAAAGAGGACTGGGAGGATGGGACTCGACCGCTCGTTGTTTTTAATGGACACGAGTCTTCTAAACAAGTCGGGCTTACCCCGTTTTTATCAGGAGCTTTTTAAAGCATGGGGGTATTTTAAGAACAGGAAAAGGGAGGCCGCAGATTCCCTCCACTGGCTCCTGGAGGAGCCGGTGATCGGAGGAGCCAGGCTGGATGTGCAGGACGGGGCCACTCCAGGACTGAGGAGCATCCTGAGGGAGGCGGGGGTCCTGACCCTGAGGCAGGTGGTGGCGGCGGCGGGGAGCGACCTGCAGGACGGCGAGGCCATGGCGGAGCGGCTGGGGGTGAGGTCCACCAGGTGGAGGTGGAGGGAGACGCTCACGGAGGAGGAGCTGGCCCTGCTGAAGGAGTACGGCGAAGGCGCGGAGGAGCCAAACCCGGAGGATCCCTTCCCGGAGATGACCCTGACCCCCAACCTGGAGGGGTCCTCCGGGAAGCTGCTGCACAGGGCACTTTATGCAGAACTGGACCTGCACGCAGCCAGCGGGAAGGCTTTTTACAAAGAGTGTGTGGTTGTTTTAAATAGGAAGGGACTGGAGGGGCGGCAGGACACTGTCTGGAGGGGACGGCTCCAGATGGGGGGACAGGAGGAGCCGCGCTAGAGGAGTTTTTACAAAGCTCCCTCCAAGAAAAGGACGGGGGACCTCCAATGGAGAGTCCTACATGGAGCCATAGCTGTCAACAGCTTTGTTTCAGTTTTTAATCCCACGGTCGCAAATGAATGTCCATTCTGCAAACTGCCAGAGTCCGTGTTTCACTGTTTTGCAGAGTGCGACAGACTTTTAGAGCTTTTTAGTCTTTTAAAGGAAAGTTTTAAGCTCTTTAAGGAGGAGTGGTCCAGAAACTGTTTTATTTTTGGGGCTAGATACTACAGGGCCAACGCAGAGAAATGGCGACTGCTTAATTTTCTAGTCGGGGAAGCGAAGATGGCCATCTACCTCACGAGGAGGAACAAACTGAGGGGAAAGGAGAGTGTTTTAGGAAGAGTGTTTGTAGCGTTGGTCGGGGCCAGAGTCTTGATTGATTTTAACTTTCACAGACTGATGAAGAGTCTGGACGTCTTCATCAAGCTGTGGTGTTTTAACGACGCCATCTGTTCCCTGGTGGAGGACGACCTGTGCTTCCAGTCTGTTTTTAACGTGTAGGACTCTGTTAGTGAACCAAGTGTGTTTGTTGTATTGTCTGTAACTGTGAACTAGAGAAATTGTTAAAATAAAGATGCTTTAAAAATCAAAAAATCTCTCTCTCTCTCTCTCTCTCTCTCTCTCTCTCTCTCTCTCTCTCTCTCTCTCTCTCTCTCTCTCTCTCTCTCTCTCTCTCTCTCTCTCTCTCTCTCTCTCTCTCTCTCTCTCTCTCTCTCTCTCTCTCTCTCTCTCTCTCTCTCTCTCTCTCTCTCTCTCTCTCATAGAAGAGGCAGTTATAACATCTGGTTCATACAAACTGTCAGTTATTTATTAACATGTGAAAAGTAATGAAAGCCAAATGGGGTTAGTCCATAAAAATCCCGCCAAAAACTTTTTTTTTTTCCCTAAACAAAAATAAGAATAATAAAAAAAAAAATGCCCTGGGTCTATTCATCCGTCTTTCCGATCACACATTAAAGCCCTTGAAAATAATATGAAATCGTACAAGTACAATTTGGGTCCTGTGTGTGTCCTCTGAGGGAGCCATCGAGGTGCAATTTGCGCCCCTGTCTCCCCTATTGGAGAGGGAAAGATCAAGTGTTGCATTCCTCTGAATAAAGAAAATAAAAACATTGTGTTTTTATTTTAGATTTATTTTATTTTACTCAATTTCCTTATTCCTTAGATAAAAAAACCACCGTGCATAACTCAGCAGCATCACTCTTACAGAGCCCCCCTACCCTCGCCCATACTTTTGAATAAATTAGGCTCCATGTGTCCAACTACAAGTTGTGTCTCGCAATATCTGAAGAGAATGGAGAACAACTCTACACAGTTTAGTGAGAGGGCTGGATCATTATTTTACCAACGTTACCAGCTTTTTATTTCCCTTAACGACACAGGTAAGACTGAGATAATACCCTGAGACGGAGTCCAGTGGGAAATCCGTGGTGAAACTTGTTTCGTCGTCACAGTGGAAAAAACAACCGGGCATCCCGCCGCGAGCCACTTCACTGCAGGATGAATGGATCCCCCCGGGACACCTCGGGAGCCACTCACCTCTCCTTGTCGGTGTTGATCAGCGTGGGGAGAGCTTGGTTGCTCTTGTTGCCCGTCCCCAGCTGCCCGTACGAGTTGGCCCCCCAGGCGTAGACCAGGCCCTCGTCGGTGAGGGCCAGCGTGTGAGCGTATCCACAGGCGACCTGCGGAGGAACGCCGAGGATCAGAATCTGGCTTTACAGAGTCTGTGTTTTCATTAGGTTTATCGTGTATTTGCACTTTCCTATGACACCTGGTGTATTTTTTGGTTTATTTTTCTGGTTTGTTAAGTTTATGTTTCTCGTTTACGGTTAGGTCTATTGCATAGAGAACATTTTATACTATCTTGTAGTAAATTTTTAGCTTTGTTGTATATTTTTTAGGTTTATCATATTGCTTTTTTATAAATTTTAGTTTTATATTTATTGTTCATCGTTCAGTCATTATACATTAGCACAATTTTATTGTGTATTGTTAATATTAAGGTTTATTGCTTATTTTAGTACATTTTTATCTTTATTGCATATCGCCATTTTCTTTTTTCTATTTATTGTTATTACTTTATTATTATTGGAATTTTTTTTTGTGAGCTGCTGTGGCACTGCAATTTCCCCCTGGGGAATAATAAAATATCTCTATCTATCGAGAGATTTAAGGAGGAAGCAGAATCTAAACGTACCTGGATGATGTTGATGCCCTGCAGAGCAGCGATCCTGCACGGAGTCTGCTGGTTCCCGTTGTTCCCCAAACCGAGCTGCCCGTTGCAGTTGTAGCCCCATCCATAGATCTACAAACAGAACACAGATTTCATGACACATGGAGGCAAATCCTTAGAGGAGAATTGCACTCGGGGTCTCCCGTCGGCCGGTGTTGCTCCAGCTTCCTGATTCAGAAGGGGCCCGGAGTGAAGACAAGCCAACATTCTTCCAATGATTTATAAGATATGTATAAAGACAATAACAGTCACGCAGCACTTCTCTTAAAGCAGTACTGTGTAACTTTTGGTATTTGGCGCCCCTACAGTGCGACCTCACTTTTACACTCTGTGTCCGAAAATAATTGGGAATGAAAGAGGTGCCAGTTTCCAAGTCAGTGTACCGTCAAAATGATTTTGAAGCTGTTATTTTAAGGTAAAAAAGTTACATAGTGTTGCTTTAACAAGACCACTGACAACTAGTCTCCCGTTGAATTTCAGTGGATTACTGTTCTGTGAACTTCATAACAACAACCAGCACAACTCGGGGCCAATGTGAAAAAGTATTAAAAAAGTTGTTGTTAAAGTTGTGTTAAAGTTTATTAAGTTTAAAGTGTTAAAAGCTCAGGTATTACAACAAAGAAATATTTTAACAAACTCTACAGACATATTCTGGTAATTTTATTAATTACTCAAAACACACAACAACAAACTACACAATGCTCCCTTAACCAGGGAGGGTAGAAGTACATTATTTTGCCATTTGTCCAGCGTTTCCCCTTCCATGGACGATAGTAGGCCGACCCAACATTAACCTGCTCACTAGTCCCTCCAATCGACACATCAACACTTTTGTATAAATATGAATGTTAAATACAGGTATATGCACTAAAAAGTAACAACATTGCTGTGAATTACAGAATTTGTGAACGTGAATGATCTGTATCTCCCTAAATAAGGATGACCATTTTGCGTTGGATTCTTCCTTTAAAATCGAAAAAGTACATAAAAATTAACACCAAATACTTGAAATTAGATCTTAAATTCTATCTAGAGAGCACCAAACTGGCCCGTTATTTTCAGGGATTTACCCCCCCGAATGGGACCTCACCTCTCCGTTATCCAGCACGGCCATGGAGCAGAGCTGGCCGCACGCGATGTTCACCACCACCTTGCTCTGCAGGCAGCTGCTGACGCGCCGCGGGGTGGGCTGGTTGGCTGTGGAGCCAGAGCCCACCTGGCCGGAGTTGTTGTAGCCCCACGCGTAAACCTGGAGTAAGAGAAGCAACGTGGAGTGTTTCCTGAAAGACTGAGGAAGGAGCAAACCCAAGTACGGAGGAACAGATACTGGCGTCGGGATGGGAGAACATCCAAACAAACATCTGATAGAAAGAACCGGATCAAAGGTCAGATAGTGAAAGCAAAAAGTGATTTGATGACTTGATGTTCTAATGTAAACATTTTTTTTCGTCAACCATCATGTGTTTTGGAAGGTTTATTATCTCCACCATGAATCCCAAATTGATTTAGGCAGATTTTGCATTGTTTAAATAAAAATTAATTAACGCTGATTATGCATGTTAGCAATTAATCGACAATTGATTAAGTGCTAATAAGAATTTAATCGATTAAGATTGCGGCACTTTCTGAACAGCACAGGGGGATGAAAAACAAACAAAATGTTGCTATGGTGATGACTCCAATAAAATATATGAAACTACATTTTTTTGTGTTAATATATAAGAATTTGTGTAATGTTTAGTAATTTTATTAGCCTCTTGTTGTCCATATCTGCACCAGACTTGATCTGCTACATAACATCTGGTTCATTACGTCGAGGAGGACGGCAAAAGTAAAAATATTTAACTTGCGCCAAGAATAAATGTTCCTGTGTGAGTGACCCGGCTCAGAGAGTCTTGCCTCGAACTTCTCCGTTTTGAAATGAAATGAAGAAAAACGCTCCTCACGCCAAGTCACAAAATCTCGGTGGTGCGCAACGTGGCGTAGTTCTCCCTGCCCCATGGCGCCCCCCCCCCGGTGACGTCGTTAGCTTTTATGTTATCAACATCATAGAAGTTTACCCTCTTCAAAAACTGAAAGGAGGATTAGTCAGGATTGGTGGGGATGGTATCTCAGGAGGTAGAGCTGGTGGTCTAGTGATCTAAAGGTTGCTGGTTCGATCCCAGGCTCCTCCTGCTAGCATGCTGTAGTGTCCTTGAGCAAGACACTTAACACCTAATTGCTCCTGATGGCTGCGTCCGTCGGTGTTTGAATAATTGTAAGTCGCTTTGGATAAAAGCGTCTGATCAATGCAATGTAATGTAATGTAATCACCCTCCATACAGCAGACCAGGAGGCAACTGCTTGGCTTAGGGACTTTGCATTCGCTAAATAAATAAATAAATGTTATCAACTACTCTACTATTGTTCGTTAAGGTAAACAACTATCGATGAAGGAAATTCTTTAAAATTTGCACCCCTACTGCTGATGATACTGGATGGCGTGATTCTCAATGGATTTTTTTGCAGTTTCAAAATAAAGTGCCGAGGAACTTAATTTTCCAACATTTAACAGGGAAGGAGTTAGAAATTATCCTATTTTTAAGTGTTTCAAAATCTGTCAAATTTTCAAATAACTGAAATTTTGACATTCATCATGTGTTTTTGTTTTGTTTTGTAGTGATGGATCCTGGGAGGCTGGAGCCTGGACTGGGGTTGGGAAGTTCCGGTGCTCACCTCCCCATCGGTGGTGAGAGCGATGGTGTGGTGGGAGCCGCAGGCCACCTCCGTCACCCTCTTGCTGAGCAGGTTGGTAGACACCAGGGCGGGGGTCAGGCCGTGGTTGGTTGTCCCGTTGCCCAGTTGGCTGTAGCCGTTGTGTCCCCACGCAAACACCTCTCCATCTGCGGCACAAAGCACAAACTGTCATCCATGTTGACTCAGTGGTTAATATTCAGCAGCATGCAGCTGTGAACCTCAGGTAACCAGTCACTAGGGCTGTCACAATCATGATATTTTAGTTGCAGATTTGTTGTCGTACAAATAATTTGGATTACTTGGATAGACAGTTACTTTGCTTCAGTTAATAAAAGCAATCTACAGCATGTACGTGTTGCGACATTTCTAAAATTGGCTCAAAATTCTCCTTAAATTCAGATGGAACCATATGATTGGATCATCTAACGGTTTTACAAAATAACTGTCATGGGGCTATTATTATTATTATTATTATTATTATTATTATTATTATTATTTATTCTCTTTTGAGATTAATATTAGTATTTGGTTCAAAAATCTAAACTAGAATATAAAGAAATCACTTTGAGTAAGAGACCATAAAAGAGTGCCTTGGCCTCCCCAAATCTATATCAAATACCAAACCCTGAGAGTATCTCCAGGGCTCGCGCTGTTTTCGTAGCGTACCTGCGGTGGCAATGACCACGTGAGGTCCGGTTCCGTAGCTGAGGGAGAGGATCTTCTTCCCACACAGGACATCGATCCTGCGGGGCTCGATGGTGCTCTGGAGGTCCCCGAGGCCCAAGCAACCGCTGCAGTTGGTTCCCAGAGCAAAGACCTGCACATAAGCGCAAATATCATCACCCGGAATCCTTATAATTATTAGGATTAGCAACAGGGTTCATACAGACTGACAATGACTTTCATTAACATGTTCCCAGCACTGTTCACCGGGTTATAGGGACTCCACACAGAAGTACATTTGGAATTATGTGCGTATGTGTGAAATTGGCAGGCTAGTACATTTGTGTAGTAACACCACCTTAAAAAGACAGGGTGTCTTTCTGACTCTAAGGTCTTTCAAACACCCCTTTGCAAATAAAAAGGCAGAGGACCACCCTAAGGACCTTGTGTGAACCTTGCAGTAACTCTCGGGTATCTTACGAAGTACTCAAGAAAGACACAAAAATAATTCATGCCAACGTGCCCAGGCGTGCACAGAACGCACATTACAGACACACCAGTGGCTCCAGGAATAGCAGCATGCACAGGCAAGTAATGCGCGAAAGACAAGCTCAATATATGAAAATAATTATATGTTATATGTTGTTTTGATGTTGTTTGGATATTTCAATTCTCAGGATGTCTGTGTTTTCACAGCAATGTTAGAATATCCATTTGGTAAGCTTATTGTGAGATTGTTAACATGGACTTGGGGCTGGGCAGTAGTGACAAAATCAAATATGATTAAATTTTTTACCAATACCTTGAAAGGGATGATTTGCTTTGACAATAACTGTTTGTGCTTTCATAAGATATTTATAAATACAGTAAGAGAAATCTGAGAACCAATTATTAGTAATGTGGATATTATGACCATTGATGAGAACATCGAAAACAGGAAGTTCAGAAAACTATTACTTAACTGTAATGCAGCCATAAAAACAGCAAAATCCCAGACAATATCTCATCTCATATCACAATATCGATATCGTATCAATATCTCGCCCTGCCCTGCATGGACAGACGCTGTGGCTGTCAGATTCAGAGTCACAGATTCAAGAGTCGGATTTCAGAAAATACGAAAGCGGTTCAGGCTCTATCTTGTATTTGTATCCGTAGAATGCCAAATGCACTAATCTGTGATATTGCGCTTGGATCCTCCCTTAAACACAGAAGAGTGAGAGTCAAAAAGCCCTGCATCCCTCCACTGCAGCTTGCTGGGGATAACAACATGTATTAGGCCAGAAGGCTAAATATATCCCTGTTCTATCCACTTATCCCTGTGCCTGAAGCACTGGTCCATATCAGTGAGCTAGTTCACAATCACTCTTAAGATACGATTGTATTACGTGGGGATATGAATTCTGAAACTGGGAAGATAGACCTAATCAGCCAGTTGGTTTCCACGTCTCCAACCGTCTCCAACAGTCTGACGCAATCGTTACCTCGTCGTTCACGGTGACATAGAGCGCTTCGTTTGCCGCCGTACCAAACACACACGCTTGGCGGATTAGGCGCAGCTCCTCAGGCGGCAGGAGGGCGAAGCCCGGCCACTTCCCCACATCCAGCATGCTCTACGGCTGCAGGAGGAAAGGGGGTCATACCAAAACACAAACAAAGAATGATCATTACCACAGAGCCGGAATGGGAGTCATAATCTATTCTGAGGTATATTATAAATATGGCCTGTCTCAGTTTGTGCAGTAAACTTGCTGAGACTTGATCCTATCCTTCCCCCCAAAGGTTATCTATTAACTGGTGTCAACGCTGAACAGGGCCGCCCTGGATGAATTTAAATGGTGTTACCAGGAGTATTTGCAGCATAAAGCCTTGTAGTCAATATTTGATGGCAAGTTCTGATGTGATTATTTCTTCAGGGCTGGCTTTGAGGCAACACTGCAGCCAAAAAGGAAATTTCAAATAAGAAGTAATTAACAATTAAACAACAAAATTAATTGACCATACAGACAACCGCCCAGTAGGGTGAGCACTTACTGGTCCCCCGGATCAGAACCAGCTCCATATTTAAATGACAGAATTAACTGAATTTAAAATTTTGTGTATCTAATATCAAGTACAAAAAGTGCCTTTGGATCATACCAAAGTCATTATCATGCCTATATGGACAGACATCCAGATAGACAGACAGACAGATAGATAGATAGATAGATATAGACATCCAGACAGACAGACAGACAGACAGACAGACAGATAGATAGATAGATAGACAGATAGATAGATAGACATCCAGACAGACAGACAGACAGATAGACAGATAGACAGACAGACAGACAGACAGACAGACAGACAGACAGACAGACAGATAGATAGATAGATAGATAGATAGATAGATAGATAGACAGACAGACAGACAGACAGATAGATAGATAGATAGATAGATAGATAGATAGATAGACAGAGACAGACAGACAGACAGACAGACAGACAGACAGAGCTAAATAACTTAATAATAATTTTGGACCGTACACGCCTCCTTCATCCCGCTAGCCCTCCAGCAGCTAAGCTAACGTAAGAGCAATTATTGAGCTGCTGTAAATCAGGGGGAAAAAACAAACAAACAAACAAACAAACACATCGTCATGGAACAATAAAATAGAAGGAAACAGTGCGTCCCGACGCTGACCTTGTCGGTCCACCGATGCTCAGCGGAGTGCCTGCCCCTCGGAGAGCAGCATGTTTCTGGGCGAACCGGGACCGACCCTGCGCCGCTCAGCACCGAGTCCACTGTGCTGCCGGTGCTGCGTTCAAGTCCCACGGTGCGGTGGGAACTACGAGGCTCCGACTGGGTGACGCGGTCCATCTCACTGTCACCATAAGCTCGTGGAAACACAGAGACGCACAATCACTCTCGTCCGGTGAAAGTGAAAGTAAAACATTGATATTTCTACTTAAGTTAAAGTAGGTAAGCACTTGCTTTTAAGTGTATTGAAAGTTCTACATGTAAAAGTACTTGTCACATCCAGTGCCCACCCCTTCTTCTGCACTAGTGCTCAAATTTACAATTTCACAATTTACAATGAAATAGTGATATCTATGGATATAAATATTCATCTTGATTGTTAAACAAAAGCAACGTGACTCGTCAGAAGTGTAGCGCAGTAAAAACAGTATGCTACGTTGCTTTGAAGCGCAGTAGAATAAAATTCCAAAATCTCGAAAATGCATGTATATAAATAAGTGAAGATGTTGAAAATGTTCTAAACAAAGTACATGCATTTGATTACTTTCCATTGCTGACTCCAAGTGGTAAAACCTGCCTTTATGGTTGATCAGAAGCTCTATGTACTGTATGTTGAAATGTAAGTGTGAATACACAGAGGAAGGTGGTGGCCGTCAGGCACCTGAGTTGACCCCGGTGAGGCCTGGGTACAACATGACAACAACATGACAACAACATGACAACATTACTCACAGACTTTATCTAAATGAGTTTCCTTGGACACTGTGAAGGGTTATTAAATAGGGATGAAGGGATTTTTGAATTAGTCAACATGAGATAGAGAGAAAGACAGAAAGACAGAAAGACAGATAGATAGATAGATAGATAGATAGATAGATAGATAGATAGATAGATAGATAGATAGATAGATAGATAGATAGATTTAAAATTTGAGGACCTGAGTGTAATACTGTATTATGTCCACCAGGCAGAGCTGAGATCCCTAGGATTGGTTCATGACCGAAATGTACCAATGACAGCAGACACAGTAATAATGGAATAATAAATAAATGATACGTGTATATATAAAAGATGCCACGCGCAGGCATCCTCCCGAAAGGGAATCAGACAGCTCAACATCCCGGGTCAAAATCCTGTGGCGATCAGAAAGTGGTTACGGGGGCAGGACCGCGAAGTCTGGCAGCTCCAAGCCACAACCTGGAACACAGTGTGGGTGTGTGACTCAGTCATTAAGCTCTTGGACTGAGGCAGAAAGAGCTTTTTGACAGCTGCACCCACGACTGAGCAGGATCTATAACACTTACCCCAATAGGGGAAGGGGCTAGAAAAGGTGCCCTAAACATAGCCTGCCTCAAACTCCTGTCTGTATTACTGCATCCAGACGGTTCACCACTAGATTCCCTCCTGTCCGCCACTGGGAAAACTCCAGCAAGAGTTTTGGCTAAGAGACTCCTCCGTCAGAAAATATTCTTCCTCATTCTCAGAGTGGATTTCCCTGAAACAGAGGTACCACGGACATGATTTTCATCGCTCGCCAACTACAAGAAAAATACCGGGAACAAGATCAACCAGTTTACATGGTCTTTA
>NC_137197.1:3601564-3684064 GCF_960531495.2 Zeus faber
TTGCAAGTTTTGGGATTTAGAACTTAATATTATAATCAAATCAAATGCCATGTCAAATATAGTTTGTTACTTAATTTGACGAGTAAGACAGGCTTAGTTTTTTAAAGATCAAAAGTACTGCAACATTTTTACCTTTTTTTTTTTTTTTTTTTTAACAAGTAAAATATTTAGAAAGTTTAAACCGGGAAAATGGTGAGAAAATGATTTCCATAGCATCGCAGTTTCATCCCTCTCAAGGTGTTTTCCCTGCCGTACCAAAACCACAACTGAGAAACATCTGCTCGCTTGCTGTGCATCGTGTCTTAACCACATTCAAATTTGATTTCCTCTCAGCTAAAATCTGTTTGTTTCCAGGATTTGTGTAGGAATGTTACTTTGGGGTATGTTTGGGGAATGTTTTCTTTGCTGTAACAGCCAAGGGGCTTTCTACACTTAATTGAATAAATGAACCAGGACAGGAAGACCTATATTGTTTGTTTTTTGTTTTGTGTTTGTTTGTTTTTTTTACCTTCGGAAAAGGTGATTTAGCTTCCAAACTTGAATTGTTTGTTGTAGATTATGATTCTCTGCAACTTGGGAAGTGGAAAAATTCTCCTTTCCAAGTCTTTGGACGTCTATACCTTAACTTAAACACATGCTCTAAAATGACACTTCTTTTTTTTTTTTTTTACGATGCTTTTTTTAATACTGAAAATACTCAGGTAAATGCTGATTCAAAACAAAGCAGATTTCTCTATTAGCTTCCTAAAATAAATAAATACATATCTAAATAAAGGATCCCCTCTTGCCTTATACATGTACAATGGCTGTGAAAACGTTTTGTTTTATTATTGGTTCACTGACGCTGAATGTAATGAGATTTAGCGTCGACTGCAGCAGATTTTATTGAAACATGATAGTGTTGATGGAATTTGTTTGCTACCGTATAAAAGTATCGACTCTATACCCGTTCTGCCCATGCATGTACTAGAGTTAATTGCAAATGAGCCAGACCAGAGCTATAGAATGTGATTTAACCCAACCTAAATTCAATATTTCTGTATTTATTGTTTGTCCCTATATTTGACAAGACTCTTTGGCTTGGTCAGGTGGCATGAAGTCTGCTTTTCACTGAGTCCTTCTTTCTTTAATAGATAACCGAATGCCTACATTTTCACAAATTTCACCTAAAACGTCACAGAATTGTAATGAATAATTGGTCAATGTTGATGAAAACTAACACAGGTGGCTGTGTTTCTCCACCAGGCGTCTTGTGTGGTAGGCCGACATGTACTCATGTATATGATGTATACACAGAGGCTAAAGGTGTGCACACAGAGGCTAAAGGTGGAAAAAATCTCTGATTATGGTGAGACGTCAGAATTAAACCGATGTGGTCCTTTTAAGCCTGAAAGTGGAGGATTGATCACCGTCACATCTTTCATTTAGTTTGATTTTGGCCACTGTTTTTAACCACGTATGGTGTGTTGGATTAAGGATATTTGTTCGGCCGATTATTGAATCTCTATTCATAAAGCACATTTGAACTACAGAGAAACACTGTGCTTTAAATTTAAAACGGGAGCAATGAAATAGTACAAATACAAATTGTCCACTATTCCCATCCACACTGCTCGATGAAAAGACAATAAAAATAAAAAAACACAGCATCTAAAAAGGCTTTAACCATAATCTTATATAAAAATGGAAGCTTTTCAGCTTTGCTTTTAAATAAATGTGCCATGTTTATTTCACCCGAAGGCCTATTGACTGCAGAAGCTGCCTGCCACTAGCCTCATCTAAATCCACGATGCTAATCTTACATTGCTCCTCTTCTGTGGGAGCACTTCCCTAAATCCAGTTCATTGACCATCCCGCTGTAAACTGACTTTGTTTAAGCTTAAGGAGGGGAGTGGCCACAGCCGAAAGATAAGCCAGATCACTGCCTGGTTTCAGGGCGCATGCGCTGTTTTGTAATTCAGTTCAAGGACACATGTTGCGTTTCTCTGAGTCTGCTCTTTGTGACCCATGCAACTCGTTTTTCAGGAGTGAGAGAGTCCCGTCATTAGCATTTAATTGATCCTGGCTAGTTTCCTTTTCGATGCTATCAAATGGAACGTTATTGTGACGTGCGTCATAGTGTATCCCATCTTAGTATCCCATCTTAGACCAGTGTCAGAGCTAAAGGCGGCCAGAGCCGGTCAAAAGGGAAGGAGGACATTTTATTTCCCTGCAGTCCATTGTTTGACATTGTTCCTACCATCCACGGGCCTTCCCTTTTCCATTATAGTCAAAACACAATAGCCTCAAATGCTGCTTGCAACCTTGCCCTTTAATTAAGATGAATGGTAATAGCCATCATCTGTGGCAGGTTGTTTGTTAGCTTCCATTTCTAATTTCTTCTTACTATATAACACAAGAGAAGCTCATGTCCAGTACCTTCAACCTCACTTAGTGTGGTTGATTTGGGAGGAAAAAGACTCGGCCTGTTATTTGACGGCTTGGATTTTTGTCATTTCCATCTGCCTTAGACACGACAATCGAACATCCTGATTGGCTTGTATACTAAATGTTCTGTAATAAGTCAATTTTGTAGAAGTTCATATGTTGCACCAAACAGTAGTTAATGTATTTTTCCTATTGTAAAACTAAGGAAATCAGATAAATCTTAAATTTGAGGAAAGAACTGTCCATCAAAATTAATTTCTAATTCCGTCAAATCACTCATTACTCTTTAATGAGAAATTATGGAGATACAATTACTCAACACTTGAAAGTCTCTTGAAATATGACCCTAGGTCTGTTTAATTTACTTACAGTTCAAAATCCCGCCAAAGCCAAATCAAACAATGGCACATACAAGCTCACACAGACTTCCCATAAGCCTTTTCTCTATTGTAGCACAAGGACTGCGGTAGAGCTCTTTTCACTATAGCTCATATCATTATCTCAAATTTTCTTATGCCCCGATGGTGGTTCCCTGGATTATAACTTGTAATATACTTTAATATATGTTCTGTGTTCTGGGCTATTAAAGTAGAAGAGTGCAGTGTATGAGAGCAGCAGAGACGGGTTTATTTGCTTATTTTTTAAGATACAGAAAGATTCTGTGAAAGGCCTTGGAGATTTCAAATGTTTATGGCAAGGACTAGATTTTAATAACGTTCACCCCTTTGAACCCTCCTGGCCACAACAGATTCGGCCAGACATGAGCTGTTGGTGAAATGTGTCTTTCGTTTGGTTGAAAAACATGAAGGCGTCTCTCTTTTGCTGGGGGTCCAGTTAAGAGGGCTCAGTAGAACCCTGAAGTGTTGGCCCCAATGAATTGCTGGAAAAGATCCTTCATGTTGGTGGTTCTGCAGCTCACCCCTTGTAGTTTGGTAGATCATATGTAAACAAGGTTGATCATAATGACAGTAACATGACACCTTACAGCCTGTCTTTGGTGGTAGAATAGCTCTTATAGTGAATGCTTTACATTCATGGGAAAGTTGAGACCTCTTGGATATGAAGGATAATGATGCGACATTGTTATATAATGCAGCTTAATTTTTGAAGCACTATTTGTAATTATATTGATTGCTCTGTATTGTTCGCAGGAGTACCTCTTGAGTGGTGTGAATGAGGGAGGCATGGCAGACCATACCCCACCCCTGGAGTCTGGCCAGCTTCTCAGCCCTGACCTCCCCCTCCTGGCCTCACCACCGCCTCCAACCATGGTCAACGGAGAGGGCCCCCAACAGGTAACACTGCAACCGTCACCCTAGTGCTGGGTGATACGGCCAAAGATGTTACCACGATAAAATATTTATACCATTCTGGTTCACAATTCTCCCCATATTTTTGTGGGTAATATTTTTAGACATGGTCGCCATATTGGGGCGGGCAAGCTCCACCGGTAAACAAATGTAGTGTGCGCTGGGGGGTCTCGACTGTGGCGCGCTGCTCTTTAATGAAATTAGGTGAGGAGTTTGGAGAGCTGCGGAACGCGCTGTACCCGCATACCTTGGGCAAGGCCTGCAGGAAGGAAATTGGAATAAAATTTGAATATTACATATATTATATTACATGTCTCCCTCTCTGGCCGTTCACTGCGTGTACAAGAGGGAGTGTGCCTTTGCCCAGAATGCCCAGTAATTTTAGAGATGTTCAAGATATTGCGATGAAAGTGGGAAATATACCTGACAGAATGTCCTCTAGTGCAGAGGTTCCCAATCACTGGCTTAAGGGGCTGAGCCAGGCCGCGGTGCATTCAATTCAAGATTCAAGAGGTTTTTTCGTTACATACATATACATACTTTCATACATATATGCAGTGAAATGTCAATGCAATGCACCCGGTGATTACACACTATGTTCTAGACTGAACACAGTAGCTACCTAAGAATTTCTACTTGACTAACTAACTGATTTCTAAAATGTAATGCAGTAAGTTGAATACTATAGAATAAAATAAGACCTCAAGGGTAATGCAGGGTGGGGGTACAAAATAGATAAACGGAATAGGCTTATGCATATGGGATAGGCTATGTATATACAGATATGTGCATTAAAGTGGCATGTGAATAAAGTGAGGCAGTGTTTGTGAGATATACAGCTCAGTATACAACAGTACGGCACGGCGATACGGTAACACCGAACAACCCTGAACAGTGACACAGTATGCTGTACAGTATGCTACATACAGTACAGTAGGTAATGGAGCCTATGTGTGTGGCTCAGTGAGGACCCCTGGTGAGGTCAGCGTTGACAGTTCTTATGGCTTGAGGAGGAAACTCCGTCTCAGTCTCTCTGTTCTCGCTGTGTGACTGCGGAGGTGCTTGCCCGACTGCAGCAGCTGGAACAGTCCGTTGTTGGGGTGATGAGGATCCTTCATGATCCTGCAGCTCTGCTACTACACCTCCTGGTGTATAAGTCTTGCATGGAGGGGAGGGTAGTTCCAGTGGTACGTTCAGCTGAACGCACCACCCTCTGCAGGGCCCGCCTGTCCTGAGCAGTACAGTTCCCAAACCAGGCAGTGATGTTGCCTGTCAGGATGCTCTCAACTGTTCCAGAGTAGAAGGACTTGAAGATCCTCACCAAGACCCGGAATTTCCTCAGCTGCCTGAGGTGGTAAAGACGCTGCCTCGCCTTTCTCACCAGAGTGTCTGTTTGTAAAGTCCATGTTAAATCCTCTATGATGTGGACTCCCAGGTACTTGAAGCTGCACACCCTGTCAATAGCAGTCCCATTAATCACCAAGGACGTGTGTGTCCTCGGTTGTAATCCACGCCTAAAGTCCACAATCAGCTCCTTCGTTTTGCTGACGTTCAGGTGGAGGCTGTTGTCCTGGCACCAGAGTGACAGGTCAGCCACCTCCTCACGGTAGGCCTTCTCATCACCGTCGGTGATCAGGCCCACGATAATTGTGTCGTCAGCAAACTTGAGGATGGTGTTGGAACTGGACCTGGCCACACAGTCATGTGTGTACAGGGAGTACAGTAGGGGGCTGAGGACGCAGCCCTGGGGGGATCCTGTGTTCAGAGTGACAGAGATGGAAATGTGCTTCCCCACCCTAACCAACTGGGGTTGGGCTGAGAGGAAGTCCAGGATCCAGGCACACAGCGGAGTATTCAGTCCAAGCTCCTTTAGCTTGACAGCAAGTCTGGTGGGGACTATGGTGTTGAAAACCCAACAATAATCAATGAAGAGCAATCTCACATACGCCCCCTTCCGGCCATCCACGTGCGTGAGCATGGTATGAAGTACCTGGGGACACTGCGTCATCCGTGGATCTGTTCTGCTGGTACGTGAACTGCAACGGGTCCAAGGTGCGGGGGAGGGAGGCGCAGGTATAATCCTCAATCAACCTCTCGAAACACTTCATGACCACCAAGGTGAGGGCCACCGGATGGTAGTCATTCAGGCAGGCAGGAGAGGCGATCTTCGGGACAGGAACGACGGTGGACCTCTTGAAGCAGGACGGGACCACTGATTCAGCCATGGAGATGTTGAATATTGTAGTGAACACTGGGGCTAGCTGGTTAGCACAGGTCTTCTGTACTCGTCCAGATATGCCATCTGGGCCTGCAGCTTTCCTGGTGTTCACTCGCATCAGAGCCCTCCTGATTCTCACACATTGAGAGTGCGCGCTCATCCCCAGTGGTGTAACTCCACTTAGCCGGCGAGCTAGCGGTGCTGTTGCCAGACTCAAACCGCACATAAAAGGAGTTCAGTTCGTTGGCTAGCAAGGCGCCGACACTCGTGGCTGGGGAGGAGCTGCTCTTGTAGTTTGTTATATTCTGCAGCCTCTGCCACAAGCGTCTGGTGTCCCGTTGCTCCATCTGTAACTCCAGTCTCTCTGTACGTCCGTTTAGTGTCCTTCACCGCCCTCCGCAGATTGTATGACGCCGCTTTGTAATTGTCCATATTTCCGGATACAAGACCGTCGTTTTAAGCCGCCGTGCGAGCATTCAGAGCGTAGCGGATGCATTTATCGACCCACGGCTTCTGGTTTGGAAATATCTGAACTTTCACCGTGGGAACGATGCTGTCTGCTTATGTAGCCACGAAGCTCACCGCTACATCCATAAACTCACTGACGTCACTTGAACCGATTGGAACATGTCCCAGTCGACGTCAATCAGAGCGTCCTGAAGCGCAGCCTCTGATTGGTCCGTCCACTGCTTCACTTCCCTCGTCACCACCATGTCTCGCACGACGCCTGTAAACGGGAACCAGCGAAATCGTGGCGTGATCTGATTTCCCGACAGCAGGGAGCGAGGCGGTCTTGTATCCGTTCTTGTAAGGTGTGTAGCAATGGTCCAAAGTTCTCCCCTGGTGGCACACGTGATGTGTTGGTGGAAATTAGGCAGAACTTTTTTTAAGGTTCGCCGTGTTAAAGTCCCCAGTCCCCACCACAGCCGCGTCGGGATGTTTGTTTTGAAATCCGCACAACACATCATACAGGTCCAACAGTGCTGTGTTGGTGTCCGCTTGCGGTGGAATATAAACGGCTGTAATGATGACCGTGCTGAATTCCCAGGGAAGATAAAATGGATGGCATAAGATTGTCGGCTGTTCCAGGTTCGACGAGCAGGAGCTAGGGGAGAGACTTGGTGTTGTTGGGGTTAAACCAGCGGTTGTTTACCAAAAGTTTCCCGTTGGAATTTACTCCTCGCTCGAAGTTCATCCATCTTGTTCTCCAGAGACTGAACGTTGGCAAGAAGGATGCTTGGCAGAGGTGGACGGTAAGGTTGCGTCCTCATTCTGACCCGAATGCCGCCTCGATTACCACGGTGCTTTCTCCATGGGCCCGCTCGTGGAACAGCGGCTCCATATTTGTTGTTGTTGTTGAGTGTTCGCGTGTAAAATTTCAGTCGGCTACTCTAGTTCCACGGATAAAAACTCCCAAAGTTGTTCTTTTGGGGAAGTTTTTATATCCACAAGTGCATTGCGGCCGTAAGAGATAACTGCCAATGCTTTTTTTGGCGGACACTTTGATTAAAAAAACGGAAGAAAATACTAATGTGCGAAGTCGACCGGAGCGCTGGTCAACTTTGCCACTGGAACTGGATTATTTTTTCAGGAGCCATCTGCGGTTCTACTCCGTAGCGGAGCAGCAGCCGGAAACTGAGTAAATGAGTTACATCTAGAGATTTTATTGCTTTGTTTTGGGGAAAAGATGGCTCTGATCGGAGCTGCAGGAAATAATTTGCCCTTTACAACCAGCATTCCCCTCTTGCAAAGATAGCATCTGTTTTTCTGCGCTTATTTTGGTGTAACTTATTGTTTGTTATTCTAAAGTCTAGCATTGCTGAAGCTCTTCACTGTTTAGGTATGTGTTAAGCATTGTCATATTTTTGTTATTTATAATTTTTAATATTCAAATAAAATGTACTTATTTAGAAACAAGCCTTTTTATTTATTTTTTATTTTTACAAATCAAGACTATCTAACAATGGCATAGCTGTCAGCCCTAGGAAAAAATTTGTGTGTGTCCCAGCTCCGTGCCCTCCTGGGAAGCAGTGCAAAAAGAGCCCTTGAGGGACCTTCAGGGAGACCCCACAACTGTTTGGTCCCAAAACACCCCTAATCTTAAATTGTTATGACAGTCCAACTACGATTTTATCCATATTTACAGTCCATATTGTGCAGTGCCTCTTGGATAAAAGTTTAAACAAATCTAAATGAGACCTCTTGGATCAATAAAACAAACAAAATGTCTCACAAACTGTTCACTCTCTTTGAAGAGTTGACACCTTTGCTTTCTTTAGTTTGGCAGTTTCTGACAGAATTTGAGGTGCAGTTCAAACGGGGGCTCTCTTATGCTGGTTCTTGATGGGAGGTTTTGCTGTAAATTAAAGGATATGAGATTATGCTTCCTTTCACCTCCGCTCAGCGTCAGGCTGAGATGGAAAGGCCCTGACAAGCCACGCTGATTTCCCCTGTCATTTCGATGGCCATCAGTCCGATTTGCTTAAGTGCCCGTGACTGTCAGGAGGGGGTAGTATGGAACCTACAGCAATATCTCTTCCATGCTTTCCTCACCCGTGCTGGGTTTGTCCAGATAAGACTTGCTAATATTAGCTCTGCCCTATAAACAAGACTTTCCAGTCTTCTTGTTATTTTCCACAGTGGAAAATCCCTCAGCGGGATCAACCTTTGTCTGACGGGGAGATCAGATTTAGTGTTTTTTGTTTTTTTGGCTGTGAAGGTGACGTTTTTGTTGAATTCAGTTACCTCCCCAGTCGCCTGATTACACATGGATGCTATGTGTTAAAGCTTGCTGGCTAGTTAAGCCTGGAAAGTCCAAACACCACACCGTTGCTCAAAGCGGGTGTAGAGACGCTGCATGGCCATGATTGTAACAGCCCTCACGTGGAAGAATAACAAGCCCCAGGCAGCACACGATGGTTGTTGTTTTCTGAGCTTCCTGCGATCATTGCGGGGAGCGTTTCGTGCCGTCTGATGTCTTCCATTGTTGTGCATTTCATTAACCTTTCAGCTATCCTTTATTTGTACAATTGAAACTGGTGCCAGATAAACAAGGTATTAGGCAGTTTGGTGAGAAGCAGGTGTAGCGTCAGATGTGGCGTGCTTTCATTTTTGTTGCCTACTCAGAGTTGAAAGTGCTGTTTGTCAGAAGTTAATAAGAGAATTGACGTCGTGTGTGTGTGTGTGTGTGTGTGTGTGTGTGTGTGTGTGTGTGTGTGTGTGTGTGTGTGTGTGTGTGTGTGTGTGTGTGTGTGTGTGTGTGTGTGTGTGTGTGTGTGTGTGTGTGTGTGTGTGTGTGTGTGTCCCCCCTGACAGCTGGAGAGTGAGATGCAGGGACCTCTGTGGTGGGAGGTCTGGCTTCGGTGACAGTGAAGCGGAGTCGCCGTGATGGCGACCCCTCCGTCTCTCTGACCTTTTGTTAGTAGGGGAAACGGCAAGGACACCTCATTCTTTGTACTGTGCCCCCTCCCCCTCCCCACCCACGGTCTTGTGGGTCTGGTATTAACGCTCTGTTAGATCAATTAGTCTGAGTCAGAGACGAAGGGCTGTAGGGCTGAGTGATTATGGAAGAATTTACTATCATGAACATCGTAATGGTTTTCACCAGGGGTCACAAATCTAGTTTGCCATACCAACGTACCTAATTAAACAGCCTCTGTGCAGTTTTTTTTACGTCAACAGGGGGCACTGGCTCCAGAAATGGATTTCATATAATCATGAATAATTATTTTTTTGGCCCCCAACCGGTATTTAATCTTTCTTTTTTTATTTGTGAACTGTTGAATACATCTGCTACTTCGCCACTGCAGTGGACATACAAGGCTTTCCTGTGTTTTCAACTTATGTCATGTCCCTTTAATTTAATTGATCTTGCATTGAAGACCTGGCTTGATACCTTTATTTTTCAAGGGAAAGCACCACAATGTGTAGGATTTTTTTATTTTTTATGTTTACAGGTACAAGTCATTTGCCTCATCATGTACTTCTGCTAAATATCCTCAGTATCACTATCTGACGACTTCCTCCTTGCTGTAGTTCAAGTTCAAGAGATTATTTGTCACATACATATACATACGGTCATACATATATGCAGTGAAATGTCATGACACCCGGTGATTACGCACAATAAGCTCTATAAGCTCTAAAAATACTGGAAAAATACAAAAATGTGCCTTTAGGGAGTAACTTCTCACTGAGAATCATCCAGTCAATCAGAGGAAAGCACACTTTGATCATGTCAGTCTGGTAAAATGTAGCCGGGTTTTGAGAGAGCGGTGGAGACACTAGGTAATATGTCAAGCTGTCTGCTGGAATTCCAACTGAATTCTAACATGGGCTTTCATCGGCCTTCAACTTTCCTCGACTGGTGCCGAGATTGAAAATGGTTCGGCGAGTGCTTGCTTTGGTCCTCTGGAATGAAGCACTTTGTGTAAAATAGCTCTGGATCAGACAACCGGGGGAGTGTGATCTGCCTGTGGCTGTGTGCCCTGCGTGGGCCTCAGTTGCTGGAGAGCGAGACCTCGTTCCTGGACTTTCATTTTATTCTTTTTTTTTTTTCCGATGCCGGTCTTGCATGCCACGGTCGGACACGGGAGACAGGGTCTTGGATGTTCGCCCCTCACAAGTCGCCATCAGGTTGGAGATTGTGTGACAAAACGGCAACTTACTCCAGGGTCTCCTTGCCAGTAACTGAATCGTCTAGGAAGGCTCAGGAGATGGAGGTGGAGCCGTTTTACTCACCAGTTTGTCAGTTGCCATGAGTCGGTGGACAGTGATGACTCTGAGTGCTGGGAACACTTGGCCCGGAGCAGCCCTGCAATGAACTCCAGTCAAGGGGAGGTTTAATTGTCATTTCCTTCAATCTCTGATTCAAATATTAAATTATAGATTTCAAGTTATTTAGGCGGTTAAAATAATGTTTTTGTATTAGGCAAAAAATTACTGAAGTCATTTAAGTCAACGGAAGCAAATACTGTTATGATCAACTTGGCATTATCTGTAATGGAATTTTTGAAAATTTCTGAAAGCTCTCTGTGCCCTTCTCTCTACCCAATCAAACACATAGGTGGTTTATTTATATTTTTCCTTCCTTAAATCTAAGACATATTATATTTCTTCACAATGCAGATTAATATAAATGCGGCGACATTTTAATATTTTTTTATAGCCTCTCTTTAATGCTTCCGCTCCCTTGACGGAATATCAGAGTGAAACACATCAAGGTATATTGCCTGATTTCCCCTGTACAATAATATAAAATCAAAGTGATCAAATTATTGCTGTGTTTCCGAAATCAAATACACACTCAAGTCTCTGGAGTGGGGGCGGGTGAGACTTTATTAAAAAACAAATTGCTCCACATTTTGAAGACAAAGGAAAGTCACGGGTCACTGTCGGATGGAATTTGATCGCTGAAGATCCAATTTGATTCGTACCATGAGGTTCCTGCATCCATTTTTATTGAAAGCCTTAAAACAACAGGTGTTGGTTGTGTGGCAGTGGGGTTTACTATAATACACTCCAATGTATTGCAGCAATATGATGGCCTCTACAAGAGGTCTATACGAATTAAAGAATACGTGCAGCTTAATTGCTGCTCTTCTGTACTGGTGCTGCTTTCCTGTGTTTTCTGAGTAAAGCAATGTTTCCATAGAGATTCAGCCTCCCCTGTGGGTGGAGGCTGGCCTATATGAAACTGAACACCTAAATGAAGAAAATTACAGTTCCCTGTCTTCCTTTTTTTTTTTTTTTTTTTTTTAGTATGAAGGATGTTTTTCGAAAAGGTGCTGTGTAGGAATGCCAATTTAAAGTAAAGTAATTTCCTCAATCGATAGTTGTTAACCTTAACAATCATTGATTAATTGATAACATAAAAGCTAATGACGTCATCTGGAGGTGGCGCCAAGGCACTTGGGGACCTGCGCAATTTTGTGACTTGGGCGCAAGGGGCGTTTCTCCTTATTTCATTTAAAAATGGAGAATTTCCAGGCAAGACTCCTGGAGCCGGTTCTCACATACCGGAGTATTTTCGACTCATCTTGGCGTGAGTTGAGGGTTAGTTGTTGAGCAACAACAAACATAGTTTCCTCCTCGGCATCAAAAAGCTCCCGTTTTCTGCGCGTAGCCATGTCTGTTTGTCTCGACTGCAATGGTGAATGTGCCAGCTTTTAAAACACCCTGCACTCTTTGCGCAGGCGGAAAACTCGTATTGATACAATTACAACAAGACTGCAGATTGTTCAGTTAATTATTTGATTTGAAATTGTATCTATTAAATTATTATCAAAAAAGTTATTGATAGTCGATTAATTGTTAACATCCCTAGTGCTGTGGACTCCTTAGGTAGCATCTATTCAAACAACCTTGACTTAAATAGCCTTTTGATTGGAGGAAATTCTTTCTTACGTTTCAAATGTTATTTGAATGATGATTCACTCTCAAGTAAGTACTTACAAGTTTATTATGAATACTTAATTGAAATCTGCTATAATTGTCTTAAACTTCCATTACCAATTCTTAAATCTTAAGTCAGACTGATTTCCACATTTCAGCAGCTCCTTTGGAACAATATTTAAATTTGAACTCAAGTTGAAACACCAATATAAATTTTTCCTTACACATCACGCATTTTGTTCAGTCTCCTTACCACGATAAAAGAACATTGATGTATAAATCGTAGAAATTACTATTTTTAAGAAAGTAAAATCCCATGGTATAGTCAGATACATTCCATTACAAACAGCCAATTATATCAAATGTTGGCATTAGGAAGCCATGTCCACCTGCTGAGTTTGGTTTACAATAACCTTCTCAATTCTCACCTGTTTTTGATTGGTGAGCGGGTTATTACCTGTCACTCAAAGATCAGCTCATTAATATTAATTAGTGCTAGACAATAGAGGATCGTTATGGATGAAGCTAGAGGTACTATAATGACTCATTTATAAATAAAACATGGAAATATAAGTTTTATGATTGTTCAGATTTAAATGTTAAAAATATCTGGGAGGAAAAATGATTGTCACCTTGCCAGAAACTAGAAGCGTATGTCCTATTCTTCGCTGTGACAACATATGGACACGCAGCTCTGTGGAGTATGTTGAATACTTTGAGCAGGTGAATATAATGGGATGTCAGTGTCTCCCCCTAGGCCAGGCCAACGAGAACCCCGCCAGGCCAAAAAAATAAAAATGTAATGCCGAAAATAACACTGTCCCTCCAAATTTTTTTTTTATTACCCTTTTTTTTTATTGGAATTTACACTCATTTATGTACACATGTACAAAGTAGGGGTGTTAAAATGTGCCGACTAACGACTGACTGTCTCTGTGTTCTCCACGTCAACAGTTAAATCCAAAATCTTTTTTTATTTTTTTTTTGTTTTTTGTTATGGCCTATTCAAAACGTTCTAAATAAACGAATGGTCCTGTTTTACAAATGGGAGAGGGAGCGAGTGTCTGTGGGGGTGACACCGCACCTGCACCATCACTGCGGTGTGCGCTGCAGGAGTTTCGCTTTCTCACTTTGCGTGCTTGAAAATGGCAACTTCGCATAAGATTTGGAAGGTCTCAAGAAACCCTGCAGTGCAATGAAAGTGATTTAAGATCCCATGAATCAGAATGAAAGATCCCACAGGTGGGATCCCGGGACTCGGGCACACCACCGCCTCTGCCCAGTTATTTACTCATTTATATTTTTTCTATTTATTTGTATATATATATGTATGTATATACTTAAACATATTCATAATTATTTTCATGCAATTAATGCAGCCTATTAAATCATCCTCTCCTTGTGATTACTTTGTAAGTCTTGAATATACCAAGCAAACAAAATTTGACCGAAGCCGACCGCGCCAATATGCACCTCGTCTCCTCTGGGCTTTTTCCTTTTTCCTTTTCACCAGGCCTGAAAAAATTCTAGAGTAAACACTGGATGATATGTTCAGATCTAGAAAGCAGTGAGAATGGACAGTTTATTTGTATGTAAAGGCTGAGAGAAATGCATTATTGGACAAAGTGTTTTCCGTTATTTCACGGGGTTTGTTGCCGTACATTGGTAGTTTCGCCAGTAGGACTCTGGTGCTGTTTTCCATCAATATACTGTGCCTGCCACGTTTATAACATCTATTGAAGACTTCTTTGAATAAACCCTTCCCCAAGAATATTTTATACATAGCTTCTTGATCGTTCTTTCTTCGTAATTTAAAATGTTTATTGTACCTTGTAAATATGTCTACTTCTCTCAAGATTGAATTTCAAACCAAGTGAAATATTTCACTTCACAAAGCCAGTCAATCACACACCTGGACAATCTGGTTCTGTGGTTAACACTGCGGACAAACAGCCTTAAGGCTAGTTCCCTATTGTATGTACTGTAGAACATGATTAAAGTCGCAAGACTGTAAAAAATGTGATGCAGGGGAAAAAGGGAAGGGCTTTGAATATGTATGTTTCCACCGACAAAATTTGCATGCCACATTTATGGTTTCAATCGTGTGAATATTGAGGGACACAATTACGAGCACTACATTAAAATTTCTGCATCTGCTTTACAACCTCGTCTTGTGATGCACCCTAGGCATCCAGGAAATCAGATCGTCACATTTCTCTGAATTGCTATTGCACGAGTAAACTTTGTCGTCAGCTACGGGGCGACTGCATTGGTGCCTGGCTGGTTCTGCCGCTGGCTGGCTCCTCCGCACGTCACTTGGCTCCCGCTTCCCGGTCGCCCAGCTGCTCTGCCACGTTGGCACACAGTAAACAATTAAGAGGAACAAAATGTGAGAAACCTGAACCTTGAGTCACCAGCGAGATGCGTCAGAGCTAAAAGCCATGAATGCACAGAGCGGACCCATTCTCCTGGGTAATAAAATACACCGCTGGCTACCTCCGCGGCAGCCGGGGCTAATCGATCTGCTTGGTCTCGACGTGGACTGTGCAGCTGAACACTATGCGAAAACCCCAACCACTGGGCGATAAGGAAGAACTATTATCAAAATAATCGAATTCCACAAAATAACACTAATTTATGAGCAGATATTGTGACATCCTGTCGATGAAGATCCACATGCTGTTACACCAAAAACTCTTTATAAAACAAACTCCTTCAAATGTGTCAGTCCTTTGATGCTTTTGTGGCATTGACCTAATCATATTTAAGGGTGTACACCGTTTTGAATTGTGACTATACCGTGCTGACCGGCAGGGTTAGTATTAATGTCGCTTTTTCTATGCATATACATTATGAATATTTGAAGCGGCTTCAATACTAATTTTCTGCACTATCGATTTAAACCGGTTCCAGCTGTGCGTTCCCTCTCTTCTCTCCGACAGCCAGTTGACACACACCGCTGCGGCGGCCACATAGCTCTGCCTCCACTCACTCGCACTGCGGTGTGTGTCGGGGGCTAGGGGGCCGGGGCTTTTGTCACTGAGTGCTGGTTTGTGGTGCAGCAAATTTGTTTTCCTGCTCCATCGCTAGCTCTGTTAGCCCTTCTAGCCGTCCAGCCCATAGGGAACAATAGGAAAGATAGCAATAGCCAAAGCTAATGCTATCTTGCTAGCCCTCTAGTATAACTGAAACATTCACTTGGATTTATTATTTATATTTTTTATTATTGAAATATTTAAATACATTTCAGTTTTTTATAACATTTAGTGAATTACGATTATCAGAAATCACCGATGACTGAAAAAAGTTAGAAGCATTTATATTGAAACTTTAATAAAAATGAATATACCGTTACCGTACATGCTTCAAATTATACTGTGAATTTTAGGCCATACCATCCAGCCCTAATCATATGTCTAAACATTCAGCCACATTAAAAGCTGAATTTTGATACCTAAGTGAAGTAATACATTCAGCCAAACCAAACTGGTGTTAGAACTTGACCCAATCCTTGATATTACTGGAGGACTATAAAATGGTAATGATGAGTAATCTCATTGCCCTACTCCAGACAACAGCAGGTCTAAGGGAAGGGATGTTTATCAATTTTTTTTTTTATACGACAAAAGTAGTTTCCTTCTTCTTTGCAGCACCAGTGTATTTTTATTGTGTTTTTTGGTGACTGGAGTCGGTCAATCTTTTTCTGTGTTCAGGAAGCCATTACACATCGGCGTGCTTGGTCATCTGAGCGACATGTAACCTTTGCAGGGTCCCTGTGCGTGTCGAGTCCTTAAATGAAGTCACCCTGTGGCTGGCCTCCCGTGTCAGGGTTACTTTGCCTCGGATCCTTTAATACTTTTCTCTTATAATCCTCCATCTTAAAACTTTGGAGTCGTCACTCTGCTCATTTCCACTCTCCGTGATTGGCACTGGCTAGTGGTATCGTGTTGGTGAGAGTACAAATACATTCTGGCTGTCTTTGGGAGAAAAGTTACTTACTACTGCTACTACCTACTTACTTTCTTAAAAGTCTAAAAATAAAATCGGCCGATTTAATGTTTCTTTATAGCAGAATTTCTCTGAGTCCTGAGTCCTGCACTTCACATTAAGGGGTCTTTGTCTGTCGACAGTGTGGTATTTTGTCAGTGCCACAATAAAGATGTCCACTCCTGTGGTGATCCTAGGGTGGCTTCAGCTCACATTTTATTTTCATTGGCAGTTACAGAGGCATAGTCCTAGAGCTGCAATTGGTTTGGGTTTGAAACAGTTTCATCATCAGTTTCAGAATCTTGGGTTGAGTCTGAGGGAACAAAATGTATGTTTCTGCATGTTGGAGCCGTTTGCTTTAAGATGTTAAGCACTACCCTGATCAATGAGCACAGAGCTCAGTTTGTGTTGTGAGAAAGATTTAACATAGTTTTCCTGGGCAATTGAGAAAATCAACAGTTGAACTTGCAACTTATTTACAGGGTCCACTAATGGCGCTTTTCCACCGCATGGAACCAGCTTGACTCGCCTTTCTTGGTTTTCCATCGGGCAGAAGTTGTGGATGGTACCTAGTACTTTTTTGGTATCGCCTCCGTCAAGGTTCCAAGCGAGGTCACAGAGAACCGCCGCCGCATCATTTCATCACTGCGTAATCATTGCGCAACACGGGACATCCTGCGTGAACTGGCCAAATAGCTAAGCTACTATAGCGGGCGCAATTTATTTTTATTTTTTTCACTGGGTTATTCTATGAAATTGCAACCCATAAAACCACAAAAAAACAAGAACCCCATCCCACTGATATCTTACATTGTTCTAGCGTGTCGTGTTGAAGATGGTATCACAGCAGTGTCATGCCGCGTCGCTATGGGTACTCTGCAGTGGGAAAACAAAGTACCTGGTACCAAAAGTGAGAAGAGTGGAGTTGAGCTGTACCATGTAATGGAAAAACTCCATACATTTTCTGTTTGGTACTTAATTACAATGGATGTATTTCACCTGCATTTTCGACTCATTATGCCAAAGTTTCTCTGATCCTTTCTGACAACACTTGGCTTCAAAGGCTTAGTTTTTTATTTTAATTTAATTCTATTGGCGATCACTGGTATGTCTTGCCTTTAAGCAGCATTGAGTTTACCGTTTTAGCAAAATATTGATTGTGTAGATAAAAATAGATTTTTGCCTTGTGAGGCAAAATTAAGGCGGTAGTGGCTCAGGAGGTAGAGCGGGCCGTCTGGTAATCAGGATTGCCGGTCCGATCTCTGGCTCCTCCCGGTAGCATGCCAAAGTGTCCTTGCGCAAGACATGATTAACATATGTACCTTTTGTTCTACAAAGGAATGCCTGTGTCACAAAGCGATTGACGTAGCTTCTTACTTACAGGAAATGTCATCTTTATCCTAAAGGCACCTGCTTTACCAAAATTGCTTACAGCTGCTTTAAGTGATTCTGCTGAGGAGTTGCAAATGTTTGAGTCACACGGTGTCCGTGAAGATTAAGCTATTCCCTTCATTTCAAAATATTTACTAATAAACTTAGGTAGATTTTACTCTGCTTTGCAGTTTCCCTTGAATGCAAAATGGTCCGGCTCTGAGCTGCCAAATTCTCATTGTACTTGCTGAACCAGTTTTATATATGTATTTTTGCTCCCTCCCTCAAGTTTTATTTATATTTTTTTCCCGTCTTGGGTTTGTTTTGAACTCGGCATTCAGCTGTGCACTGGAGCTCCAAGTGTGGTGGCGCGTTGGAGTGAATGAATGACAGGGGGTGCCACAAAGGCGCTGAATACTCGCAGCCTCAGCTGTCTAATTTCATTTCCTTAGAATTAAGCGCCTTTCTGTTTGGACTGTCGGAGGTTTGTTCGTGGCCTCAGAGAGCCAGAGGCGACTATTCTCACCGGGAGCCTCGTGATAAAAACTCCCTCCAAGTCATCGCTGCTCACGATCGATCTGAGTATTAGTGGAAGCGGTACGGCTTCTCTGTGAATGGAAGACACGCAAGCAGAATGAGTATCTTTGGGAGGGGGCGAGGGGAGAGAGCGACAGGGACTCTAACGTAGTGTTGCGTGTCAGCTCGTGAAGCTGCGTGGGTCGCTCGGCTCTCTTACGCCATTGTTGTCATCCCCGCACGCACGCAGACACACACACACACTCACCCATGTAGGTTGTAGAACCCTTTTGCATTACGTTCGCTCTTACCGTGGCTCTACGGCTCTCTCTTCCCAGTGATAGCATATTACTGAAATGAACTCAGAGCGATGTACTGAGCGGGCGTCACAGGGGCAGACCGACAGTCGCTGACGGAGGCAGAGAGGGAGGGAGTCAGAGAGAGAGTGGGTGGGGGGGATGGTGAGAAACCCAACGCCAACCAGGGGATCTCCCCGAGCCGTTTGATTTTCAGCCCATCCATCCGTGTCTACCTACCTCTTTAACGAAGAGAGTGGCGGTCCTTCGCTCCCATCTGCGGCGGTCACCGGGGCTTATCTGTTGAAGGGGTTGCCGTGGAGACAGGAGGCTGCACGGGAGTCGGAGGCAGTAGCGAGGGAGCAATCTTTTATTTTTATCCTCCCTCTCTCTCCTTTTCCGAGACAGAGCCAGCCTCTGGTAAACATGGGCTTCACGCCACGGCAAACCTCCAGCTAGCGGAGGAACCTGATCCCACGGCTAGCCCCGTGCACTCCCACCCCCACCACCCGTTCTGCTGCTTCCCTCGCTGCCGTTTGAGCTGGAGTCGTTGAGAGCGGAGCAAGCGGCGGCCAGATGTGTTAGCATCAGCATCAGAGGGTCATGTGGTTCCGCATGAGGGCCGGGTGAAGGGGGAAGCGGGTCTGCCGGACCCCCGGAGCGTCTCGTCCTTCTCTGTGACACCGCGTGAATAACGACACCTGAATGAGAGGAAAGCGATGCGGGCGACAGTAAGTAGTGCTCAGATGTCCTTCTGTAGTGATTTTGTTTATTTATTTTTAATCCCCCCCCCCCTTTTTTTTTTTTTTAATTCAGTTATGTTTTATCTGATCCGTCTGAGGCAGAGATCACACTGTGTTGATTTAGGATTTTTATTTTATTTTTTTTCTGGGGTGGAAGGTTAAAAAAAAACAAAAAAAAAAAACTAGAAGCGAAGGGAACAGACCACAAAAAAAATAAAAAATCTGTTTGCTTCACGGAGGGAATGATGGGCAACAAAATGTGTGCAAGGAGGGAGCGCTTTGACTTTGATTCAATTAGACCTCCTGTGGCCGCCCCCTCACTGCCGCCCACCGCCCCACCCCACTCCACCCCACTCCAGCATTCTGCATCAGGCCACCTAAACACACTGCTGGTGTGGGTGTGTGCCTGCAGATGTGATTATGTGTGGCGGGCAAAGGGCTGCGTCCACCCTCTCTGGCTCGTATCATGAATAGAAACGACGTCCGGGATGGAGGTGCTGGCGATGGCCGTGCTGGGGGGGAGCCCGAGCCCCTCGCTGCGGGAGTGCAGGTTCTACGATGGAAACTTGTATAAGAGCGAGGTAATGGGCGCCCACACGCCGTGCGGCGGCACGTAATCCTAATAAGAGCCTCCGGTGTGGAGTCGATGGGAGCGGATGAAAAAAGGAGGATTCATTGTGAGAAAATGGAAAGGCTTTGGGTTGTTTTTTATTATTTATTTTTATTTTTTATTTATTTTTTTAACACCACCAGACAAATAGAGGATTAGCACTTAATATTTGATAGTCTCTTTCGGAAATGTTTTTTCTTTATATTTTTTTATCTCTCTCCCAGTTGTATTAAGTCAGGCATTTTGCAATGACATTAGCAGATGTTGAATGGTAAAGATTTGCGGACAGAACATATTTCAAAGTGAACACAATGGTAAGACGAGAGGGGAGAGAAGTGCTAAGTGTTGAGTCTTTACAGCCTGTTGAGGCACCTTTTTTACAGAAGCAACATCATTATGAGCAGTACTGTGAAAGTATGTTATGTGTAATTAACGGCTTACGGATACTTTTTTTTTTTAATGTATGAATGAGTAAAGCAAAAGTGAATTTTCTCCATTGATATAGATTTGGTTTAGATTACCCATTTGTAGTTGTGGTATTAAGATTAATAACAATTGTTTTATAACATCTTTATATTTCATATGTACTTTTCTAAAAATAGAGCATGCAGAGCGCTTGACGTAGTAGTAGTAGATAGTAGAGTAGTTATAGAACACAACAAAGTTATAGAATACAACAAATAACATTCATATATGAATGAGACCCTATAATCTTTATTTTCTTGTAGTTCAATGTTATCTTCAGGATGACAATGTGCCACATTGCTGGGAGGGTCCTTAACTTTTTCGGTTGAATTTCATTCTTGCATTTGGTTGAAACACCGAAACAACAAAAAATGTGTTTGAATTAATTGGTAAATCTTGTTTTGAAAAAGATTTTTGAAAAGGTTAGTGTCGTTAAGATTTGTCACTGTATGAAAGATTGTCAACTACTGGTGACCAAGGGGAATTTCAACGGGCCAGGCGGAGCTAGTCTCCATGTATTCAAGCCGTTGCTTTCTACCTGCTTTGTTTGACAGATCAACAGCTACTTAACAGGGGAGTGTTTGTATCATTCAACAACAACTTCAAATACTATCCCGAGATTTAGGTTGGGTATTACGGAGACGGCTTTTAACGGCTGTTGCCTCTATGGATATCTTTATATAACGAGTCATATTGTAAGATGATAACTCCAACTTTTTTGAGACTTAGCGCTGAAATGAGCGTCTCCGGCTCTCCTCTGGGTATTTAAGATCCAATTTGTCTACAGCAATTCATGGAACCATTTGCAGGCTGATGGCATTTTCAAAACCAGGCAGTACATTTTAGAGAAGTGTTTTTAAAAAAAAAAAAAGTCCTTTTGCTATTACAGTAGATGGTTGTTTTCTCAATTCGAAAATCGAAACATTACCTATAATCGTGAACGTTGCAATATATTTCCCATATTAATGCCCGGAAGAATCTTATAATACGATTTCAGACACCCCTCTAATGGACCATACCATTACACTGAGCATCCCGCAGCAGTTCGGCAGAGGGTACGATCCGCAGCTCAGATCAGAGTGATCTTTTGTGTTGTTACAGTAGTTTATTTTCGTTCCATTTTCTAATTAAATGAGACAAAAACAAAAAGCCCTGTGCGTAATGGGGACACTGTCTCAGTCACTGTCTTAACCCCCCCCCGGATAGTCATTTTATGATTTGCACTCTGCTGCTATCAGCGGGACGAGCCTTTTCTGTGAGGTCGGTTTACTAGAATTATTATTTAAAAAAAAAAAAAAAGTGGATTACTGAATGCACTGTCCTATAAATTTGAATGGTTATATGCTGGAAGGTAAGTACGCTGTAAAGGAGGTGGGTACGTTTTGTACACCCGTGAACATCCTTTACCACGTCACAGTATATCAACTGCTTATTAACAGGCTCATGGGTTACTTTGGTTATGTTGCATACATGGACCATGTGGACTCAAACTCTACATTTTCCAAATAAAATTCCCTCGGACCTCATATCACAAGAGTTATATCGGTATTTTATAACAAACCATGTCCCTTTACTTTGTCCTCAGGTTATCCTGGTGCAGGTAAACCCAGGTGAGGCCTTCACCATTCAAAGAGAGGATGGTCAGTTTCAGTGTATCACAGGTAAGAACCCATTGTTTATCTGACGCTGTACTGACTGTCTGTGATGGTGCTTGGTGTCGAAAATTCAGTTCTTAAGTGGCACCGGCGAATGACATCGATACTGCAGGGTAGCGGACAACTCTGCAACATGTGATGCCAAATGTGGGTACAGTACTCTTTTCGCTTCAGTGTTAGTGATCCAAATTGTTAAAATATATATATTTGTGAAGACATTTTCTTTTTCAAGAGACCTTTTTATTTCGTTCGCTGTATTTTAAATTTCAAAAAGGAAATTATTTGAAATGATTTTTCAGCGCAGATGGCTGACTCACTCGATAGACTTGTTGTTTAGGGACTGCAGTCATTTTTTACTTTTGATGCTACAATTAGTTTGTCAAACACATATGATGGTAACAGTGGAATCGGCTAATGCCACAGAATAATCTGAGGAATGCAGAACATACTGGAGGTGGCCTTTTTTTTTAAAAGTCTTAAAACCATCGATTGGCTATATTTCACCTCACTCCTTTGATTCACTCTCACCACAACCTCATCCTCATTTTATGTAGTTTTTATACCAGTTTCCTTTAATGCCTGCGTGTGTTGAAAAGAGGGGCGGGGAGGTTAACCAGGCTGTCGGCAATAGCTTGGTTTCACATTTAAAGATGACAATATGGCCACACTTTAATGCCAGGCTGCACCTCTTCTCAGCTCACAGTGAAAATGTTATGGATTCCAACACAGTCACCCCAATTTGTTGGGGCCTTTTTGATGTTTTACTTCTGCGCTTGCGATCGCCATGCTCTGAGAATCGAATGAAAAACCAACTTGCCGTGAGCTGTCAAGAGGTGTTTCTTTGAACCAAAACAAAGCTTTATTTGAGCTGCATTAATCCCATTTTGTTTGGGTTGTGAGTAGGGACGTTAATGACACGTTTTTTTTGCTCGTCGACGTGTCTCCGGCATTTCCCGATTAGTCGTTGGGGGGGGGGGTAAGACCGTGACTCAGAAAGTGTTCCCGTTACACACGGGGCTTTTTTTTTGATTAATTCAATTAAAAACAGAGTAAAATAAATAAATATACGATGAAAAAAACAATTTGTTCGGATAAAAGATTGCTCTGATCTGAGCTGTGGATCGCACTCCATCATTTTGCTGAATCAACAATGCCTGCATTATGGGATGGGAGAAACTATGATCTGTGATTGGCCCGCCTCGGAATTAGTCGAAAGCCACACCGCCACTCTCACCTGATCCTCTCCCACTCCGCCACCTGCACGTGAAAACTCTTCTCCCTCTCCCATTTGGAAAACAGCACCGTTAGTTTGTTTTAGTTTTATTTTGAACGTTTTGAATAGGCAATAAACAGTGACGTTTGTAGAACATAAAAAAGAAAAAAAAATCGATTTGATTTTACTTCTTACTGTTGACACGGAGAACCCGTTGACAGTCGGTCAATTAGTCAACACATTTTAACATCCCTAGTTGTGAGTACTTTGTGATGGGCAAACCTACCCACTGTTCCTTTTTTTTTGGTTGCTGCTTCCCTGGTCTTTCTTTCTTTCGTAGCTCAGTATCACAGTGCTATCTTTGGTGGTTTGTTAACTCTTCAGCCCTATCGCAAATTCAGGCGTGGAAACAAAAATGAAACCCAAAACAATCAATTCAGCATCCATCCTCGGCTCTGCTACCTCCATGTGACTTGCTTGCATGCTTGTGTTGCTTTTTATTTTGACAGATGACTGAGTGAGCAGTGTGCTGATTATGGTATCGTAATGAAAAATCAACGCTGCCTGTAATTACAGTTGGTTGGTACTTGGTAGTGGAGTCGCCGCAGTCGGGCGCTGTTTGAGTAAGATGTGTTACTTGTGCGTGTTTGTCCCGATGGCAATCATTTCCTTTCCCTGTCTTGTTGGTGATTGTGACTGCTTTGTGACGGCGACAATGCCTGTCTTGTGGCATTATGAATGGAGGACAGCTGGAATAGTGGTAGGAGGTAGAGTCGGTTGGGTGCTGTAATTGCAAACGATTATGATAAATTGTACTTGCCTGGGAGGGTATTGATCTGAAAACGACCTGCTATGTTTGTATTATTAATATATATTCCTGTTTTTCATTCAAATTTAAGAGGGACCAGGTAATTGTATTCTAACTGTAATGGAGTAGGGATGGGTTAAAGGAATCAATACTCCAATACCATTATATTCTGTTGTTTTAAATTTCACTAAAAAATAAAAACTGTAATATTGATACTTTAGAAGTTACACAACCTTTTTCTGCTAAAATTAAATACCACCATAGTCACAAATTAATTTAAATATTTAATTGCAGTATGAGACTGAATTTGTTCCATGACAATTTTGTAAACGTCAGATGGTAAACTTAAAAGTTGGTAGCAGTTCTCATACGTATGAAAGTATTTATATGTATGTGACGAATAAACCTCTTGAATCTATATATAAAATATCAATATTGATTATAGCGATGTTAATATGAACAATCTCATCAATATTGGATTGAATGGAATCATGAGATCCTGCCCTATGGTGGATGAGGTGGAGGTAATCAAAGTGTTTGACGACCCAATGCGAGCGGCATGGTTTTTAGCAGACCTTTTTAAACACGCGTCACATGAAGCGTGTGCACAGCTTCGCTGTTGTGCGACGCTGGTATTTATATGAATGGCTGCTGACCGTGTACGTTGACCTTTACGGATGATGGAGGGCCAAGGGGGTTGATGCAGTTGTAGCGTGCGCAGGAGACAATGTGCTCATCGGCTCCTGGGCAGTGAGGAGCAGATGGGGGCTGCCACCCTCCAGGTCCCTTCGGGCGGGGCCTCCACCGGCCTCGCTCCTTGCCTGACCACGCTCCCACTCCAGCCTGAGGGGAAGCGTGGGAGACGGACACTGTCTCTCCTCTGGGAGGAAGGAGCCCTCTAGAGCGGTGCGACTGCTCCTAACTGCCTGCCAAAGGGTGCATCGTCTCTCTGTGACGTGAATGGAGGGATGACTCACCGCTGATGGTGCAAGGAGGGAGGACGAGTGTGTGTTTCTGCATTTCTTTGTGCATTTCAGTGTTTTTTTGTGTGTGTGCGTGTATGGCTGCAATAACCCCTTCACCCTCGACTGTTTACACTGAGGACAGAGTAACACAGCTGCCGAACGAGGGCGGTTCGTACCTCCCCAGAAACCGCTCCTTCCCACACCTATTTGGCTATTCATTCATGTATTTTTAGCATTTGGATGTGCGTAATTGCTACGTGTTAGCGCATGACAGCCTGCTTAATAGGAACAGGCAGTCTTGTAAAGCCAAAAAAAAAAAAAAAAAAGGACCATGCCTTTTTAATATCTGTCTTGGAGGAGGGGTAGGAAGGCTCAAATCGGGGAGGCTAATTAGTGTGGCCATTTAGCACACTTCTTCTTATCGCCCTGCCACGGGGGAGAGCTATGCGTGCTCGCAGACATGCCTCCCTGTCAATATTTCAGCACTTCGGCCTTGGGCGTCCTGATGCGAGCGTGCATCAGGACACACAGCGAGAGCCCACCTGATCGGGCCGGAGACGGCCGCAGCCAGTCAGCATCAGTAGCGTCAGACTCATTAGGTGCGCTGCTTTTATCCGACTGGGTCTGCCAGTGGGTCGCGTCACTCCAGATGATTCAGTCTCTATTTAGTGGCTGAGAGAAGCATCTGGTTCCACTGGGCACATTGAACCTGATAGAGATGTGTCTTCTCCTGCTGGAGCCAAGACTGACACTCTGGCACACTGACAAGTAGCTAAGCAGGGACTGCGTCTGTTTATGTGTCCCAGGGTTTGGACTCTGTCAGCAGCCCTATTGCCAGCACCCTCTTCCCTTCGCTCTCCTTGCTGGTCCAGCCGGCCTGGCCATTGTCTCTGGTCTTAAAGCACCTCCACTCCTCTGGGTGCGATGGTCCTCATTCGCCTGTTTTCCAAAGAGGCGACTTGCAGAGTCTCTCGTTAATGAAACGGAGCATCCAGGAGCTGGTGCTGTTGAACCTCTGACACCACTCAGGAGAGGGCAACCATACCTCTCGGAGCGCTCTGCCAAGCCCACGCACTGCAGCCCGTTTAAAGAGGAGAAACTCTCACCGCACTTGGCTTTAGTATCTGCAGTCATAAAACCGTAAAAAAGAGTGGCAAAATGACTAATGCACAAGAAATCCAACAAAATTTGCTTCTTGCCCCATGTGTGGGAGTCGTGCTTTCGCATTGTATTTCAAATTAAAGATATCTTGCATAACATGGCTGATAATGCTAATTGTAGTCTTACTAAATTAAATATTGCAACCATGAAGAAATATTTGCTTACCACAGGGTTCCCACGTGTCATGTGAATTTCTGAAAATTCAATTATGGTACAAGGTAAACTGTAAATTAAAATGTCTTTATTTTTTCTGATAGAATGTCTTTGAAATTGGATTTACATTTTTATGAAAACACAAGAAAAAGCTCTGAATTTAACTTTGCTTTTTGATTCGAAAGCCTGTTGGATTATTTTCAATCTCCCTCTCTCTGACTCAATTCTCACCCTTCAATTCACCTAAAGCATCTGTTTTGAGAATCCATTGTCGTCGTGTGTTTAGAGGAGGTGTTCTGGCTGTGGCTAACAGGGATTTGTGTTGAAGCTTGACACCACCGCTGCCCTGTCCCCGGTTTGTACTCACCACGCAAGGTGAGCCAAGGCTGGCGTCCATTTATCTATTTACACAGGAAAAGGATACACATGGCATGCATTACACACTTTGCACACGCCTGACTACGCCTCACACCAATATGACACATCGCATACGCTTGTCATAATTAAACATAATTAAACTGCAAACACAGATGTGTTTGCACTTTATTACCATCCTCCTCCATTTTTCAAATGTATTTATTTTTAGTCCAAGGACTCAGAACACACACACACACACACACACACACACACACACACACACACACACACACACACACACACACACACACACACACACACACACACACACACACACACACACCGGAGATTATTCATTCACGGCCTCTGCTTTGAGTAGATCTCAGAATGAACGAGCTTGTGACTCATTCTCCCTTTGCTGTGTTACTTCAGGGCGCCGCTAGCTCGGGAGGTGCAGGGGTCGTCTCGTCATCAGAGGGTCACTGGTTCGATCCCCGCCTTCTCCTCCTTGGTAGTGTGTCAGGGTGTTCTTGTGCAAGACACATGGCTGCTGCTGCAACCCGTGAAGAATGGATGTGGATATGGGGCTAAATCTGAGGTGTGTGTGTTGTCAAGCACCTTCGTGGCACTGGACTCGAAAAAACACCATATCAAATGAAGTCCATTTGCTGGGAGGGAAAGGAGGCGTGAGGCTAAAGTGAGAGACAAAGGAGAGAAAGAGAGGTGGAGAGGAGATGAATGACACTCCACCACTATTTGTTGTGTCTCGGTAGCTTTATCTCTGGTAAAATGTCGAGTTCAGTGTTGATCTTGTTGCTGTCTCATTTGTTGCAAGAAGAAATAAAGTTGCCCAACCTGAACCGGGTTCAGGAGCCAGAAATAAAAACAATTCCAGTCAGAACGGACATGCACGGAAAGGAAGCTCCGCTCCTGCTTGGTCATTTGTGCAAAGCTCGAGCTTCACCGGCCATTTTTGATTTTATTGCAGTATTATTTGTTATGTCATCATCAGCATTATCACCAGATTTGTTACCTTTTTTTGTTGTTGTTGTTTTTTGTTTTTTTACCTGAAGGTGACCAAAATGAGATGTAATGAATCAAAGATTTCGAAACCGCCTACATGACCCCTAGTAAGGCATAACTAACATAACTGGCCTTTGATTTACATATATTTTTGCTATATCTTTATCCTAGAGATATATATACCGTAGAGAAACGACAAACCACTTTCCAGTTGTGACAGTTCATGCACCAAAATGATGACTAACAAACATCAGAGCTAATCAAAGCCTTTGCTTGAGTTGTTACTGAGAACTTAAAGGATAAAACCTACATATTTCATAAAGAGAATAGAGAAAGTGTTGTCTCTTTTTAATCATTGTCTTTTCATCACTTTAAAATGTTCTTTGCCAAGAAATGTGACTCTGACCAACTTGGTACTTTGCACGGGTGTTTAAATATAAAGGTTTAAAGGAAGTTTATTTTCTCGGGTGGAAAATGCAAACAGGAAGAGTTAGTCTTCCACTCGTCCACTTCTTAGTCGACTGACATGAGCATCACTCACACCGGTGAGGCTGTCTCTGCCCAGAACCTGGGCGGATGCCATGAAATATTTACATGTTTGCTTACTCCTAAAACAAAGCTATTGTTATTTAACCGTTGCCTTGTTTGCTGAGCAGTTTCCTCCCTCAGGCCCCGACCTCCTCCACCTTAAAAGTATAAACTGAGTACTCTGAACTGGTGCTGCAGAAGAAAGAAGCTGATTTTCCCGGCACAGGCGGACACGCCCGTGCCTCTGTAATCGGGTAATGAAATGTTACTTATCGCAAATTACAGCCCTCTTAGGAGATTGGAAATCTTCTCTTCTCGGGATGGGTGGGGGGGATCGTGTTTTGTCGCGCCACCAAAAAAAAAAACTGCCTTCACACAATCTCTGACTAAAGAAAGATGTTTGGGTCTTAATTTCCAATTAGTACTTTTCCGTTTTACCGTCGGGGCCTGGCTCCACAATGGGCCCCTTTCCCCTCGCTTGGTTGTAATTATTAACCTCAGTCAGTTGATCCTCTCCCTCTCCTCCCCTGGATCTGTGGCTGGAGACACTTGATTAACTCTAATTAATAATCCAGGCGGCTCCCTCTGCACTCACTCAGAGTTTAATGGACCCCTTTCGCCAACGGCGGCCCTCTTCATGCCGACTAAGCCCGAAAAACATCCACCCCCCCCAATCACCTTTTTTTCTCACCGTAGCGACGCCGCGTATTGCTCACGAAGATGCATCAGAGCGGCTTTCACCATAACAGCATTTGGCCAAGACCACAGTTTTTGGTGATTTATATTTTTCACAAAAAAAAAAAATCTAATCAAAGAATTACATATGGCAGCAACATCAAAGGCCAACAGTGAAAGTGGATTGGGAACAGAATGCTGAGGGAACACCATAAAAATACATCTCACTGGAGTGCAGTTTTGTATTTGAAGATCCAAATACTAATGCATCATATTGCATCATTAATATTGCATCATTAAGACAAAATATGAACATAATTATTGTGTGGAAAATTTGCCAATATCATCCAGCAATGCCTCCACTTCCCTTGTTTTTCCCTCTCTCTCTCTTATTCACACCAAAAAGTGTTATTTGTATGATATCCACAATACAAAAATCATGGGGTCACATTTGAATTTAGACATGGATTTAAAAATGGATTGCACGCCACCATCATGTTGAAATGAGCCCAGTCTCACCGTCTGATTCTGCACTGTTCAGTGAAATGAAGGGATGGGATCGGTACCTCAGTCCTTCCGTCCCTGACAGTCGGGCTGTGATGGATGCTTCTATTTTGGAATCAAGTCTTGCCGTTCCTGTGTGTTCTAGTGTTCTATGTCAAGTCTTATTTGAGTTGTGTTATTTCAGTCTATTTTAGGAAGGCGTGGGGGGTGCAGGTGGATGCTAGGGCGGAGGGCACCAAAATTGCCTCATTGCCTCCATCATGCATATGTACACACAAACATGGCACTTTGTCTCTCCTGATTCCAATTCTTTGTTCTAAACCTTTAGTATCACTTGAGTAAACTTTAAATACTTGGACTTTTACTTGAGTACATTTTCAAAAGAGGCAAGTTTTTGTTCTTAATTTGGTTACTTCTCTCCTTCACCCCTGCTGATGGATGGTTATATTTCTTCCAACTTCCAACTTAAGTATAAACCAATATACTGTATAACGCAGTGAAATGACACACACAATACTCCACTTGCTTAAGCTTGGCACAAAGCGATAAGCATGCTGAAGTTGTAGTAGTCAGAGTATTAGTACTTTTTACTTGGTATCGAACAGATATCCGGGACCAGTATCCGTATCAGTGCATCCTTTCTTGGCACTCTCCCCTTTTTAACTCCCACCGTGACCCAAACGTTCACCCCTCCCTCATGATCTGCCCCCAGCTCCTCCACCCACTCGGAGCCGGGGTTGTGTAATATTAACAGGGAGGGAGGTGACGGCGTTCCCAGGGTGTTTTTTGGACTGGACCGCTGGGTACACTCCCAGGACGGGCGCTGTGTTTGCGGCTATTCCTGGCGCAGCGGCAACCGGCCGCTTTTATACAGAGGAATGGCGCTGATGCATTTCCTGTTGTGGTTTCCTCTGCGTCCACCAGAGGTGTGCAAAATAAATTAGTCATCGGCTAGTTGATGGATGGTCTGCAGCAAGAAGTCTACTAGTCTGTGAATAGAAAAGATGAGGTGAACACAAGCACGAAAAGAATACTGAAAATGAACTAATAATTCAATATTAACAAGTGTATACAGTATGTAAAACTGTCAAATTTGAAGGGAGATAAACAACTGCCTCAACACTGAGGTTGATACTTTATTACCTCGAAATTCTGCTTCCAGTGTAAATCACACAAGTATATTTAATCTACATTAATATACATGATATAATAATAGTCAAACAAACAACCATATTATAGGTCTTTTTTGGGTTTGTAACTGTAGATATATTACAAATGGCCAACACAGAAACCCTGTGAATGACGAGACAGCGCTCTGGGCAGATCGCTAGCGGCCACGTCAGCGCTATGAGCGCTCCAGTGGGGAGGAGAGAGACTCGGGAGAGGGAGGTGATAGATGAGAGGGGGGAGATGGATGAGGATAGAGGGGGATGTGGCCTTTGCTATCTGATGCCTGTCGACTCTCATGCGTCAGTGTGATGTAAGAGCAGCTCTCGCTCTCTGTGCGTGTAGTGAAGCTTTATTGACATGATGGTTTCAGAAAAACCCTCTCATTGTCTCACTCTTTTTCCATCTATCTCTCTTCATCTATCTTTTATTTTGTCCACCTGTATGCCCCCCCCCCCCCGCCCCCTGCATATCCATTGTATTTTCTCTCTCGCTACCCCCTCACCTACTTCATCCATCTCTTTTCTCCCCCACACTCTCGGAGCCAGTGAATGCAAAGCAGCCCCGTGGAGGTGTGTTGAGCAGTGATTCATCATGTGCTGCGGCCAGACGTTAAACCCATCGTTTGTTGTCCCTCCGTGTGATCAGATCTTCATGACATCAAAACATTGTCATTTCAACATACACCATTTTATAGTTTAAATGAGAAGTTATGACCTGACCAACCGCAAGTGGCTCTTCTAGTATCACATTGACAGTAAAAAATAACTATAAATATCTATCTGTAGATATAGATATATATACACATATCTAGATATCTCAAAACACACATGCATGTTATGGCTCGTGTGGGGCGTTTTATTGTCCCTTCATGTCTTAGTGTTCACCACCGATGGACTGTAGAGTAAATCACCTCGTTGACAGTGTCGGAGGGAGTGATCTGCCAGGGAGACGCCACTGGTGTCATCATATACACATCGCATTCTTGTCCGGTGTTGCCCGGCAGCTTATTTAGGCCATTACTACAGGTGAGCGATAGTTGATGGACCCCTGCAATCCTGTCCATCATAGGTACCAGTTGCATTTGTCCAGTCCATTATGTGGCTCTCTCACTGAAAATGATCACAAACTGCTGATTTTAAATGCAAGGATTCTCACCTGTGAGAAGCAGCTGATGCTAATGCTGGGTTAAGGAGTCTATTGAAGCCCATGTAGTTTAATGAACTGAACATATAACCTATTCCCTGTGGTTATGGCAATGATAAATTCTCCTATATGGCCCAGTCCTATGGGTATCCCCTGTTGTTGGGCTTCGGTGGCCGACCAGCCCTCTTCATCCAGCAGGCAGGTATGCATCTGAGCCCAGCGTGACGCAGGCAGACCTTAATCTGTCGGCTTTGAGAGCAGGTGGAGTTAACAGTGTACACTTTGAACTACCACTCCAGTGATATTGTAATCTGAAATCAATGAAAGGGGGTAAGTCTGCTTGCCAGGCACATTTCATTCAGGCTGAGCTCTCTCAAGCTCCCTGCATGGAATTTTTTGTCTGAGGTCTTGTGTCGGGCAAGCGGGGGGGTACTCCAGCACAAAGAAGTACTAATATATTCTAATTGGAATAAAATCATTTATGAGACTAATTTCTTTTCCTTGCCCATAAATAGTAAATAGAACACAAATAGAAAGTGTTTTGTCATCTCCTGGTACACAGTGGCCATCGCAGTGCACTGACTGATCTAGAGCTTTGGCAGATGAAGCGTGTTTGTTCATCCTTTTTCAATTTCATGCAAACTGTCTCTACAGTATCTGAGTCAGCTGCTAAAGCAGCTGCAGTGCTGTCAGAATGGCCCAGCCGGACTGTCTTTTCACAAACCAAAACAAATGTTCAAAAAGCGCCCCTACCTCTGTTTGTGGCCCTGTTCACGCCACAAATTGGCTGTGCGGAATTCCTAGGCATGTTTTTGTGAAATAGATGTTCTTGTGTTTGACGTACATGGCCAGACGTGACCGTCAAACAGACCGGGCGGGTTTGGCACAGTGTAGTTCCTTGAGCACCTCCTCTTTTTGCATTCTTCATATGGAATGGAAATAAAATAGCGTTGGTTCAGTAGGTGCTAAAGCAGGCAAAAAAGTTGGTTTGTATGCTGGGAAGCTCAGCAAATAAAAAGGAGAAAGCAAACGTTATTACATCATTAACTTCTGCCTTTCAACTCAATGTAAACCATGCGGTTTTTTTGTGTAAACCTTATATTTTCTCGCAGTGGAGAATTGTATAAAATACGATGATAGGGAACTACTAAAAAGCTAGCTTGTATTTTGTTTTTTTTCTCCTTCCTTCCAATGGACTGCACCTTCACAGGTCCACATGTCAAAAGGCAGGTTGCTATTGGTGGTGTGTCCAAGTCATGAAGATTAACTTCACTACCCGAAGAATATACTGATCGTTACGATTACATTGGATTTTGTGCAACATTTTGCCGTCAGACGCTGGTTTGACTGGACCCCTTCACCAAGGCTGCCATGGCGACAGTGTGGAATCGTTACATTCTCACTAATCAATGGCACACATTGATGCCTGAGAAAGCAAACAGATTTTCAAATAAAGTTGATTAATGGACTAAATTTTATATTGTATGACTTTTTCACAGTCAAATGGAATGCTCAAATTGCATTGTATATTCTCATCATGATATACAGTCCCTGTTACAGACCATGGATTCCATCAACAATTCCCTTAGTACTCGGTATTATATCGATGTAAAACTTTTTTTATTTTTATTTATTTTTTCACAAGTGCCATGAGACTGGACTGGCATCGTCTCAGCGGTCACAGGGGAGGGTGACTGATGATGGGGGTTTTTGTGGACTTGAATAGTGGTGCTTCACACAACCATTAATCTAAACTAAGGATGAGTTTGATTATTGCCGATCAATATCCTCTTTCTGTCATCACTTTGCTATAATGCAACAACACAAGCCATCACAATAATAACCAGCATCCTGGATGATATCCGTTCACCATACAGATTGAATCAACATTTTTTTCTCTCTCAAATTCTACGCTGTTCAATGTTTGGTTTTCTATGGTCGTGATATGGTTGTCTGGATTGCTTCCTTTCTTGCATCCTTTTGTTTCTTTAGCTGTGTTTTCCTTGCCCACCTGAGCGTTTAGCAGGTGCCATCAACCTTTTATTTGTGTGCTTGTAAATGCAGCCAGCTGTCCAGTTTGCACCCAAGGGATCAAAGAGCAGTACGTGTTTACTGCGGTCCAAAGAGCACCGCAGGGTGTTTGGCTTGAGCTGTAGGGGTCGCCACTGAGCACCAGGCTCATGTTGTTGTGTGTGCTGATGTGTATTTTGAAGAAAACTTGTCGCCAACTCCTCTCGATCAGAGAGGTGGAGCCTGGATGTCTCTGGTCAGGTGGAGCAGGGAGGGTTGATCTGAGTCCATGGAGCAGTGTGGGCCGCTGAACGACCGGACGCCGTCCGTTTGCCACCGCGACATGAAGGAAAACTCCGCGGGGGAACGGGGAGGTTGGTGTGCAGTCTGCTGGCTGTCCTAAGTGCCACGTGGCCTCGGGTTCTGCTGTTTATCTCTTGGGTTTGCAAGGAGAGGAATGTGCAAGCTTGGCACAGAGTCTCTCTCTCCCTCCCACTCGCTCCCTCTCTCTGGCTTTCTGCTGAGCTTTCTCTTTTTCTGAGCTGATCTAAGCTGCCTACTGGCTCCCTACAAACACACTCAGGAAACTTTGTTGTTTCTCAGCAGTTTAGTGAAGTGGCCTTCTTGCATTTCCCAGGATTTAAGCTAAACATAGTTATGTGGTGGAATTTCTTTTCACTCGTCTGTTGGTTATTGAAAAAAAGAAGCGTTGACTATATATGGCAGGATAGGAGTTTCCTCCTTCTGACTCTGCCAATGGTTTGTTGTTAAGCATGTTGAAAGTTAAAGTATGCAAGTTACAGTTAGTTACGTTAAGTGGGTAAATTAAAATAAACATTTCTTATGTTGCCTTTTGATGGTAAGAAATGGGCTTGAAATTCAAAGATGTGACTGGAAAATACTGGATTTATTTTCAGATTGAAATTCAATTCAATGCCTGGAAAATTCTGAAAATGTTCTCATTAGACAAGGAAATAATTAGAAATCAATAAACCAAGACATTTTGTTGGCAAATGTCAATTTAGTGTCCACTTGTAATAAACCTATTGGTTCTCCAATATACAGCGGTTCACCTACATCCCACGAAAGCGTTAGGGTGATGAAAGTTTTGTTATGTGCAGTGAGAGTGCTGTAAAAAGTGCTTGAATTTCACTTGGCTAGGAAGCCTCCAACGGCCATGTTCAAGCAGGGTGTTGATGGTGCGTTGGTGTCGGGGTCAAAGTGTCTGAGCGACTTTATTCTGTCCCATAGGTCCTGCTCAGGTTCCCATGATGTCTCCAAATGGTTCAGTGCCTCCAATCTATGTGCCTCGTGGTTACGTTTCGCAGGCAAGTTCCATTATTTAAATTACCACAGTGTCTATATTTGATCACACAAGGATACCACCAAAACACCAACTAAAATAAATAAATGATAGCGCTCCCCGGGCATAGCATGGCCTACCACCGCTGAGAGTTGTATTAACTTGTCTCCCTCTACACAGATCATAGAGGAGAATGGGGTTCGGCGGGTTCTGGTTATGCCCCAGCAGCCGGAGTTCCATCCGGGGGGCCACTCGCCTCTCCACCACCCTCCACCTCCTCCGCACGCCCACCTGCCTGCCTTCATTCCACACCCCGCCATGATGCCCCCGCCGCCCCACATGTACACGGGCATGGTGGGCGACATGGGCTCCCAGTACATCTCTCAGTACCATCCGGCCCACATCTACTCCGAGCAGGGTGAGTCTGATGGGCTTCTAGTCCAGGGCCGGGGGAGGCTGCCTGGAGTACTATATAAGTACTACTACTAATAGTTATCACATTATCTGTTTGTATTTTCAACATAACAAAAATGTATGGGGTGTTAAAGAAGCCCTCTGAAGCTTGTGGTAATTTACGGTCGGATTTCAGGTCTAAACTCTAGTTTTCAAAAATACAACAGTTGGACTGTTGCTGCTCAAGGATAAAAATTGAAAACCCCACAAGTGCTGCAAATTGTATTGTTACTGCAGAATTTATACAATATGGACATATAATGTATTGGCTGGGAGATAGATTTAATATTTATATTGTGATGTATTCATCAAAAATGTGGAATTTGCTTAATATCTCTATCACGTTATCTGCTTATGAATCATCAATTTCAACCTGGCCTCATCAAATTGAATCATATGGCCAGAAAAAAAACTGAATTTATATTCCATGTATCGTGTGAAAATGTGCTTTATACACATTTCAACATGATAATTTCAAGGGCTGCCCCCTGAAAGTCGACGAGTCGAATCATCAGTCGGAAACCAGTCAGTCGACTGAGATTCTGGTGGGGCGGTCGTTTTTGTTTTTTTTGGTTGGTTTTTGTTTGTCAGTGTGCATAACATTAATAGCATAGAACTGACAGAATACAAAATGCACAGGATAACATTTCAATGAGGAATTGACTCGCTAAGATTATTTTCTGCGCAGAATGCATGTAGAGGGTGTGACTGGGAGAGTCATGGAGAAAGTGAGCCCATTACGCACGGTTTCGTTCCATACGCAGATGTTAAATAACCTCCAGTGCAGTTAAACTGAAAACTAACTGTGGTGCGCCGATCGCAGGCGCCCCATCGGTGGCGTTGTCTGTACCGTCGCAGAGGGAGACAGGTGCTTTAAATGCACCCCCGCCCCCCGGATGGCACTTATCTCCCCTATAGGAAGAGCCGAGCCGAATCCGATTCGACTGACAAAATTCTGAATCGGGTACAGCCCTTATAATTTCATGACTATGTGATTTCGCTGGACGCCGACGAATAATAATGTGGAGTTTTTCGCAGGGCACTTTTTGTAAGCAGAGCTTTAAATGCTCTCTCCAGTTACACAAGGAGCCTTTTCTCTGCCGCTCTGCTCAGGCTTTCACATGGCTTTATCGGTGGAATTTACCTGGAAAGTTATCCCTCTCACTCCCTCCACCCTCTCTCTCTCTCTCTCTCTCTCTCTCTCTCTCTGTCTCTGTCTCTGTCTCTGTCCTCTCGCTCGCTCGCTCTCTCTCCCCCCCCTCCCTCCCTGCTGTTAAGGCTGTGTGGTTTTGTAAAAAGGCCCATTCTCCGGCCTGCATATCGGTTTGCCGTCTGTCCTCTTATCTTAGTCACCTCCATGTGTTGTGTCTTTGTTCTGTTCAGTCTCCACAGATTCTCACGGCCAACACGGACGCCCGCAGTTCGTTCACAGGGACGAGCGGACCAGCAAAACCTACGAGCGCCTGCAGAAGAAGCTGAAGGATCGTCAGGGTGGCGGCGGGGGGATCGGAGGGGGCGGAGGGGGAGGAGGAGTGGGAGGGCAGGTGAAGGACAGTCCCCCTCCCTCGCCGCAGAAAACCCCCGGCAGCCCCTCCACGCCCGACATCCACAATGGGGTGGGAGGGAAGGGGGGTGCGGAGCCCGAGGTGGGGCAGGCTGGCGGGGCCGCAGCCGACAAGCAGACGGGGCGGAGCAGGAACGGCAATTCAGCAGGTGGGAGCAACCAGGAAAACCACCTCAGAGCTGAATGACACTCCAAGAAAATGGGTTTTTGCAATTGCAGTAAATAATGCAAATTGAACCCAACATGGAAATATTTGCAAGAGCTTGCAATTTAGTAAAATACAATATACATACAATACTGATTTTATTTGGTGCTTACTCTATGTTGGATTGAACGTTTATAGATCTACTGAAACCCAAGCAAAACCACTCTTTTGTTTTTTTTCTCCTAACGTTAAGATAAAATACTTTTTTCTTTGAATTTGGCAATGATGCCAATTCAGCATCAACGGTAGAGTTTTGTCTACGTCAACATCCTTGATTTCCAAAGTTGTGCAGGAACCACGTTGCAGTGTGGGTGTCCCTGCCTCTCACTGACCGCTGCTGTGTTTCTCCCTGTAGAGCTGGATGAGGAGGCTCGGGCCTTGCAGGCGTCGCTGAGCAACATCACTAAACCAGTGGTTCGTATTCACTCCTTCTCCTTCAATGTCTTTGTTTGAATTTCTTTTGTCAGCCGCAATAGGATTTAAATCAGTTGTTGGTCTATTAAGCGTCCTGTTAGCGTCCGTGATGAATTCTCGCTGATGGCTAGTTAATGTAATCAAACCTGCTGACTAGAGACCATATGGCTGATTGTTTATTTGCTAATGTACCGTCAGACCTCAACGTCGGCGGTCATTAATCTCTCGTAAGAATGCTGATTTCCTTTTTTTCATTTTCCTTGTTCTTTATTTCGGTCTGTGACAATAAGGGTGTCGAGTGACACAAGGAACAGCTAATCTTTCGTGGGGAAAATATTGTATTCAAACAAATTAGAGGAATAAATTTCACTTAAAGGCAAATCGGATTGATCTATCTATCTCTCACTCAATTGGTGGGTCCCGATCCAGAACTGGTTCATGGGCCCATTTCTGGTGGGCCACAGGTGTATACATCTACTAATTAAAAAATCGATATGTATATTTAAAGGTAGAGCTGGTCGTCTAGTAATCTCAAGGTTGCGGGTTCGATCCCAGGCTCCTCCTGCTTGCATACTGTCGTGTCCTTGAGCAAGACACTTAACCCATAATTGCTCCTGGTGGCTGCGTTCATTGGTGTTTGAATAATTGTAAGTCACTTTTGGATAAAAGCGTCTGCTAAATGACTAAATGTCCTTTTTGGTTTCAAAGAGAACTTTATCGCATCGTCCATTTGTACACTGCATCTTTCTGCGTCAAAGCAAACAGGTTGTTTGTTCTTCTACTGCTGGTGTTAAAAAATAAAATATTGTTTGCTTTCATCCAAATTTCTCTCATAGAATATCCTCCTATTTTATGAGGTACAAAACCAGTTCCTCTTTATGAATGCTCTGTTTAACTAGAGACAGCATCATTGAGCTTATACAAGACAGGATACGTCATAGATCTGTGAGCTCCTCTTAAAAGCAGCCAAACCTATTGGAAAGGTGATGGATACCACTAAGGGCACAGTTTGAATTAAGTCGAAGGTTTAGCTTCGAGGGGTATTATTGTGGGTTTTTTCCCCTCTTTGTTTTGCTGCTTCATCTTAGTGAAGTGAGCTTGAGAGCGGAGAGGTAAGGTGGGCCCAGGGGGCAGACGGGGCAGAGGAGACGCAGACCCGATTGAGTTTTCCCTGCATATGAAGTCTCCCCGCAGCACGGCTCAGCCTATTTTTAAACCTCCTCAAAAACAGAATGGGTAAAATAAAATGCCCGGGGGTTGTTAAGCAGCTCTGCTGAATGCTGAAAATTATTTTTCTGAATCAATATGAATGCTTTGCTGTCTGTAGGAGAGCCTGCTTCCCGGCTTTGGATAGATTTATCATTTATATGTTCGGCAAAATTGGGGGAAGGAATAGTCTAGACACTTCAGATTGTCACAAAATGCTTTGTTTCCAAATCGTAGTTTAAAAAAAAAAAAAAAGTCGTTTTGGTTAAATTTCCAAAGTACCAGGTCAATTTTAAAGGTAAAATGTGTAATTCTTGACCACTAGTTAGAGCACTAGCCTATCGCAGCCTAAAAAATAAACCGAGAATGTCTTTGAGTCCTTTGCTTTCTGAAGCCTCTCCATCTTGACACAGCTCGTTGAGTGTTGGTCACAGTGTTTGCGCTGTGATGTTTCCTCTTATGCAAACAACCAAACTTGTTTGTTCACAACGTTTCGGGCCCGTTTCTGAAGTGTGTTTCACTGTGGACTCGAAATCTAACCGCTCAGAAGCACCTGCGCGTTTTCACGGTACACTCAGTGCAGTCAACTGGAAAAAAACAATGGGCAGCAGTTCAATAGACCAGTTGAGAGCTTCATTCTCGGTGCAGGCAAATAAGCCAAAAATTGTTTTGTGATATAATAGAATGTTTCATTGATTAGAGTTTAGAGAATTAGAAACTTTACTGTAAGGATTCAGGTGTAGCTTACTATCTGACTGTTATAATAACAGTAGAATCATCTAGTTCATAGAGTACCCTATTTCTACCTGATACTTACCGCTGCCCTGTGCCAAATATATTGTACTTACCTTAAATATTACCTGCAATACTTTATCGAGTACAGGGGAGAAGATTTGTCCAAAAATCTTCTTATATTCATGGACTTGTTTTCTTTAAAAAGTCATTCATTTTTACATTTAATGGCAGACACCCTGATGCACGCATCATCCCTGTGTAACCTAGGTAACAGACATTCATGCCAGAGGGGCAGTGCTGAGCTGGACTGCCCCCAGCAGGCTTGAGAGCCAGGAAGGCGGTGCAGAGGACCTCCAGAGCTTCCCAGAGCCCCTCAGCTATGAGGCTTCGGTTTCTAACGGCGGCAAAGACGGGAAGTACAAGAGCACCTACAGGTGAGCAGGAGCCTTGAGATATCACAAGAGGTAACTGTAGTTTCATCAGCCGTTATGAGAAGTCTCTCGTAACAATCTTTACATCTTGCACCACCTTACCAATATTAACACCGTAAAATCCCGTCTTAAGACCCGTCGCTTTGTAAGGGCTGTTGCACCTCGTACACAATTCTTTCATTAATCTTAGTTGTCAGCGCAGTATCGACCTGTCTGCTCATTTGGTCAGCATTTGTAATTTCTAAATGTGCTTTGTAAATAAACTTGACTTGACTTACTGTCCAAATCTGCTCGATATTTTGCACTGACCTTTTACCCCCAATAGAAAATGAATCCATGACAAATCCAAAAAATAAACTTGTGAATGGGATTCATTTTACACAGTTATGCCCTTTAAAGACACCTAGAAATGATCTTATGTTGGTCCAGTGAATAAGAAGTCTTCAAAGATGGGTAAATGTCCCTTAATACCTTCATGTTGGAACCTGGAGTGCTATCAAGTTGAACCTGATGGGACCAATGAGCTGCAAATGTTGTTTAGCTCAGTTGAAATTATCGTCAAATTTCCTCTTGACGCAGCGGAGAAGAACTAAGTGCAACTTTAGAAGACCTTCGGCCTGCAACAGATTACCATGTCAGGTTGGTGCACCTTCCATCTGCTGGATCCCCTGCAAAATATGAGCCAAGGGCTCTTTTTTTTTTTTTTTTTTTTTTAAACCCAGTATGCATCTGTCTCCAGGATCCAGGCTGTGTGTAACTGTTTGGATGGAAATCCCTCGGAGGCTGTGAGCTTCACCACGTTGAGCTGTGAGCCCGACACCCCCAACCCCCCCAGGAAGGCCAGCGGGACCAAGAGCGTCCTCGTTCTCCAGTGGAAGGTAGAGTCCTGGAAGAGACCCGCCCCCATATACGGGAGTACTGCGCACACGTTTTCTCCATGTTTTTTTTTATTTTGGAGATCAGAAGTAGCAGCCCAGTCTGTGATGTGATGTGATGTGTTGAGGATTTTGACAAATTAATTATTTTTACTTTGATATAATGATGATTAACAAGGGATTCACTGACGTCACACGCAAACATAAAGTCCCTGTTGTGGAAAGTAACAGATTTACCCCAAAAGGATGTGTCTAAAGTGATATCTGTTGTTGTTCCAGAAAAGAGGCACAAGGATATCTACTCTACTGTTTGACATCTGCTCTTCACTCCATTTTTGTAAAAAATAAAATTTAAATAGATTAATATTGAACACAATTATGGCATCAAACATTTTACAGAAAATGTTGAATTGTTTTCATGTACCTTTCCAAGCGCCCCGTTGACCAAGATCATTTGTTCAGACTCTAGAAGTCTAGTAAAATAAGTCATGTCTGCTCCATCAAAGCAGAACCTCATGACAGGAAGTTGCTTTGAAGTTAAATGGAAGGTATTGGCTTTGAACGGTGGCATGCAATTAAATGCATGCAATGTCAGTAAACGCAGACCAGGATGCACTTATTTGGGAGTGAAATGTTACCTTAAGAACAGCCAGTTGGCACCGGCTTCAACTCCCACAACAGGTTTTGTATGGGCGGCTGCATCTACTCTATTTATAGGTCAGCGGGCACACACACACACACACACACACACACACACACACACACACACACACACACACACACACACACACACACACACACACACACAACTTTTTTGTATTACGTTTACATTTCTTTGGCCACCAGTTCCCCATTGAAGATGTGAGCATTGAGAACACAAAAGTTTCCCGTCTTGGGTGGTGGAGGGGGAAGATATTTATGGAGTGAATAATTGGGAGAGCCTGCAATGCTTTAAAAGCAGGTTTCTGATGTTTGAGAAGGTCTCCAGTTTAAATTTCCAGACTGTCTGAGGTAATAAGCAGTGAGGAACCTAAACACTGCTGCTGAGAAGCCCTCCAGCAAGGCACCGAACCGCTGCTGGCTCACTCACCAGCTGCAGAGGATTTGTGGTTTTACAAAGCAGAGTGTGTGTGTGTGTGTGTGTGTGTGTGTGTGTGTGTGTGTGTGTGTGTGTGTGGTGTGACGGTGGCTGTATTCTCAGCAAATATCCACTGAATAAACAAAGCTCAAGCAGGCAAAATGTACAGCACCTGGATATAACTAGCTTTTAATTAAACTAAGTACTTGAATAAAGCTAAATATTTTAATGGAGCTGAAAACTTTCCCCAAATGTTTTCAAGTGTCTCCATTTTGAGAATGTCATCTCTAAAAGTTAGAGTTAACACTTAGAATAAGTCCAAATGATCTCCACTATGTTTTTTTTCTCAAATTTATGATCAATTGCTTTGAAGGTGACATTTATAAATTGGGGAAATGTATTATGATGTAATGTAAAATGTATTTATTATGCATAGTTGTGGTGTCACTTTCCCAATATAGCTGCTGTTGAATACCCTGTGTGTTTCCACAGCCTCCGTGTGACAATGGTTCCAAAATCCAGAACTACATTCTTCAGTGGGACGAGGTACTGTTGGGTCTTCTCCAAATACCCTGCCTGAGTCTGCAGTCCAAAATCCTTGAAGTTAATCTCTGACCTTGCTATCTGACATAAAGGGGACTGTTCTAATAACAGTGGATAGAATCATCTTGTTCATAACTAGACTTGCTTTTATGGTTGCTACTGACCTCTGTCTTGTACCAAATATATACATCTTGATTTACAGATACAAATATACACGTATATGTATACCTTTATGTGCAATACTTTCTTCAAAAGAGAGATGATTTGTCCATAGATAAGTCTTATGTTGAGTTAAAATGTGTATTATAAGGGTCTTTATGTATTGAATGTAAGTCTGACCCTGGTCAGATACCTCTTCTGAAGCTCCTGTCCTCTTGTTTTTAAGGGGAAAGGCACTGGGCTGTATGAGCAGTGCTACTACGGCCCCCAGAAGCAGTACAGAGTGACCAAGCTTTCACCGGCCTCAAGATACTCGTTCCGCCTTGCAGCCAAAAATGACATGGGACTAAGGTACGAGGCCACGTTTACCACGGTGTCCTTAGCATCCGGTGTTTCAAGCTCAAAGTTCACTGTTTTTATTCTTCACATGCTCATACATGTGCTCATGTGCAGCAAAGTGCTGTGAGTGGCAAACTCTAAAAACTGCAATATTTTATTACAAAAATTGGGAAATATCCTTAGGATATATCCTATATATCATCAGGAAATATTGAACTGGAGAATATAATTAAAATTAGATACATTACATGCAACGTGAAGTGTAGTGGGATTAATATCTGATGAATGAAATGATTCCAGATAAGAGGAGTTAACCCTTTATGAATTCAGGATGGTCAGATGGTGCAATGAACATAGATATACTGATGTGTACATCAGCTTGTCTGACACGCTGTGGCTGCATTTCACACCACATCATACATCATTGTACACACAAAATGCACATAACAGGAAGCACATTCAACCACTGACACTGTTCATGAATTTGTGGATTTAAGTGGTGGATCTCTTTTTCCTTCATCCATCTATTGAAGCAATAAATTGCACAGCACCATCTCCGCGCACATTACACAGACTACACAAGACAGTATGCAGTATTTGATGGAAGCAAATTCATTTTTAAAACCATTGAGTTTACATTTGGGTATTATACTATATGGTCTGCCAAAGGGTGAAAGCTTGTGCTCAGAGTGGAGGGTGTGGGATGAGTCAGCCAGTATTTTCTGCGTTTCTCTGAGAACAAATGGTGCTTTTCAGACATGATGAATGCGTTTGCCTACTAATTTTCGTGTGCTAAATAGTATGGTAGTACAGGTGGTACTCACTTAACGACTGAGTACCGTTCCTAGCACCAGGTCGTTAAGAGAATTGATCGATAAGCAAGGACCTGTTATTTCATGGTAGGGAGCGTGGCTGCTGTGTATATACGGTATGTATTATATGCAGTATGTATATAGTATATAAAGGGTGATGAGATGCTTGGTATTGTACACAGTGTACAATACAGACTGGTCAGAGAGCTGGTCCTAAGTCTGGACGGTGGTTAAACAGGTAGGTGGTAAAGTGAGGAGTACCTGTATGCACTTCAGACGCTGCATCCATCTAGAGTTTGAGGGCGCCATTTGTTCCCATGATGCTTTGCATTCTTGAGTGAACACATCCTGACGTTCCGCAATGCACTTTGTGGAGTGACCATGGAACGTGAAATGGTTTTCCAGCTCAACACCAGATCAGGAATGAATAACAAAACACCCGATTAGTCTTAATTATTCTCTGTTAAAATGTCCAAATACACTCAGTTATATAGTTACTAATAACAAAGTCAAACGGTCAAATTCTCTCTCTCTCTCTCTCTCTCTCTCTCTCTCTCTCTCTCTCTCTCTCCCCCCCCCCCCTCCTCCCAGTGAGTTCAGTGAAGTGGTGGACCTGTTCACCTCGTGCAGCGTTCCGTCCCCCCCCCTCCCACCTGAGCTGGTGAGGGCAGGGGTGAGTTGGCTCTGCCTGCAGTGGCAGCGTCCCACCGGCTCCCCTAAGGAGGACGACATCTATTACGTCCTGGAGATGGAGGAGGAAGGATCGGTGAGGCTTGTTAAAGAAAACCACATTTGGTTTTACGTTCACTTTTGCTTTTTTAATGTTTTGTGTGTAAATTACATACATATTTGTATGCAAGGTTTATATTAAAATCTTGTTATTTCATGTGTGAAATTCAATGTTTTCCTTTATTTTTCTGCGTCACGCTAGTCAGGACCATTTTGATTGGAAATCCTACAGTTGCATTTCAAAATGGGATGCGCTGCTCGTGCATGCAGGAAGGAAGGAAATGTTCAGTAGTCATGAATCATGAAATTTGAGTTGACACTGAAATGTCATAAAAATAACTTAACATTTTAATTGGCTTTTTTGTCTATTTTATGGCACTATTATAGTATAATCCCATAACCTAGTGATTGTAATCATCCACCTCATCATGCAGAAGAAACATTTATCGGCATTGAATATAGGAACATAAAAATTATGGATGGAAACATATGGTTAACCATTTTCCAAAATTATGGTGTGTGCGCGTGTGCGTCCGTCCGTCCGTCCAACAAGGCTCTAATCCATAGACATTGAACAGCTGCCAGAAAAGACCATGAAAACAATTTAACTGGCTTTCCAAATCCCCCTGAGTTGTCATTTGTCTAAACCCCTTTTGTGTCTCTGCTGTGATTGTGTTTTGTTTTTTGCCGTCTTACTCTCCTCCTCTGCGTCGCAGGGATACGGTTTTCAGCCGAGCTACGACGGCGAGGAGCTCTCCTGCACGGTCAGAAACCTCCACAGGAGCACCAAGTACAAGTTTCGGGTAAGCGAGCGTCGCAACGTGTGTCATCCAAGCTGAGCCAGCGATCCAAGGGCGTAGCGAGGCTCTTTGGAGACGGGTTGGGTGTTCGGGGAGGGAGTCGCCGAGGCCCGCAGCGGCACGGTGACTCATCGCTTTGCCGGGAGCTGACAAGCATAAGCAGGAGGGAGGCCACAGCACAGCCCCAAAATACACCTAAAAACGCTGTCCCTTCAGTGGGGAGCGCTCTCTGACCTTAATGTAGGTACAAAGGTTATTTATGTACTCTGCACTTGTGATTTGATCGATGAACTCAGTGAATTGATTTAATTAAATGGTTTTCAATCTAAAAAGAAAGAATTTGGGCATAGGCTAGGATGCCTCTGTATTTAATCTGCTGCCTTATTTTGTTGTATCATTGTATGAAACCACCATTTTAATTTTGTTCTGCTCCCTATCCTGGCCAAGTCTCCCTTGGAAAAACCGGTTCTTCATCTCTGCAGAATTGTATTGGTTAATTAAAAATGAAAGGAAGTGTCCTCACTGCCTTGAATAAGTCAGGCTGAATTTTTGGGGCGCACTGGGTCTGTTAAGGGAGTAGTGGATTTGGATCTTTTTCCTCTTCCCTACCTGCTAGGGATTAGTAGCAACTACAAACTTCACCAAATGGGGAATAAGCCTGAGAAATGAGCGTGTTCTAGAAAACCCTTTTACTTTTTCCATTTCCAACTCTGGAAGCTCTTTGATGTTGGGTTGTCCAGTTCGCGGGCAAGTCAATGTATCGATTTCTGGAATGAAATTTGGAACTCAAAATGGCTGACGCCCACGATTACTACCTGTACAAAGTGAACGACTGCACTAAAAATCAAGTTTCTTGGTAAAATGTCTAATACTGTTATCTGCTTCTACATGTGGATGAGAAAGCTACAGTCATTTTTGGGACTTTTTGGGCAACCCATCGATTTAAAGCAACGTTATCCCCTGAGGCATTGGCAAAATATTTGGCTCACCGTGGTATCAACAATGTTCTGGAAGAAGGTTTTCAGCTCTGTTAACATCAAAAGTGAGTGGTAAAGTTAGCTGGGTTTGACAATTGTTAATAATTAAATGGGACATATTATGATACTCACTTTCAGTGATTATGCACATACATTTGGGTCTCTGATGGGCCGACTAACACACAGACTGTGAAGGCAACAGTCAGTTTTTGTGGGCTCCCTGTTTCAGAAAACATGTGGTGAAACATGCCGTTCAGATTTGTCCCCTCTCCCTCCGTCAAGTGGGGCTCATTAGAATTGGGTGCATGGTGCCTAATTCGGTGCTTCAGACATGTTACGGGGACCTCAGAGACCTATATTAACTTGTCGAAAAGAAGTTTAATTTGGGACCTTTAATCTTTGATAACTCTTAATAAGCCAGGGATGTGGAAGAGATTGCTATAGCTGGCTTTTGTGTAGTCTAAAGGCTATTTTCCTACTTCTGGAGCCAATTTATACAAATGTCCCTTAAATAGGTCGTATTCCATCCAAGGATACTCTGCTGACGTCAGTTCCTATGAAATCTACCGATAATGTTACCGACTATACCTTCTTTCTGCAAATGGCCATAAATTAAATTTGGTCTGTTAATTATCGCTGGATTCTAAGCCAGAGATTTTGGTTTGCATGGTTGACCCATGAACATCTTGAAGGCTTATTCCCCCTCTTGAACCAGTACTTGAATGCATTATATACTCCATGTTGTACGATGTGGATTTGTTTAATGTTGATTATTCATGCAACTTGAGCGTTAAGATCGATTCGGTTTATTTTTCTTTTTAAAGCAATAGTTTTTAAACAATTTCTTTGCATAATTCTAACTATTGTAACTATTCGTGCAGCTGTGCACATTATTCTGCACGAATACCAAGGAAAACAATTATAATAATCAGTCGACTTAGAAAAATGTTTGTATCCCTAATAAATTGTATAAATATTGTGGAACTAGAGGAACTATTGATTTGTTTTTCTTCTTACCCTGGTTTGTGTGTGCTGCAGTGAGCACCAGACACAAGCTTCCTGTGGGCCCACAGGGTTAAATTCAAATGCCACTAAATCACAGATCCCCTAATCGCCACAGTTTATCATTGCCTCTGTTAGAGGTGTGCGGGGAGGGAGGCATCTTGGCGAGTGACGCCTGCTTGTGATCATGCGTCTAGTCAGCACCTGATGTCTGGAAAATACCAAGATGACCTTTGTGCGAACGCTGTGACTGTCAAGCCGCCTTTATAACAACTCCAACAGCAGATCAGACTGTGGGAACCCGCCCCCTGGTGCCGGACACAGAAGCCGCAGAAGGGCGGAGCTCGTTGCATGCGGTGTCAGACTGTCCATAGAAATGAATGAGACTCCCAGGCAGCTGTCATTTGTCGTATTCAGTGTAACAGCGGCTTCAATCTACGTCAGCAGCGGCAGATATGCTGTCAGGAGGAGCGTGACGCTGACCTCGTTTTATATTTTTTACTTATTTTTTATTTTGTTGGCTTCACCTGCAGGTGGCAGCATACAACACGGAGGGGAAGAGCAATCCCAGTCAGGTAGCAGAGTTCACCACCAGCCCAGACAGACCCAGCTGTCCCTGCAGGCCCGTGATCCGGGGCAGAGCCCAACCCAACAGCTTCAAGATGGCCTGGGGTGAGAACCTTTCCTAGGGATACAGTTCAAGCAGGACCAGTAGAGGCTATTTACATCTCTAAAGAGTCTATTATTACAATGATCAAGCAGGATTTTCACACTAAATATCTTCACATTAACATACAGTTCAGTTTGATACACCTCTTAATGTCTGATTCACAAGCAGATCTTTGTTTTTATTGAAATGGCTAACATAGCGTGCGTGCGTGTGTACTATATATATCTGTTCTAGGCTTATATAATGATGGTAGTATATATAATAATCACAATTTAATTGTTAATTGCACTTTTTTGCATGTCAATTATTCATCATCTAAAATGTTGTGCTCCTGACAGCCCTACTCTGCCAGTGCAATATGTAACCCGGTAGGAAGTTGTAATGGTGATCAGTAGGTCATTTATAAACTAAAACGGTCGAACATCACATGCTTTGGTTCCTAGGAGGGGATGTTACTCAGTTTACCCAAAGTTTTCCTTTGCCGAGGTTTGTTTTTGTCGAGGGCTCTCCGGGCGGCGGTTATGTTTGTTGTGATTTAATGTTATTTCTGACCCGTGGGCGAAGTTTATCACGTACGTAAATAGCCTTCATGGATTGCCTTTCCACCCAGATCACTTGAGCTCAGATCCAATCGAAGTCTAGAGGTCTGCGCAAGGTCTGGATCAGTCCTGTTGCAAAGGCTGCGAAACACGTTTAGTGCTTTTATAATCAATGTGTCTTTAAATCCAGGGGAGTATTCCCGAAAGCTCACCAGGAAAAAGCGGCAATAACCCACTTTAGACTAAACAATATAAGGAATTTAAACACATTATTACAAAAAACACAATGGTCTGGTTATTTTTCAATAATTTAATGTTGCAATAATGTCGTTTCCATTTAAACTGATCTAAACTAAGTCATCCGCATGTTCCATTTATACCAAATTCCTTTACCTTGTAATAAGTGACGGTTTTTAAGTAACTTATTACAATTTAATTTGAACTATACCAACTTGTAGTTGCAAACTCCAAATTTTGAGTCATGTCCTTTTCTTTAAAAGAGCGCCCCCTCGTTCATTTGATCTCAGAGGTATAAATACTCATTACTCAGTGGTAAATTAGTTCTTACTCATTTATTCAGCCAATCAGATCAAAGTATACATTTAAGAAGCCACGCCCACCCATTGAGCTTACTATTGGAGTTGCTATCGAAAACTATAGAAAGCCTCCTCATATTAGTCATTTACAGATAAACTGTTGCTGAATATTTTGTCGTGTCCAAGGTTTTGAGAGGTAAACAGATAAGACTGATTTCTGGCTTTTTTGTTGGTTGTCTCGTTTGATTCTACAGAACCCCCGAAAGACAACGGCGGGGCAGAGGTCACAAAATACGTTGTGGAGCTCTCTGAGGGTTTGAGCGGTACGTGGAACCCATTTTACCGGACACTATAGACAGGAGACACTTATCTTTGTTTGTTTGTTTGTTTTTGTTTTTCTCTAATGTTTTGTTTTCCTCCTGTTCAGGGCTGTCGTGGGAGCTGGTGTACTCGGGGCCGGCCACGGAGCACATCTGCGATAGCCTGAAGCCAGGCTGCGCCTACCAGACCAGGATCTACTGCATGAGCGAGGGGGGGCAAAGCCCGGTGAGTCATACACACACACACACACACACACACACACACACACACACACACACACACACACACACACACACACACACACATTCAAGCGTCAGGGCCTGGACATGGCAGTGGAAACACGGATGTTCTGTTGTTTAACTGTTCAGTTAGATAGCCGAGTGTGTAAACATCTGCGACGGCCATTTTTACCTGCCGTGGCATGCGGGAGTATCAGGATTATTCTTTTTAATAGGAGACTCTTGAAATGAAGCCTGGGAGGGTTTTTTATGATGGGTGGAAAGTAACAGTACTTAAGTACAGACTTTCACGCCATTACATTTCAAAGCAAATATGCGTAGCTTTACTCTATTACATAGCACAGTCGCGTTGCTTTTTTTTTTTTTTTTTTTTTTTTTTTGTGGAGCCAATCAGATTGCACAGTATCCTATTAAAAGGCTGTGTTATACTTAAGTAGAGATGCCAATGTGGTGCTTTAACTTTGTCTCAAGTCATTTTGTGTCAAGAGTACATCTTCCACCACTAGAAATTTTTCAGGTTCTTTTTTTTTTTTTTTTTTTTTTTTTTTTTTTTTTTTCCCCCCCCAGGTTTGCTTTTTAATTCTGGTACATTTTCTTCGTTTAGCATCTGTGACAACTGGAAGTGTTTCTGTGAAGGCGATCTTGAATCTCATCTGCTGCTGTGATTAAATTTGCCGTGAATAATTCTCTACCTGTCTCTTTTTGGAGCACCTAAATGATAATTTGCCATCCGCTCGTGTTTTTTATGTTGGGGCGGATTAGTCGGCGCTTCCTTCGTATGTAAGTACAAGGACAAAGGCCTCTAATTGATTAACCTTCTCTGCATGTGTCGGGAGATGTTTTTCGTAATCAGTGCAGTTCACGGACATTCTTCATTAATTTCCTCATCGTCTATTAGTGCATGCATTTATTCATGATGGTGCTTGTAAAAGGAGGTGACTCATGGTGGCTAGCTCCTTTTTTTGGTACAGCGCAACGTGACATAACGCTCACATGTTTGGCTTTTTGTCACACTGGTTGAGAGTCTGGCAATTGACAACAAGGAATGGAGCATATTTCTCTGAAATTGTGGAGTGTCTCGTCAACTCCCAATTTGTTCCCCTGCTGTTTAATGGTTGGAGTGGTGTTAGTTGTTGTGGGGAAGGAGACAGCTTAGGGCAAATGAAGAATATGCAGAACAACCACGGGTGAGCATGTTGGAAGCAGGTGGAGGATTTGGAGGTGGTGGCGGTGATGGTCCGGTGATTAAGTTGCGGCTCCAGGTTATTACTTATATAATAATATCATTAAATATGAATAATTAATATCGGTAAAAAAATAGGGGCTTCTACTTGTATTGCCGGTGGAAACCAGGTGATCAGCTGTTGATCACGCCAGATCATTGATGTCTGCTGCCCAATGCGTATGTTACACGTCACGCCCCATGATCACGCCTCTTAGTCTGGAAAGCCGGCATACTATCTAAAATCACACACGGGGCCAGCATTATGCCGCCTTTGTTTGGGTCAGTGTAAAAAAAGCACTTCTTCTTTGCCGTCTTCCCTACGGCAGTATTGTAGGATCTGTGTATGAAAGCGGCTTCAGACAAATCTGTACAACAATATCACTATATTGTTGGTATCGATAATTTGACAATATTTTAGGGACTACCACTGGAGCTTCTATAAGATATTTACGCATAATAAATATTAGAAAGTATCATTAATAATGTTGATACTATGACATTGATTAGAACAGTTGAGAAGTTCAGGAAACCTCATTACTGTGCTGTAAGGATCCTTAAATACATTTAACTGTATCACAATATTATGATGACAAAAATCCCAGATGATGTCTAGATTCATGTCACAATAGGGCCGGGACTGATGATATTGTGCGCGCGCGGGGGTGCATAGAACGTAATGTAATGTGGCAAATGCGGTCTCCCTTCTCTGTAACCCAAGAAACACTGCGGACCTGCCTCCATGGCGGTCCTTTTATACTCCCTAAGCCCCTCCCACAGGCTCAATTAACATTACTTATGTCTCTTCAGCAGAGCCTCAAGCTATGGCTGAATCTGGTAGAATAATTACCATAATTTATACTCATAATAATCATTTAAAGAAATTATAAAAACACACTTAGGACCATGACCTAAACAATAAACATAAAAATGCATCTTCCGGATCACCTGACCATTGGCACGCCGCGCATGCATGCCCGTCCCGGTGCTACTTAGAACGCGGGAATCAGTTGCTGCGGTTTCAATATATGAAACCGTAATGGGAGGAAAGTGGTGGTAAGTAATATATGAATGAATACATGTAATGTCCTCGTGTGAACCCTTGAAGAATTACTGGAAAGGAGGGGAAAATGTGATGTGGCGATGAGGGGGTTAATTACTTGGCAAAACAGCGGAGGGCAGCGGAGAATGTGTGCCGTGTCTGTAGCTGCGCTAACGGCAGAGAGTGACTGAGCTCTCCTTCAGGCGCTTTTGTTTGTTTAGTTGTATTTGTTTTTTTTTTACTGAATAGGCAGCTTTAATCCTCTTTAACACAATGTCTTTGATGGTTACAGAATATTGCACAATATTGCAGTTCATAACAGCAGGTCAAAAACAAATTCCTACATAACTCTGGGAGTGTGTAACTGTGTTTAGTCCTAATTTGTGTCTGGTCTCCCCCTGGCTAGCTGTCGGAGACCCTGCAGGTCCAGACTCCCGCAGTGCCCCCCGGGCCCTGCCAGCCCCCTCGGTTGGTGGGCAAACCCAAAGCCAGGGAGGTTCAGCTGCGCTGGGGTGAGTCATGACTCTGCGTGGGCTGTGGCACGGCTCCTCTCAAAGCCTTTGTTTGTGTTGGACCCTGGACGCTTGTGGTTGCGAGTGTGTGTGTTTGTTTTGATATTGTTATGTTCTCTGTCGTCCTTCTCTCAGAAATCGCTCTGATACCAAAGTTAAATTCAGCTATTTGCATCGGAAATGAACCCATTACAAAACTCCCAAGACCAGGAGCAGTGGCTGGGAGATATTGACACATTTTTTTAATACTTCTATATCGATAAATTAACAACATTTTGCTACCGCATATTGGTTCTTTCATAAGAGATTTACACAGGAATATTTGAAACCCAATCATCAGTGATGTGGACACTGTGGCCACACAGGTGTTGGTTAGAACAGTCAACGAAGTTCAGAAAACTGTATTACTTTTCTGTAAAACTCCATTTAACCATATACCAAATTATATTTAGTCTCATGTTACGATAACGATATTGCATCAATCTATAACACAGTCCAACTTGGAGCCATAACATAAACTCTTTATTTTTTAGCATCTGAAATGTTTGTTGTTTTTTTGTGAACGAAAGGGGTGTGTCAGTCACCCTGTCATTCTTACTCCAAAATGACCGTCCTAGTCTAGCTTGTTCATTGATAAGTAGGGGATCCGATCGGTACTCTGCTAAACTGCTTAGTGTCACAACTTTACCACCCAAGTCCTGACTCACGCCCGTGTGCTACGCGGCCCCTGCAGCTGCCCCCCAGCTGGACGGTGGCAGCCCGGTGTCCTGCTTCAGCTTGGAGGCGTGCGGGCCGCAGTCGGAGGAGAGCAGGGAGGTTTACCAGGGCCCCGACCTGGACTGCACCGTGGGAAACCTGCTGCCTGGGAAGACCTACAGCTTCCGACTTAAAGCGGCAAACAAAGCCGGGGTGAGATGGAGAAACTGTTAAAAAAAACAAAACAAAAAAAAAAAAACAAGGAATTGATTCGTCGGCCGTGTTGTGGGTTGATGAAGCTCATAGTTTTATCCGTCACATGCTCAGACCAGTACAAAGTACAGTGAAATGTTTACTGGCAAACTCTAAAAGGCTGCACTAGGTAGAATCAGAAAGAGAATTTGAGAGGAAATAATATTCTAATCCTCTTTTGACTGACTCTTTTTTTTTTGGCTCTGTTGGTTTAACGCACGGTGAGCGAAGGAGAATTTCCAGTGATCCAGAGTGAGAAGTGTTATTTATTTATTTGTTTTTTATTTATTTTTTCGATGATTACAATTTATTTTACAATTGCAAGTACCATATAAATATAATAGGAAGGTATATTGGCACTTAATTGTGAAAGACTTTAATTTTAAATTTGAACTGGACATTTCCATGTTGTGTTCTACTACAACTCAGTGAGTTACAGGTTGAATTATACTGAAACTTGGTGACAGGTCCCATATTCTGTTTTATTGGAACTCAGTGACCGTTCCATGTTCTATTATTGCTCCATGGTGAATAATGAACAATAATAAACACAGTGTAAAAATCAGCAATCTCACTATTGTGGTTAGTGAAAATTGAAGCGGTAGTCTGTATGTGCAACTGTCCTGTCACGTGAGCGTAGGTCACATGATGTAGTCATCGACAAACAGAATACCGATGAGACTAAATGATAATAAAATTTGATTCTCTGATCACGGACACAAACTCAAAATGTGACATTGTAAAAGGTGTTTAATAGTCAGTTTGATTATGAACATACAATTTAATCAAAATCAGAATTGGCAGGACAGACTTAAAAAAAAAAAATGGAAAAAAAAATCTAAAATGGAATCGGTGAAGATTGCAATTAGTGCATCTATATTTGGTAAACATGTTCTGTCACTTTACGGGGTGGTGCGTTTCAAGTGGTATATCCTAATGAGATGAATTTGTCTACTGTATATAGTTAGCTGTAGTAGCTCGCATGTGGTGCGAGCTACATTTATCACAATGTTCGCCAGAAAAACATCAACAATTAACTCATACGGCCGCGATGCACTCATGGATATAAAAATTTCCCTAAACGAACAACTTTGGGACTTTTTATCCGTGGGAGCAGAGTGGCCGGCGGAAATCCTACGCGGGAACACTCGCAACAACAACAAAAATGGAGTCGCTGTTCCACGAGCCGGCCCACGGAGGAAGCACCGAGGTAAACGAGGCGGCATTCGGGTCAGAATGAGGACGCAACCTTACCGTCCACCTCTGCCAAGCATCCTTCTTGCGAACGTCCAGTCCCTGGAGAACAAGATGGATGAACTTCGAGCGAGGATTCAATTCCAGCGTGACACGAGGAACTGTTGCGTCCTCTGCCTGACGGAAACATGGCTGAACCCACTGGTGCCGGATGAAGCCATACGTCCAGCCGAGGCCTTCTCCGTGTTCCGCGGCGACAGAACGGGAGAGTCGGGGAAATCCAAAGGTGGAGGCGTCTGCCTAATGGTAAACAACCGCTGGTGTAACGCCAACAACACCAAATTCCTCTCCCACTCCTGCTCGCCGAACCTGGAACAGCTGCCATTCTATGCCGTCCATTTTATCTCCCCCGGGAATTCAGCACGGTCATCATTACAGCCGTTTATATCCCACCGCAAGCGGACACCGACGCAGCCCTGTCGGTTCTGCACGATGTGTTGTGCGGATTTCAGAACAGACATCCCGACGCGGCTGTGGTGGTGACTGGGGACTTTAACAGGGCCAACCTTAAAAAAGTTCTGCCGAATTTCCACCAACATATCACGTGTGCCACCAGGGGAGACAGAACTCTGGACCATTGTTACACTCCTTACAAGAACGGATACAAGCCCGTGTCGCTTCCTGCTTTCGGGAAATCAGATCACGCCGCAATCTCGCTGCTTCCTGTTTACAGGCCTCTGATCGCGCGGGATCTGGTGATGACGAGGGAAGTGAAGCGGTGGACGGACCAATCAGAGGCTGCGCTTCAGGACGCTCTGACTGACGTAGACTGGGACGTGTTCCAAGCGAGCTCAAGTGACGTCAGCGAGTTTACGGAGGTTGTAGTGAGTTTTGTGGCTACGCTCGCGGATGAAATCGTTCCCACGGTGAAAGTTCGGATATTTCCAAACCAGAAACCATGGGTTGATAAATCCATCCGCTGCGCTCTGAATGCGCGCACGGCCGCTTACAACGACGGACTTGTATCTGGTAACATGGACAACTACAAAGCGGCGTCGTACAATCTGCAGAGGGCAGTGAAGGACGCCAAACGGACGTACAGAGACACCGTGGAGCTGCAGATGGAGCGGGGGGACACAAGACGCTTGTGGGAGGGGCTGCGAACAATAACAAACTACAAGAGCAGCTCCTCCCCAGCCACGAGTGTGGACGCCTCCCTGGCCAACCAACTGAACTCCTTTTATGCGCGGTTCGAGTCTGGCAGCAGCACCGCTAGCTCGCCGGCTAATTGGAGTTACACCGCTGGGGACGAGCGCGCACTCTCAGTGTCCGTGCACGAGGTCAGGAGGGCTTTGATGCGGGTGAACACCAGGAAAGCTGCGGGTCCAGATGGCATATCTGGGCGAGTACTGAAGACCTGTGCTAACCAGCTAGCTCCGGTGTTCACCACAATATTCAACATCTCCCTGGCTGAATCAGTGGTCCCATCCTGCTTCAAGAGGTCCACCGTCGTTCCTGTCCCGAAGATCGCCTCTCCTGCCTGCCTGAATGACTACCGTCCGGTGGCCCTCACCTCGGTGGTCATGAAGTGTTTCGAGAGGCTGATTAAGGATTACATCTGCGCCTCCCTCCCCCGCACCTTGGACCCGTTGCAGTTCGCGTACCGGCAGAACAGATCCACGGATGACGCGGTCTCCCAGGTACTGCACACCACGCTCACGCACCTGGATGGCCAGAAGGGGGCCTATGTGAGAATGCTGTTCATTGATTATAGTTCAGCTTTCAACACCATCGTCCCCACCAGACTGGCTGTCAAGTTGTTGGAGCTAGGATTGAATGCTCCGCTGTGCACCTGGATCCTGGACTTCCTCACAGGCCGCCCCCAGGTGGTCAAGGTGGGGAAGTACATGTCAAGCTCCCTCACCCTGAATACAGGATCCCCCCAGGGCTGCGTCCTCAGCCCCCTACTGTACTCCCTGTACACACATGACTGTGTGGCCAGGTCCAGCTCCAACACCATCATCAAGTTTGCTGACGACACCGTGGTCGTGGGCCTGATCACCGACTGTGATGAGAAGGCCTACCGCGAGGAGGTGGCTGACCTGTCACTCTGGTGCCAGGACAACAGCCTCCACCTGAACGTCAGCAAAACCAAGGAGCTGATTGTGGACTTTAGGCGTGGATCACAATCGAGGACGCACGCGCCGTTGTGGATTAATGGGACTTCTGTCGATAGGGTGAGCAGCTTCAGATATCTGGGAGTCCACATCACAGAGGACTTAACATGGACTGTTCACACAGACGCTCTGGTGAGAAAGGCGAGGCAGCGTCTCTACCACCTCAGGCAGCTGAGGAAATTCCGGGTCTCGGTGAGGATCCTCAAGTCCTTCTACTCTGGAGCAGTGGAGAGCATCCTGACAGGCAACATCACTGCCTGGTTTGGGAACTGTACTGCCCAGGACAGGGCCCTGCAGAGGGTGGTGCGTTCAGCTGAACGTACCACTGGAACTATCCTCCCCCCCTTGCAGGAGTTATACACCAGGAGGTGTAGTAGCAGAGTTCGTAGGATCATGAAGGATCCTCATCACCCCAACAACGGACTGTTTCAGCTGCTGCGGTCAGGCAAGCGCCTCCGCAGTCACGCAGCGAGAACAGAGAGACTGAGACGGAGTTTCTTCCCTCAAGCCATCAGAACTGTCAATGCTGACCTCACCAGGGGTCCTAACTGAGCCATGCACTAGGCTCCACTACCTACTGTACTGTATGTAGCATACTGTACCGCATACTGTATCACTGTTCAGGGTTGTTCGTGATGCCGTATTGCTGCGCCGTACTGTTGTATACTGTGCTGTATTATCCCAAACACTACCTCACACTATTCACATTCACATGCCACTTTAATTCACATGCCACTTTAAATGCACATATCTGTATATACATAGGCATATTCCTTCTATCTATTCCATTTTATTTCAATTTATTTTTTATTGTATTTTATTCTATATATTTTTTATCTTATTCTATAAGTATTCCACTTACTGTATTACGTTTTAGGAGTCAGTTAGTCGGTCTATTAGAAAGGAATTTTCTACTTTTTATTTTATTTTATTTTTGTACTTTTTCCTAGGACTTCTTGTGTGCTATCACCGGGTGCGTTGCATTACATTTCACTGCATATATGTATGGAAGTATGTATATGTATGTGACAAATAAAAATCTTGAATCTTGAATTAGCCTTTTTACGAGACGGCTACGCTGTGAATCACTGAGTCATTTTGCTGCAGTAACTTACGCCACAGAGACGCCCGGTTACACTGTTGCGGTATTTGTGGTTTTGCATAAAATGTCAATCTATTTGAATCCTATTGTGATCCTTACAAAATCATTGCTTCCCTCATCCGGTTGAAATAACAGGGTGATGTTTCCTGTTGTGTATTAACAAGCGCTCTTTGTGCCTCCAGTTTGGGCCCCTGACGGAGCGCTTCGAGGTGACCACGGGGCCCGGAGCCCCGGAGCCCTGCAAGCCCCCGTGCACCACGTGCAGATCCCCCAGCTGCGTTGTGGTCAGCTGGGAGGTGAGGCCCCAAAAACACATGCACACTGACCTGTCACTGTCCTATAATAACGTGCATTGCTGCAGGCAGCAATACACAGGGTCCAGTTGAGTCGTGTTGGGTACATATAACATGTTTCCGAGTTCTCTGAAACGCAGCACGAGTTACAATTTTACAAGTTTACATTGGACGCAAGAAAATTTATATGAAACAAAATACAGAAGTTAACAGAGAGCGGAACTGTGTTAAAGTAGAAATAATATGTAAATCCAGTGTAGCATTGATATGCGGTGATAGTTCTTGTAGATATGCTGATATAATGTTTCTGTATATATGTATTGTATATAAATAGCTCTTGATAGTCTGAAGTAGAATTATAGTACTGATAGTAATGGTAATAATTGCATTATAGTAATACTAACCGCCATCTTAATAATAACAATCAGAATGACTTTACTTTTCGCCAGGTGCATTTACATGTACTAGGAATTTCGTGGTGGTGATTATTGCTGCGTGTCTACAGACGAGTAGCGTTATAAAAAGCTTAACAGTCTAAGAAATAATTAAATAGAATAAGAAGGTAAATATTTTATAAAATTTGCCAACTATACACAAATAGTTGGGGGGGGGGGGGAAGCAAATTAATTATTTTTGTAATTAAATTACATTAAAGCAGGCTTATACTCTAGAAGTCCTATAAAAAATGTGTTCTTAAAGAGCTTGTGTTTTTTGTTTTTGTCCGTAGGCCCCTGCGTGTAACGGGGCCCCAGTGTCTGAGTTCCGGCTGGAGTGGGGTGCGGCCGAGGGCAGCATGCAGCTGTGTTACAGCGGCTCGGCCCTCAACCAGGAGATAAAGGGGCTGCTCCCCGCCACCAGCTACTTCTGCAGGGTGCAGGTGAGCACAGCGGGGAAAACTGATTTCAGTCAAATATTCTCTGCGGTGTCATGTCACTGTGTACATGGCACGTTGTAGTACGTCATACAGAGCTTGTCGTTTAATTGAATGATGGTGAGAAGAAAGAAAGGGATTAAACTCACTCACCCGTCTCACAAAACAAACATGATAACATGTTCGGGTATCATGTTTGTTTAATTAGAAGCCATTTTGAATCTGCTGCTTGGTGAAACCGCGAATCAGGACTCTGAAAGGACTCTGGACAAAAGGGGGAAACTGGACGTTGCTTTTGCTTAATTACAGCTCCCCCCTGTGGTGAGGAGCAGTCAGTGCACGGCCTCTGCGCGCGTCTCAGAGTACCTTTCTGTGTTTTTCTCTGGCCCTAAACTCCTGTGATTGAGGATTATTTGGAGAATTATTTAAGAATTTCTTGGAGTAGTTAAATACTAATATTTCAAGGCCAATAATTCAAGAGAATAGCGATTGAAATGATTTGCTGAGGAATGATTAAGATGCTACATGGTCCAAATAGATTAGTTGAAATTGAGTATAATATTTACATTTTTATGACATGCATTTAGCTTGTTTGCATTTTATTTTTACAACTTGATTACCCTCTATCAATGCAAACCACTTTGATGTACATATTTAAAGGTGCTATACAAATCTTTTTATTTTTTTATTTTTTTTGCGCAGGCTGTGAACGTGGCCGGCGTGGGGCCCTTCAGCGAGGCGGTGCTGTGCCAGACGCCGTGCTCGGTGCCCGCCGCCGTCACTAACGTGCACGCGCTCAAGGAGTCGGAGCTGCGAGCGTACGAGGCGGAGGAGGAAGAGGAGGACGAGGAGGACGAGGACGCACCCCCGCGGCCGGCCCTCTACTCGCCCTCCACCTGCCTGGGGCTGAGCTGGGAGCCGCCCTGCGACCACGGCTCCGACATCACCTCCTACCTGATCGACCTGGGCGAGCGCCAGCCCCTCTGCGTGGGCCCCGTCACCAGGCACATCATCCAGAACCTGCAGCCCGACACCAGCTACAGGTGGGTGCTGCCTGTTCGAGCGGCGCTCAGCGGCGAGCTCATGTTGTCACCCTATCTTATATCGCTCCAAAGGAGTGCTTCTCAAACTCTTGTCTATTGCTATCAGATGTCGACACGTGACACAAAAGTCAAGCATAAGGTAGTTTCAGCTTTCCCTTTGTCTTTTGCCCTCTCGCTCACACACAAATAGTAGTCCTTGCAGCTGTGATTAAAAATATATCTTTGTAATGATGATAATAAAGACATGTTTCAAGCAAGAAATCCAAAACAACAAAAGACAATCACACGCTGGGTCATAGTGGATCACACCAACGCACAGCTCCCTGCATCAAAGCTCGTTGAAGTCACATCACTTCACAAAATAAGTAGTGCAGTAACCAGTCTTGCACCTGCACCATCCATTTAGTTAAATCATTTAGAGTAATTACAAGTTTAAATGATGTTCCTGAGGCAGATGACACTGGTTTAAAACCGTCCTGTCTGCACTGAGCAGCGAGGGGGGGACAGGAGACGTATTTCTCTGCTCGGCCTCTTCTCTCCTTGACCGAGAGTGTTGAAGTTCAACGTGAGATCAGAGCCGTTTCAATTTGCACGGAGCCAGAACATTCGCAGCGAGCTCCGTTCTGAACGGATTAACTCTTTGCGCTCTGAGCTAAAGGTTACGAGCAGGAGACATTTGAATGAGTTGACCGCTCAGTGTTGTTGATTTAGTTTGATGTTTATTTTCTAAACTGGGAAGCAGCTGTTAAAGCAGCTCTGAGGTCCATGCTACGGCCTGATCTGCACAGTAAACACACGCGCAGTTCCTCTCGCATCGCTCTTGTACTTTTGTCGTTCATCAGAGGCTCTTTATCGACTTGAGCCAAATATTAAGCTGCCGCCATTATTACATCTCCACCTGGTAGGTCCCGATCCAAAACTGTCATGAATCCATTTTGAGCGGACTGTGGAGTTTACTGTATGTTCTCTTCTTCAAATGTAACAGCAGCTGGTACCACATACAATCACACCATCAGAAAGAATCATTGTAGACGCAGCTTGACACTGTATGTCAATCTTTTCTATCGATTAAAAGGTAATAAACGTTTTTAATTGCGCGTGAAAAAAATTATTAATATTTTGAGTGTAAAGGGGCTTTGAACATTATACTTCGTATAGATTGTCGTTTCCATGCTCAATTATGTGCGATGAGTTGCTTCCACCAAGTTGTGGGATGATAAAACAGAAAATCTCTTTATTTCCTTAGTAGGATACAACGAAGTTTGTCGTCTTCATTTGACCCATCCTACACCTAGGAACAGTGGGCAGCTGCAGTGCAGCGCCCGGGGACGCACTCCAGCCCCTTTGCCGGTGCCTTGCTCATGGGCACCTACAGGAGTAATAACCCCTAACATGTGTTTTGACGGTGGGAGGAAACCGGAGCAGCCGGAGGAAACAAAACACAAACACGGGGAGAACATGGAAACTCAAAAAAGGAAACACCCGGGACTCAAACCCAGGACCTTCTTGCTCTGAGGCAACAGTATGGGCCGGGTAAAGGGTAAAAATTCCCCCCAAAAGAGCACCTGGAGACCTCAGGACCTTGAAAGAACCTAATGCAGTGATGAAGTATCAATAACTTTTGAAAACTGGAGAGACACCGGCGGGTCCACAGGGCGTGGTCCGTTTTTGACGCGATTTTGGCGATTGGGTGACACTAGCGATGACACTATTTTTGGAAAATGGCTCGGAAAACCCACTTCGGTGTACCTGGACATCCCATACATTTTCTGAATGGTCTAGATGCTAGGTCATTTTATACTGTAAGGTCATGTTTAAAATGCTGTCATTACACTGAAATTGTAACTATGAGGTCGTATTTCATCACAGAAACAGAAAAGACAAAAAAAAGGTGAAAATAACATCTTTTCACAGCATGCAGAAAACGGTGTTTTTAGGACCCTAAAGCCAACATACCCTATGTAGCCGACGCATGTCAGCCATGGCTGGAAAGGTGAGACGGATCCAAAGAGCCCAGTTTCATTCAGATATCGTGATGTCAGAGGTCAAGGACCCGTTTTGAAAATAGTCATGCCCATTTACCTGGGTCAAAAGAGATGGCCGACTTTGGAACTTTTACGCCCGCTTCTCAGCAACTAGCACGACACGGTTTACAGCTAAGTCGAGTTTCCTCTAATACCAGAAGCTTAAACTCAGCTTGCGAGAGCCTGTCAAACGCGGACCACGCCCCGTGGACCCGCAGGGCTTAACAGGTTAACGGGAGTTTGCCGAATTTCCCCCCCGGAGATGAATGAGCTCGTATCTTACCTTAACCTGGCTCCTCCTCCAGGATTCGGATCCAGGCCCTGAACAGCCTCGGCACCGGGCCCTTCAGCCACACCTTCAAGATGAAGACCAAGCCGCTGCCGCCGCTGCCGCCGCGGCTGGAGTGCACGGCCTTCAGCCACCAGACGCTCAGGCTGAAGTGGGGCGACGGCCCCCCCAAGGCCAGCGCCGCCGACGCCCCCCAGTTCCACCTGCAGATGGAGGACCGCAGCGGCAGGTAGACGCACGGACACTGTGTGTTCTTCACGCGTTTTACGAAATAGAGTTTGAGTGAAATGAACTGAGGTGAGAAGGAGAATCTGCAGCATCATAGAAGTCTGAGGACAGTGAGGCTTCAATATGTCGTAGCGTCATTACCCAAAACTGAAAGCAAGTAGAATATTTTTGGGGTATTTATTTATATTAAAGGAGAATTGCACTATTGCCCCTCAGTGCCCCGTCCCCCCGCTGTTTATAGTTGTTTTATTTGGAGGAACCGGGCACGACTTGAAAATAACTTGCGATTATTTTCCGCACATAACGCACGGAGAGGGAGTCACCCAGAAAGTGTCCCCGTTACGCACGCTCTATGTTCATACTGTTCCATAAGGAGATAAAAGATAAATAAAAGAACCTACGTCAAAAATCAAAACACACTGTTCCGACGCGCCCATCACATATGGTGGCAAATGTCGCCATATTAGATGTTATCGAATATTGGCCCAAGCCTAATCAAAGTCAACCCAAGTGAATCTCTAGAAACTGTTCCACCCCGTAATGAGCTGCTACATGGTACTAAAGGGCAACCGTGGTTGCCGAGCGTGGTTCCGGTTGCCCCCTTGCTCCACCTCTTGCGGGTCTGTGTTTTTCTTTTCATTGTCTTTTGTCGAGTACTTTTGATATCCTTCATGGAGGAGACGAGCTGCACCGGTTCAGTAAAAGTCTCAAGGCCTTGAATTGTATTGTAGTCATTAGTTGTTTTATTACATTATAATTATAATAGATCGCTTTTGATAAAATTATAATATTCATATATGTATTAAATCACAAAAGGGACATTGCATTTGTCTTTTTTTTTCCTCTGTCTCAGTCTGAATGAGATCAGCTGCAGTGAATACAAAAGAAGAAGCTGTTTCCCCCAAAGTCTTTAATGTGTAGGAGTCTTATTTCTATTTCATGTTTCCTTTTCCAGGTTCCTCTCCCTGTACAAGGGACCGTGCCACACCCACAAAGTGCAGCGGCTCAGCGAGTCGACCTCGTACTCCTTCCGCGTCCAGGCCTTCAACGAGGCGGGAGACGGACCTTTCTCCCCCGTTTACACCTTCACCACCCCGCGCTCCCCCCCAGCGCCCCTCAGAGGTACTGCCTGCCGCTCTGCCCGTCTGCCTCTCTGCCCGTCTCTTGCTCAGTCTGTCTGTCCGTCTGTTGCGCTGTCTGTCAACTGTTTCTGTTTGTCTCCTCTCTTTTCTCTCTTCCTTCCTCTCTCTCTGTCTGTCTGCTTGCCCATCTGTTCTGCTCTCTCTCCTGTCTCCCTCTCTGTGTCTCACCACTAGTGATAGTTTCTCTACATTGAGCGTTCCTTCCCTCCTCTCTCCAGCTCCCAAAGTGGAGCAGCTGGAGGACCACGCCTGTGAGGTCACATGGGAGTCTCTGCTGCCCATGAAGGGAGACGCCATCATCTACACCCTGCAGTGCATGCTGGGAAACTCAGAGTTCAAGCAGGTGAGTCGCTGCCGCCTCCACTTCAACGCTGCTCCCCAATCTACAGTACTTCTCCGGGGGGGGGGGTTTAACAGAGGAGGAGCCTCAGGCCCCGCCCACACCAAAACACACAAACACTGTTTCAGGAGCTGGGGGCTTTCCAGGGTGGAGGGAAAAAAAACTGTTTTCCGTGTATGAAGGTGGAGGAAGTAAAACCAAGCTTGTTCAGACCCTGCGTCAGGAACCTGCCGGCGACGGCCGACGCCCGTTTTGTTTCATGTGGTCAGTTGAACGTGTCTCCACCAGGGGGCTGAACGTGTCTCCACCAGGGGGCTGAACGTGTCTCCAGCTTGAGGGCGGTGTTGTGTCTCCAGCTTGAGGGGCGGTGTTGTGTCTCCAGCTTGAGGGGCGGTGTTGTGTCTCCAGCTTGAGGGCGGTGTTGTGTCTCCAGCTTGAGGGGCGGTGTTGTGTCTCCAGCTTGAGGGGCGGTGTTGTGTCTCCAGCTTGAGGGGCGGTGTTGTGTCTCCAGCTTGAGGGCGGTGTTGTGTCTCCAGCTTGAGGGCGGTGTTGTGTCTGAATGTTATGAAGACCCTCAACGCGCTGTGCGCTGCTGGCCTGGAATGCTGATGCAGCCTTTTACATTGTTTTTTACCTTTCCTCTCTCCCCTCATCGCCCTCTTTTTCCCCTCCACCTCCCCCCCTCTTTTCATCTCTTCCTCTCCCTCTCCTTGCTCCACCTCCCTCTCTCTCTCTCGCTCTCTCTCAGGCCTACAAGGGCTCCTCCACATCCCACGTCCTGCACCACCTGCAGCCCAGCTCCGACTACCGTTTCAGGGTGTGCGCCATCAGGCAGTGCCAGGACGCCCCGGAGCTCAGCGGTCCTTACAGCCCGACCGTCACCCTGTCGCCGCCGCGCGTCGACCCGGCGGCGGGCGGCGGGGGGCCGAGCGCGGGCCCGGGGTCCCGGTCGGGGGCGGAGTCGGGGCGGCCCCGGCGCAGCCTGAGCGACGAGCAGTGCGCCTTCCTGCTGCTGATGGTGTTCGCCGTCATCGCCATCCTCATCGCGTTCGTCATCCAGTACTTCGTCATCAAGTGAGGGCGCGGCCCCGCCCCCTCCGCCCGCCGTCGCCGGTTTTCCTCTGTTTGATTGTTTGTTTTGGGGGGAGGGGGCGGAGCTTATGTTGTTGTTTTCGGGAGGAAGCCGCGCGCCCACGATGCTTTCCGGCCTCCTCCTCTCCCTCCTTCACTTCCTCTTCTTCTTGTTTTCGCCTCCGTCTCGTCGTCGGTTTCCTCCCGACTCGTGCGAGAGCAGGAGGGGGCGCGGGGGCGGGGGCGCTCACGTACCTGTTGATTGAGTATATATATCCAAGAAGAAAAAACTATGTATAGAAATAGTCGTTATTTATATTTTTATTTACGTGTCCAGTAAACAGCCGTTTATTTTTATTTAGTTTGGGCTGGAGGTGTAGTCGGTCGGTGTTCTGTTGGATCCTGGGACCCAGAGGGCCAGTGTTTGCACAGCGGGTCGAGGTCGGAGGTCGGAGGTCAGAGGTCGACCGCTTCGCTCGCGGTGACGTGGATTTGAAACTTGTCGTTCACATTGTAGAACATTCGTTAATTTAGCACTTTCCGACCTTTTGGTGTTCAGAATGTTTAAGGATGCAAAAATGACTGGAAAGAAATGTTAGTATATTTTTGTACAGTGAAGACGCGAGGAGCTGAAAGTTTGACAAAAAAAAAAAAAAATAATAATAATAATAATTGAAAAAAAAAAAAAATGAAAAAAAACAAACAGAAAAAACCCGTCGGGAGGAAAAAAAACAAAACTCTCAAATTGAAACTAGGAAAAAAAAAAAAACAGAAACCAAACTAACGATGACTTCTAATTATTTTTACTATCATATAGTTCTACTGTAGCTTGTTTTTACAATCATGCAGCTGCTTTACGCCCAGTTTTCGTCGTTCAGCACAAACTAAATGTACGCTGCCTGTTTCTTCTCTTTAGTTTCTTTCCCTGTTTTTTTGTCTTTTTGTTTTTTTATTTTATTTTTTGGTTTGTTTTTTGCACCTTAGTGGAAGCAAACCCTCGCCCGGCGTCTCGCTCTCGTGATGCGTTTTTATCCGACGCGCTGAGACGGTGGAAGCCCTCGTTCTTCCCTCGTTCTTCCCTCGTTCTTTGTTCAGTTTGTTGTTGTTGTTTTTTTTAAGTTTCCGTGAAACGCCGTCGTCGTCGGGGGAGGAGGAATCTTAAAGGCGACGCGGCCGCGTTTATTCTTTCGTGGTTTCTCTTTACGTTCTTCGATTTTCCGTTCGTCTGTGTTGTAGTTTTAGTTCTAGACGACACTAAAATGTGTTTTCTTTTTATTTTTAGCAAAGTTTAATTTGTTATTAGTAAACCTGTATCCTTTTTTTCCATCTTTTCTTTTCCCAAATTAGGTCTTACGCATTACTTCCAGTTTCCTTTGACTCCTTCTGTCAGGTCATACATGTGTGAAGTATATTTTTTTATGATATCAAAGTAATATAAGTCAGTACTCTCCAGAGGATATCAACGCTGAGTCTTCATGAACGATGGAGCGCTGGCGGCAGTATCTCATGTACTTCCTGTGAATCTAAATTTGCCTTTTTCTCTGTGTGTTCTGTATTCTCGAGCGCCGTGCGGTCTGGTGTTGTGTTTTGGTCTTGGGCGGGCTGTTCCGATGACATACAGGTACCTTGCAAAACCTCTTAGATAATTACATGATTTGGTCTTTGGGACATTTTGCTAAATGTCTCCTCTCTTTGTCATTTAAAGAATTCAAATTCCTATTTTTGATAGTGATTGCAACGTGTGCCATTTTAACCCTCTTCACCACGAGGTGACTACCTTCAGCGGAGGAGATTAACGAAAAACCCTAAAAAAGAAACAAAATATGCACAAAAAGGAGACCATTTTTATGTAATTTTAATGTTTGCAGTTACCTCATAGACAGTACATTCCAAAATGAAAATTTGTTATACTATACATACTACCAGACATATCACTTTAAAATGTTCGTTATGAGAAAAAGCGTATAATCATAGATATGTATCTAAAGTGTATCTGTATAGCCATGATATCTACAAAGGATCCATGCACAATAAAAGATTTATAATTCTTAATCTACGTTTCTTGGTTTTGCTTTTTGAATTTTGGTGGGGATTGTTTATCCTGAAGCAGAAAATAGTTTTCTGTTTGTCAGCAGCCAAGAGGTTATATTCAGGTTTATTGGTCAAATGCTCAACGGTGTCATGTTGGCACTGAAACGGTTAATGTCCAAGCCAATCCAAAAAATGGAGAATTAAAAGGAAAATAATATTCTCACAGAAAAAGAGTTGCTGTCATGTCTGACTGCAGCTGTAATAAAGTCACATTTGCTAAAAGTATTAAAGTATAATATAATAAATGTAAAACTAATGTTAAAGTTAAAAACTAAGCAATATATTTGCATATTCCCTGTAAGGACTTATCTGTAACAGATATTGAGTTGAGTGTTGCCCAGCGCCACCCACTGGTTGAAATCAGCACTAAGCGTGCAGAGAGGATGCTGATGTGCTTTAGTAATATCAGTCGTTCTCTACGTCACTTTTTCAAGAAGGGTGGGGTCTGTGAAACCACACCTATTTATGGATGAGCCACGCCCCCTCTCTGCTCCTGCCCCACTAACTGCTCTTTAAAGGGCCCATTGTATTTTACTATCAGTGGGGAAGGAACGAAACTTTGATACTGGTTCTCAAACAATGCTTTTTAAAATTTGATGCAGAAATACATAATTAAAGATCGTTCCCTTCATTTAAAACCACGGACTGGTAGATGTTCTGGTTGCAGCTGGTGGGGACATCGATGCATACGCACACTGTCTCAGCCTACATCTCCAAGTGCATTGATGACGTCGTCCCGAGAGTCAAGGTCAGGACTTTCCCGAACCAGAAGCTCTGGGTTAATGGTGATGTCCGTGCTAAGCTCAGAGCACGGTCCTCCGCCTATAGCTCTGGGGACCTGGAGGCCTTGAGGACGTCCAGATATGACCTTCGGAAAGCCATCAGAGATGCCAAAGGAGCCTACGGGCACAAGCTGGAGTCGGACTACCACAGTTCGGACCCCGGACGCATGTGGTGTGGACTGCGCACCATCACAGACTACAAAGGGAGAAACAGGAGTGACACCCAGCCAGCCGCCTCTCTTCCCGACGAGCTCAACACCTTCTACGCAGGGTTTGAGGCGAGCAACACCATCCCGGCTGCAAGGCTAGCGGAGGACCGGGATGACTGCACTCTGTTCCTGTCTACGGCTGACTTGAGCGGAGCTCTTAAAAGAGTAAACTCTCGGAAGCCTCCCCGCCCCCTTCAAGTTCCTCGGTGTCTTCATCAGCGATGACCTCTCCTGGTCCAGGCAACCGGACGCGGCAATAAAAACCGCCCAAGAGCGCCTATTCTTCCTGAGGAGACTCAAGAAGTTTGGCATGCCCGTCAGGACTCTCACCAGCTTCTACCGATGCACCATTGAGGGCATTCTTACCGGCCGCATCACTGCCTGGTTCGGGGGCTGCTCCGCCGCCGATCGACAGGCGCTCCAGAGGGCGGTGAAGGCAGCGGAGCGCGTCATCGGCCGCCGCCTCCCCCTCCGTGCAAGGCATCAACCACACGACGCCTCAGGAAAGCACGGAAAACCCTAAAGGACCACAGCCCCCCACGACCGCTCACGCTGCTGCCGTCTGGAGAACGGCCTACCAGCGGCAAACAGCCTCACCAACACTTTTTACCCTCGGGCCATCAGGCCTCTCAACCTGCAACATCTGTCGTCACCTCTGTCAATTAAATGTACGTCACCACAACTACATGTACACGTCCAGCGCCACTGTTTCACTTTATATTTACATCCATATCTTGTGCAGCAGACCGACCTATTTCTGTTGGAACTGCTACGCTGCTTGAAACGCTCCAATTATTTTAGTTTCCGTTTTCGGATTATCTTTCTTATTTTCATTTTATGTACATACACTGTGACCCCTCTTGCCCATATTTGTAACATCGACTATTACTCGGCTCTTATTTTATTTAAAAACAATTATTTTCCTCCTTATATTTCCCTTGTTATTTGATCTTTTTATGCCCACTACGCAGTTGCTGCCTGTCACGCCCCAAGAATTTCATTGTACTGAATGACCTTGTGTTGTACTGTACCCTTGACAAATAAAACACTTTGAACTTTAAATGAAATGACATGACATGTACTATGGCTGACTAAACAAGCCTATTCTGACTCAGGAAATTAACTGTGTTCGAAATCCATGATTGTCAGTTGTCGGGGGAATGGCAGCTCAGGAGGTAGAGCTGGTGGTCTAGTGATCTAAAGGTTGCTGGTTGGATCCCAGGCTCCTCCTGCTAGCATGCTGTAGTGTCCTTGAGCAAGACACTTGACCCCTAATTGCTCCTGATGGCTGCGTCCGTCGGTGTTTGAATAATTGTAAGTCGCTTTGGATAAAAGCGCCTGCTAAATGTTTCCCGAACACCTTTATTCTGCATCTTTCATTTCTCTCCATACATGTATATTTACTTATGAGTAAAATAATATCTGTGTGCCGCAGACTAAGATGAGGATTTAAATTCAGAGCCTAATGGAGCAGAAATACAATGGAGGAGTCTCGGTCAATGAGGTTATTAACTGGAATAAAGTCTATGTAAACAGTTTAATCATTGTTTTCCGGTTTCATCAGCTTCATCCGATCTCAGGCCCCGTTTCCATAAAGATGAATTTTGATCATGAATTCATAATGATTTTGTTTCCATTATAACAAATATAATTGTGTGGCTCTGTTTTCTGACCAATCACACTAATCCCATAATAGAACCGACGCTCTGTCATAATCTGCAATCTGGTGAATTTGAAGGTAGCCACTGAGACGAGGCTCCGGAGTCCAAGCTTTTTGGGAAAAGTTCTAAAACGTTATGAGCAAAGAGGTGGAAACAGTAGTGAGGATGTGCAAGGGTTGCGGTTAGGTACTGTCACTGTTTAGGGTGAAGCAAGTTTATTTATACAGCTACATTTCAACAACAAGGCAATTCAAAGTGCTTTACACAAAACAACAACTTTACGACAAAGTGCAAAGAAACACAAAAGGACATAGAATGCACGAGGTTAGATAACTGAATATATAAAAGTTAAAAAAAAAAATAGAATGCATAAAGTAAAAAATAGGATAACCAAATTTGACCCCAAATATGCAGCTGATCCTAGTTAACTGACATCAATGTTCGTAAACAAAATGAACAGGATGATATTAACATTAAGATGCTTTATGATGTCATCATGCAATTTACTGTGAATGTGCAGGTTCTGGTTCAGAAAGTTCAGTGTGCAGGGTGGACTCCATCGCTCTGTGGTGGTTAGAGATTACAAACTATATGTTTACGTCTGTATTTATGTACCTTCTGACCTGGTTGATGTCTGTGAATCTGTGACCTTAATATTTTATTTATTTGGTCCTCATTACTTCACCGGATTCATGAAACATGCACAAAAAAACAGTCCACAAAAACTTGACCAGGTCAAGTCGAATCCACTCGAATGTAAAAAATTGAAACACAGAATGCATAAAGTTTAAAATTGTATACATCGAATGCATAAAAGTGCAGTGCAAGAAATTAATCAAAAAAACCTTTTTTTACTCTTTGTTAACAACTATTTTGCCTATTCCCGAAAAGCGTTTTACCTTGTCAAGGTGATATCCTCGCCCCGGAGAAGCGGTCTGGAGATCTGTCAGTGATCTGAAATCGGCCAAAGCACAGTGCACACCAAGCCACTCGTGTTCACATTTCAACAACAAGGTCATTCAAAGTGCTTTAGATAAAACATCAGAAGTATCAAGACAAAGTGCCAAGAAACACATTACAACAGGACATAGAAAGCATAAAGTTAAAAAATAGTAGACATTAAATCAAGTCATAAAGGTGACAGCGCTTTAAAATGGATTAGTTTAGGGGAAGGGTTAGCTACTGTCACTTTAAAAGGGTGAGGGTTAGGGTTTGGTACTGTCATTTTAAAAAGGGTTAGGGTTGGTATGGGTTGGATCCCCTGTTGTTATAGCTCGGTAAAAAATCGCTGAATTTTTCAAGCTAAAACTATTAGAAACTACTATTATTATTATTATTATTACTATTATTACTATTATTATTATTATTATTATTACTATTATTAGTATTAATATTACTATTATTATTATTATTATTACTATTATTATTATTATTATTACTATTATTAGTATTATTATTACTATTATTAGTATTATTATTATTATTATTATTATTATTATTATTCTAGGTCAGGAAAACTTCTTAAACATGTCTTTCCCAAAAGTTTTGGATCCTGGCAGAGAGTGGATTGAAAGCTCTGTGCTGACGGTGCTGAGGGTGATGAAGCCGTGACGGGTGGAGGGACCCGATCCCATCAGAGTCCAGCTGTTTGCGTCGCCCTGACACGTGTAAATAAAGTTTTCCCTCCGACAAACAAAGCGCGTGGTGCAGGTCTGTTGGGGCCACGACCCCCAGGAGCCGCAGGTCGGGGTCGAGGCCCCGGAGACAAAGCTTTGAGACGTCGTTCGTCAGGATCATAACTCTTCACAGTCTGATGACGTCTGATGAGCTCAACTCCACCGATGCTTTTTGTACTAAACAAATACCAAAATGTTTTATATGTTTAATGATAATAAGGATAATAATGATAATAACAGTAATAATTATAGTTACAATAATAATTTAAAAACATGTCATCGAAGGTCATTCTGTGAAAATTATAGTAATTTATAATTCGATTATTTATTAAATTGTGTAGTATTTTGTAAAATTATATTATGTATTACATATAATGCATCATATATGTATTAAACATAATATATGTAAATATATGTAGATATTTGTAATATATTTATCTAAATAAATATATCTATAACCCCCCCACATTATCTTCCTCCTCCCCCAAGAGGAGGAGCTCCTCCCACCCTCCCTCTCCCCCACCCTCCCCCCCCTCTCTCTCTCCCCCCTCTCTCTCCCTCCTTCCCTCTCTCTCTCTCTCGCTCTCCTTCTCTCTCTCTCTTTCCCTCCCTCCCTCCCTCCCTCTCTCTCTTTCTCTCCTTCTCTCTCTCTCTTTCCCTCCCTCCTTCCCTCCCTCTCTCTCTTTCCCTCCTTCCCTCTCTCTCTCTCTCGCTCTCTCTCCAGTGTTTGACTCTCTCTTCACAAGAGGAGCAGCCGGCTCGGTTAAAGAACTCCATCTAATCCCACCGCTGCTTCCCTCCATCCAGGGAGAGAGAGAGAGAGGAAGAGGAGGAGGAGGAGGAGGAGGAGGATCATCCCGACCACACAGGTACATTCACTTTATAACAAGTAAACAATTTATTTTACATTTAAATGTAATTAATCAATCACTTTATTACACTTTATTTCCATGTAAGGAAATGGCTCCATCTATCTGTCTATCTGTCTATCTGTCTATCTATCCGTCTGTCTGCTATTTGTCTGTCTATCTATCTATCTATCTATCTATCTGTCTATCTGTCTATCCATCTGTCTGTCTGTCTGTCTGTCTATCTATCTGACTATCCATCCGTCCATCTATCTACATTTAGTCACTTACTGTAAGCAGGCGACTTACGCCTCGTTTACACTAAAGGACTTTTTTAGGATTTTCGAGTCTCAGACAAATGTTGAAGAACTTCACAGAATCTCCGGTGAAGGTCTGGTCCTCGGGGGCGTTTAGGGGCAGTCGTTGGCTTTGAGACGGTGAGGAACCCTTCATGGCCGCTCTCCATGTCATCTCAAGTCTTCAGTCTCGGCTCCCACACTGTGCGACACTGGGGTGGAAAGAGTCTTTAAATGTGTGAAGCTGTCCAGTATTTTGGTGTATCGCTGCCATTAAAACACGTTTGTCAGTCGTAGTAGAACTGTCTGCGCATCGCAGTCACGGCAGAGTGTCAGAGTAGATCAGATATTTATTGACAACTTCTCAGTTGACTTGAAGTAATACAGGTTTTCACACATGGAATGATGTCTTCAGGGTGTGGATTGCTTATTCCAGCTCCGGCAGCGTCCGCACCCCGAGGCGTGATGCCCTGGACCAGACCCCAGGTGGACCCCCAGGCCGGGGGGGGCGACAGCACGGAGCCCTACAACGCCGACGACCACCACTACGAGGGCTCGCTGTTCCCCACCTCCACGCTGATCCCCGTCACCGTCATCTGCATCCTCATCTTCATTGTGGGCGTGGCGGGCAACACCATGACCATCCTGATCATCCAGCGCTTCAAGGACATGAAGACCACCACTAACCTGTACCTTTCCAGCATGGCGGTGTCCGACCTGGCCATCTTCCTGTGCCTACCCTTCGACCTGTACCGCCTGTGGAAGTACGTGCCCTGGCTGTTCGGCGAGGCCGTGTGCCGCCTCTACCACTACATCAGCGAGGGCTGCACCTACGCCACCATCCTGCACATCACGGCGCTCAGCGTGGAGCGTTACGTTGCCATCAGTTTCCCGCTGCGGGCCAAGGTGGTGCTGACCCGCCGCCGGGTGCAGTACGTCATCCTGGCACTGTGGGGCTTCGCGCTGGCGTCGGCCGCGCCCACGCTCTTCCTGGTGGCGGTGGAGTACGATAACGACACGCACTCGGACCATGACACGGGCCAGTGCAAGCCCACTAACGCCGCCATCGTGTCGGGCCAGCTGCACATCATGCTCTGGGTCTCCACCATCTACTTCTTCTGCCCCATGTTCTGCCTGGTCTTCCTCTACGGCTCCATCGGCTGCAAGCTGTGGAAGAGCCGCAGGGACCTGCCAGGGCCCTGCGCCCTGGCCAGGGAGAGGTCCCACCGGCAGACTGTCAAGATCCTCAGTGAGTTCCGGTTCAGCTTTTTTGGTCTTTGGTGGCTAGTGAACAATTCCTGTAGTCCTATAATAAAGTAGGCTTTTTAAAGTAAAAGATTTAACGTACAGTATATACATATATGAACATTCAGTATACTATATATCCATATAAAGTATACTGTAAATGTAAATAGTAAAGTATTAGTACGATGTTATATTATTATATAGAGAAAAGTTATTTATATTTATATATATTCAGTAAGTTTAAGGAAAAAACCTCTTATAACAAAGCTAAAATCAATCATTTAACTAAGCGACTGATGCTTCGTTTACACTAAAGGACTTTTTTAGAATTTTCAAGTCCCAGGCAAATTTTCAAAGACCTTAATAGAATCTTAAGGAATCGTTTTGTCTTCAGGGGCGTTAAGGGTCAATCTATTGATATGACAACAGTTTACACCATCTGTGAAATCTCGACTTGCTCCTTTACACCACGTCCTCTAAACGCATCTACTTCCTGAACACAGTCCAAATACAAAGAATTCAGGACCGACGGCGTCTCTCAACACACAAATCCCTCCTGTGTTTGTGAGAAGCTTAAACCAACAATTCTCCAGCGTTCGTGATGAAAGTATCCTCATTACTCAAACCGAGCTCCGCCGGCTCAGTGGCCGCACGTCGAGGAACCTGGAGTGCTGGTTTCAGTTCAGAAAGAACTCGTCCATTGGTCCCTGAGAAGGAAGGAGACCGTCCTCCAGACCAGAGACCAGAGTCCTCCAGACCAGATTCCAGAGTCCTCCAGACCAGAGACCAGAGTCCTCCAGACCAGAGTCCAGAGTCCTCCAGACCATATTCCAGAGTCCTCCAGACCAGAGTCCAGAGTCCTCCAGACCATATTCCAGAGTCCTCCAGACCAGAGTCCAGAGTCCTCCAGACCAGAGATCGGAGTCCTCCAGACCAGAGTCCAGAGTCCTCCAGACCAGAGTCCAGAGTCCTCCAGACCAGAGACCAGAGTCCTCCAGACCAGAGTCCAGAGTCCTCCAGACCAGAGACCAGAGTCCTCCAGACCAGAGCCGTGGATTAAAACACGCCCCATTGGAATGTACAAGTATTTTTCCTTATATCCAAAGTCAATTTGAACTTTAATTTCTACTGTATATTTTAAATCTGTTTCCCTCCGCTGTGCTCTGAAATGAAGGACCGTCTCCGTCCTCGTCTCCGTCCTCGTCTCCGTCCTCGTCTCCGTCCTCGTCTCCGTCCTCGTCTCCGTCCTCCTTGTTCTGTTTTTTGGGGGTTTTTTCGGACGGAAGCGTCGGTTTGGCCTGATAAACGATGCTCGCGTGCGGCAGAAAGGAATCGTCCTAATTTGCATCCCTGGCACGCCGTGCGGGAGAGCCTGTCTGACTGGAAGAGGCCGCAGCCAGGCGGATCAGTCTCGTCCAAGTATTTAATCACAGCATCTCCATTATGATATTGATGGCGCTCGTTAAGGGCTCGCGGCGTCAGACCCGCGGTTGTTTGGATTCATGTTCGTCGAACCCCAAATTTAATTGTCATCGGAGCCTCCATGAATCAATGCTAATGGAAGCGAACGTGCTCCCGCCGCGCTGTGCTGCTTTTTAATCCGCCGTTGTCCCACGTCCCGGGGGTCCCTCCGTCTCCGGTGTCCCCGAGGCGACGCCCATTCCGCTGCTCATTGAGTTACCTGCTCCCTCTGGGAATTCGCAGTCAGACCGCCATTCATTCCCATTAAGAAAGGGTTTCCGAGCCACAGGGACGCGTGCTGTACACCCTTCATTTAAACAGGGTTTCGCAGGACGCAGAATGTGAAATTCGGTCTCTACTCGCAGGTACAAGAAGCGTCACAACTTAATAAAAATGAATCACGTCTCTGCAGGAGCCGGTAAGGCTCTCGACAGGTAAGGTCGACCCCCCGCCCCCGTCCAAATGTCACAAACATCCCAGAGCGGTCAGCGAGGGAAGACGGGCGTCGTGGGTAAGAGCCGCCTCCCTGCTGCAGAGAGGACGGAAGATAAACGCGCTGTCAGCTCGCGGAGAAAAGACAGAATCCGACGGTTCCTCTACCGATGCTACGCCTCAGCCTAATTCACTGCGATCATAATCCATCTGGAAGGTTATTAATATTACCCAAATTAAACTGAGCTCCTCCCTCCTCCGACCATCACAGCCCTCAGCTTTAAGGTCATTAAGTCAGGGGTAATGTGCAGCCAGCCGGTCTTTATTGCAAAATAAAGACCGGCTGGCTGCACATTACCCCTCTTATCACACAGCTTCTCACTAAATAAAAGAATTGAGACACGATATTGATTTGACATGGTTTTTATTACTGCTATTTTTAGTTTAAGAGCCTAAGAAAAAGAATCCACGGCAACTCAACTCTTCTCCCTACATATGACGAAACCTATTTACCGTTGTTAATGTTAATTGGTCTTTTACATGAATGCTCAGTGACGCTGAGGATTTTAATATCAACGCCCGCATTCATTGCTTCAAGTCTTGCGTTTTGGTTTCTCAGTAGCGTCACCACATGGAACCATGAGTGGTTTCCCGTGGCAACAGTCATTATCAACAGATCAACAGATTCAGAAATAACTGACCGCTGATTGCCGCTACCGACCAATAGAGTATAGCGTATTCCACAGAGCCGTGTAATTCCAATACCAACTAAATTGATCTAAGCTCCTCCCCCTTCCTTCGTTGTCGCCCCCTAGTGGTGGTGGTGCTGGCCTTCGTCATCTGCTGGCTGCCGTACCACATCGGCAGGAACCTGTTTGCGCAGGTGGACGACTACCACGCGGCCAAGCTGAGCCAGGACTTCAACGTGGCGTCCATGGTGCTGTGCTACCTCAGCGCCTCCATCAACCCCGTCCTCTACAACCTCATGTCCCGCAAGTACCGCGCCGCCGCCAAGCGCCTCTTCCTGCTGCGGCGCCGGCCCCGCCCGGCCCGGCGCAGCCAGCGGCAGCTCTGCATGATCGACGACATCTCCACCCTGCGCGAGACGCTCACCGGGGTGTGAGGGACGGGGGCGGGGGCGGAGGCGGAGGCCGTGGTCGTCCATTTTGTCTAAGACTCGGGTGGGTGGGGGGAGAGGCGGAGGTTCCGCTTCCTGGGGACACCGACGGCCGCTCCACCGCAGGTCGACGCGATTGCAGGTTTCGGGAGTTTCTTTGAAGCGTGTGCAGGAGGGAAAATGCTGCGTCGGTGGACGACGTCTTGACGGAAGTTTCCCTGAGTTTCGTGGCGAAGCCGTCGTCAGGAAAACAGAAACGTCGATATTAAGACGCTGTTCTGCAGACGCTGGTTTTTCCTTCCTCCACCGCATTTATGCAGAGAGTGTTTTAATTTATTCAACTTGTGCTTGTTTCTTTGTACGTGTTGGAGGTGGAGAGAATATTACAAATCTGTACTCGGCTGGAAGTAACGTTACTTTGCTTAGTGTTGTCTCATTACAATAAAACAAACCACACTCCTCACAAACTACTAGGAATGCTTTAAAAACACATATTAAATGCTAAATAGCAGCTTTACAGTAAAGGAAATTAACATTATAGTCAAAAATCGAGTTATGCAATGACATTCTTATGAAATAAAATGAACTGTTTCTGTTAAAATTGCAATTCCACATTATTTGACTGGCTGTAGTGCATCCTCCTGGTACTTTCACACCGATCTGACACGTAACGTGGTTTCTGTCCGACTAAAAACTCTCGCACAGAAACTCAGTTGACTCAGTATAATTTTTAGGGCAGGTTGTCTGTTCGGTGAAATGATATTTAAAATACATATTTGTAGTGCTCTGTAGCCGTCAGGTGTTGTGAGGGTAGCAGGGAAGTTTATTTCATGTTATGAATACTTGGAGGACATGTGAGTACAGGGGTGAAAAAGTACCAATACATTTTATTTTCTTACCCAAGGACAGTAATGTTTATTAGTTATACTCAGTTACCTCCACTCTCTACATTTTGTCCTGTGTCATCATTACTTTTTGTCAGAAACTCTCTGAAAAGGATTCCAGCTTCACAGCTTGTACGTGTTGATCATGTTTTCTATTCCCTCCAGTTGTTGTTGTCTGGGTTGAAGGTTGAGTTCTACGACGCTGATGCTGACGACACATGAAATATGAAATGTTATTGTCACTGCTGGTTTGAGGTGCAGCAGTGGTCCTGCAACTGGTGTGTGTGTGTGGTTGTGTGTGTGTGTATTTGTTTGTGTGTGTGTGTGTGTGTGTGTGTGTGCAGGTATATGTTTATGTGTGTGTGTGTGTGTGTGCATGTGTATTTGTTTGTGTGTCTCTCAGTGTGTGTGTGTGTGTGTGTGTATGTGTGTGTATTTATGTGTTTGTGTGTCTGTCAGTGTGTGTGTGTGTGTGTGCAGGTATATGTTTATGTGTGTGTGTGTGTGTGTGTATGTGTGTGTGTGTGCCATCTCCCCAGATGATTTGCATCAGAACCAGCAGATACAGTAAATATTAAAAAATGGAGTCATCGTTGGCGGTGTGTGTGTGTGTATGTGTTTGCAGTGTGTGTGTGCGCGTGTGTTTGCAGTGTGTGTGTGTGTGTGTGTGTGTGTGGGTGTGTGTGTGTGTGCGCGCGTGTGTTTGTAGTGTGTGTGTGTGTGTGTGTGTGTGTGTTTGCAATTTCCCCAGATGATTTGCATTAGAACCAGCAGATAGATATTAAAAATGGAGTCATCGCTGGCGGTATGTATGTATGTATGTATGTATGTATGTATGTATGTATGTATGTGTGTGTGTGTGTGTGTGTATACGTGTGCGTGTGCGTGTGTGTGTGTAATTCCTCGACCACCTGAGCCCTGGGGGGTTTTTTCGGCCTCCAGATCTGTAATCGGACGCAGCGATCACATTACCTGGACGCCGAGTCGGATTTATCCCCCAGATCTGGTTCCTGCATCTCCATATTCCAGCTCGCGGACGCTCTAAGTGCATTTGGGGCGGAGCAGGAGCGATGGCTGTTGTCAGCCCATGCACACTTCATACATCCGTTATTAGATTCTCCAGCGAGATAAACACAATCCTTCTTTTGGGTTCCTCCTCCTTCCTCAGGTACTAAATCACACATTTTGTGCAGTTTTACATGACGCCGTGAAAACAACCTTTTCCCCCCTGGTTCCGCCGATGAGGTCGTGGATCCTCCCGTCCTTCTATTTACAAATCCTCCCCGAGAACCATCGGGGCCTTTGGAGGCGGCAGGAGCTTGGGAGTCGCTCTGGGGCGCCTCGCCCTCCCGCGGTCACGTCGTTTCCCCGTCACATCATCCATCTTCGCCAGACGAGCTTTTAGCGCCGGGTCGGTGGAAACGCTGAAGCTTCTGCCGTCACCTGAGAGAAGATCAACAAAGCTGTCCTCACACGGCTGGTATACAAACTGCTCGTCCGCGGTTTAGTCTGCACACCCCTGACACTAAACCCTGTGGCTCTGTGCTTGTATCATTAGTGGGTTCTGTGTTTGATTTCATTCCTTTCATGTTCCTTGTTCCAGCTTCAATTTTAATCAACAGCACCATGTTTGTCGGGGGCTAAATTGATTTATAATGGTTCTAATAGCGTCTGAATAATTGCAACAATCTCTGATGGGTAATGAAACTCTCGGCCTACCGCACACATCTGAAAAATGCAATTTGGGGGAGGGAGACCGGACAAGGAAGGGGGGGGGGGGGTGGGCGTGTCCATAGAGAGATACACTCTGTGATGTCAGAGTGCCTCCTCTGAGCCCGTGTGACATCACATTGTTTTCTCGCCGCATGACATTGAACACACATTTAAGAAAATGTATTCAAAATTCAGATGAAAAACATGGTTTTGTATTAGGAGGCACACAAGCGTGAGGGCATCGCAAAATATATAATTAGGTATTTTTTTCACCTTACCGTCTGATATAAATTCAACTCAATTCAGTAAATTACATAAATGTGACCAAACGCAGCAAAAACCCGACTTGTGGCGCATTTCTAAAATCGCCACAAGCCGCCAAATAAGATTAAAAAAAAACCTTTCTAGAAGGAAAATGAGATTTTTACAGATTCATGTTCCAACATATTTTCAAAGCCGAGTTTGATTTTTAAACAGTAGAAAAATGTTAAACCGTGGAGTTAAATATTCCCGTCAGATTACATGGGAAAACAAAGTTCACTTACCGAGAGGCTGAACAGCGCTGAACAACGCCGATCGATCGTTTCCTTTAAAGCGTGCGTCCAGGTGAAGATCATTCATCCATATTCCATGTGATGTGAAGTCACAATGTGAAACCGTTTTGATAGAGTTCAACCTTTAAATCTTATGTGTTTTATACACACACTTGGATACATTGTTGTGTAGGCGGCAAATACCAACGAAGAAGAAAAGCTGATGTAACTTCCGTAAACAAGACGAGGATCCTTCGGTTTTACTTCTCTGTGAAAATATTCATCTCCGTGTTGGATGGATTACGAGAAGCGGGTGGAGGAAGCTCTAAATCATATCGCGGACCTTAATCTAAGTCAGTGTAAGCAGCGCGTACTGGACGTCATTTTTTGCGATGATGAGCTGGGCTGAGAACGACAGTGATGTTGAAGTTCATATCGCAGTTATTTCGGACTTGGAGAACATTTCAAACAGCGGATTTCAACCAGAATGTGGTGATGAAATGGAATATTTTCAAGAACCACCGGCAGAGAACGACAACACGCCCGTTGTTGTCACAACGGAAGAAGTTGCTGACGTGATGAAGTCCGCTGATTGTTGGTGATGCAGATTATGAACTAGTAGCAATGGACACGATTCTCAAGTTTCCCTGCAACTGCAACTAGGGGCAAAAAGAAAATGAAAAGAGGCCCCAAACAGGCTGTCAGGGTGTAGCTGGGGTATGGTTGGGGTTAGCCCACATAATAAATCCAAGAACTTTGAAGATGTTTGGCATACGCACATTTATATGAAACACCGAGGTTGATATCCAGAGACTAATATTATTGACAGGATGTACATTTTGTTGTGTTGTCGGCACTTTGAAACTCCTAAATAATTTCACTTTTATAAAACATGTATATTTTTATTGTTAAATAAAAGCATTTTGTTGTTGATGTTGTGTGTTGATGACACTGATCAACATTCCCTGTAAACACAAGACCAATGCAGAGATTGCCCCATTCAGCAGGATGTCAAGTCCCCATTCAGCAGGGTGTCAAGTGGCCATGTGGCTCGGTTGGTTCCATTTGCATTCTGGGAGCTGGCTGAATGAAGCCAAGTGTTGGGAAAACTTTGAGGGTGATTATCTCAGAAACAGTTTCGTCATTAACAAGTCACAGCTTTAAAAATATTTGCTTGATTTGCATAAGTGACTTTGTTTTGAAGCTCTGATTCTCCACTTTCAACGTGACGTGACGTGACTTTTCACAAGGATGAAACAGAATATGCATCATGCGAATTTAGGAATCTTTCCTCTGGAATCAAGTAGGGCATATACAGTATTTTCAAAAACAAATTGCACAGGGTGAAAACTGAGGTTCAATTTCATGCATAGATTTTCACTCTGTGGAACAGGAATTTTATCATGAATGTTATTTTGTGAATCTTTTTGTGGTTAAATAATCCAGCTTGACTTCTTGTTTGCAATCATTCCTTGTAGTGTTGATATAGTGTAATATGTTTTCATTGTTTGCATTATTTTCTCTGCACTTTACAGTTATTTCACTCAGAGTGGAACCATTCCCATCAATAATTGAATGTAATGGTCTTTTTTTTTTTTTACCAGAAGAGGGAGCCACAGTATAGACCTGAACTGAAGAATTTAGATGAACTGGAATTTGCCTCATCAGCATCTTTTCTTTTCCTGGTGATGACTTAATGTCGGCCTATAGATAAATTATAATATTATATATTGTTTTTTAACTCAAATTTGATACCCAAACTACTAGCAAGGATAGCAGATATTCTCAAATACAGCCGAGTAAAAAGACTTAACCATTTATTTTCCAAAGCTTTGACCTTGACTCAATTAAACTACTGTCTCTCTGGAACACTACTGCTTACTTTTTAAATGATTAGATGATGAGTGACAGGCGTCTTTCATCTCTTTTTAACTAAAACAATGATCTCGCCGCTCTCATGATGTGTTTTTCACCTTCGGTTTGGGTGGTCCGTCCATCCTGGTGGTTCCCTGCGTAGGATGGTCCGTGGGTCTGGCGCAGGACGATGTTTTCTAACGGCGCTGTACTTGAGGTCCTGCCAAACTCCAAAACTGTGGAATGTCTGTGGTGTTCACTCTCCAACTGGCTTCCATCACAATCTGAAGTCAGGATGCCCTACCTCTGGCCCCGCAATCTGTGCTGCCCAGAAGATCTTCCAGAAGGTCTCCCAGAAGGTGTCCTGCAGAGGGTCTCCCAGAAGCCCAGAAGATCTCTCAGAAGATTTCCCAGAAAGTCTTCCAGAATATCTCCCAGAGGGTTTTCCCAGAAGGTCTCTCAGAAGGTGTCCTGCACTTGGTCCCCCAGAAGGTCTCCCAGAGGGTCTCCCAGAAGCCCAGAAAATCTCTCAGAAGGTCTCCTGCCAAGGGTCTCCCAGAAGGTCTCCC
>NC_137197.1:3694064-3696564 GCF_960531495.2 Zeus faber
CAAAGGAGTGCAGGTGACGTAGCTAGGGAGGAGGAGGCACTGGAAGGAAGTGACTTTGAGATGGGGGACGAGGACGATCGGGTGAGAGTCCCCCGGCTCAAAAGAAAGTCCAACAAAATGGCAGGAGACTCTCAGGCGAAGAGAGGGACAGCAAGCCAGGGGAAGGCAAGTCAGGAGGTGGAGCAGGGAGGCTCGGAGTCAGAGTCCTGGATGGAGGAGGACTCTGCTGCAGACAGTGAGGGGCAGGTTTTTCTCGGCGTAAAGAAGAAAAAGGGCAAAAAAAGCTACAGTGTGGGCAAAATAAAAGCGTTTCTGCACAGGACGAAGAACGTGAAAGGGATTAAGGTGGAGGATTTTTTCTCAGACAAGGAGTTGCTGGCGAACGCGGCCCAGCAACAGATGAGGAGTAAGGGGAGAGGAGGGTTCACGGACCAGGAGGTGTACAGGTTAAAGAAAATAGTGCAGAAGATCAGGAAGGAGCTGAACAACGGAGAGGATGGGGAGGAGGTGGAGGTGGGCGCTGCTGTTCGGGCTGTTTCCCTTTTCCGTTGCAATGAGTGACTTTAACATCAGCACGCTGAACGCGAATGGGGCCAGAGACGCAGCTAAGAGGTCTCTGCTGTATGAGCTGATGGAGCAGAAGAGGCTGGATGTGCTGTTGGTGCAGGAGACCCACAGTGACTCCGGCAATGAGGCTGACTGGAAGAGGGAGTGGGGGGGGGAGGTGGTGCTAAGCCACAAGAGCACCACCAGCGGTGGGGTGGCTCTTCTCTTTTCTAAGAGCTTTGCCCCAGCATCCTTTGAGGTGGAGGAGGTGGTGGAGGGCAGACTGATGGTGGTGAGGGCAGCATTTGAGCATCATAAGTTTGTCTTTATAAATGTGTACGCTCCCACCACAGGACCACACAGAGTCACTTTTTTGCAAGTTTTAAATGGGGTTTTAAGCAAAACTCGTACTGAGGAGTTTTTGTTTCTAGGAGGTGACTTTAACTGCACCGAGAACGACCTGTTAGACAGGAACCACTGTGAGCCTCACAGAGCATCGCAGAACGCGATGAGGCTGCTCTCAAGCGAGAACGAGCTAACGGACGTGTGGAGGAGAACCAACGGGGATGAAAGACAGTACACCTGGGTGCACTGCAGAGGCACCTCTTTATCGTTGGCCAGACTAGACCGGTTTTACTGTTTTAAGCACCATTTCAACATTTTTAAGGAATGTAGAATGGTGCCTGTTGGTTTTACCGATCACTCCCTGGTTGTTTGCCGTGTCTTTATCGCCAATGTAAAGCCCAAAAGCGCATATTGGCATTTTAACACCACCCTACTATGTGACTCCAACTTTAAAGATGCTTTTAGGTTTTTTTGGGAAGGTTTTAGAGACAGAAAGCAGGATTTTATTTCCTTAAGACTGTGGTGGGACTATGGGAAGAGGGAGATAGAGCAGCTCTGTCGGCAGTATACTCTCAATGTCACACGGGACATCACCAGATCTATGAGGGATCTGGAGACTGACATTGTGGAGTTACAGGGTGTAGTGGAACCAATCGGGAATCGAGATCACATTAAGGACCTCAAGTCTAAAGGAGCTGCTCTTGCAGACCTACTAGGCACCAAGGCGCAGGGGGCGCTGGTCCGCTCTCGCTTCCAGAGCGCAGCACTGATGGACGCACCATCTAGTTTCTTTTTTAGCCTGGAGAAGAGCAACGGGCAGAGCAGGTTTATCCACGCCCTGAGATCAGACACAGGACAGGAGCTCAGGAGGCCGGAGGAGATCCGGACGAGAGCCGTGGACTTTTACACAGAGCTGTACAGAAGTGAGTACGAGGAGCAAAAAGAACTGTTTTACTCCTTTTGTGGGAATTTGCCCAGGGTCCCGGAAGATGTCAGTGCGGTGCTGGGGGAACCTCTGACCCTGCAGGATCTTTCCACGGCCCTGCAGAGCATGAAGGGGGGTAAGGCCCCTGGCATCGACGGGATTCCTGCAGAGTTTTACAAAGAGTTCTGGGAGGAGTTACGGGAGGACCTTTTAATGGTTTTTAATGAAGTTTTTAAAGATAAGTTATTGCCAGTCAGCTGCAGGAGGGCAGTCATCACCCTCCTACCCAAGAAAGGAGACCTGCAGGAGATCAAGAACTGGCGTCCTGTGTCCCTTCTGTGCACGGACTATAAAATCCTGTCGAGGGCACTGGCCAACAGGCTGAGGGAGGTGATGGACCTGGTAGTCCATCAGGACCAAACTTACTGTGTGCCTGGTAGGTCCATTCTGGACAATGTGTCCCTAATTCGGGATATTTTGGACGTCTCTAGTTCTCTGGGCTTTGAAACTGGGCTCATTTCGCTAGACCAGGAAAAGGCGTTTGACCGGGTTGAGCACCCTTACCTCTGGAAAACTCTGGAGGCTTTTGGCCTCAGCCCTGGTCTGGTAGCCATGATCCAGGTTTTGTACCAGGACATCGAGAGTATACTGAAGATTAATGGAGGGCTGAGCGGCCCTTTTAAA
>NC_137197.1:3701564-3779064 GCF_960531495.2 Zeus faber
GCAGGGCCGCAGGACGGGCCCGGGGTGGAATGTCCCTTTAAAGCGGGCGGCTTGCAGGGGAGCACGTTCGCAGTTGGTGCTCTCGATTCCTTCTTGACTTTCCTTTGTTCCGCAAAAGCAATTAATTGTGGATAACGGGCTTTTTTTCTTTTTTTTTGTTTGTTTTGGGGTCGTGTGAACAATTGTCCCTGGATTGGATCAGCAGCTGCAGCATTGTGAGAAAAGCAAAGTTAAAGGGAACTTCCCAGGAAGTCTGAGGTCAGAAATAGCTCGGCCCTTGAAGAGCTTGACCGTGGTCTTTGGAGAAGTATGATGTATGCGTCAGGCGCTTCAGGAACATTGACTTTTTTTTTTTCTTTGGTTCCTTGTTTGGAAAGACAAAATGGCCAAAACGATCAATTATATTGTAGATAAAGTGCCTCGTTGATGGGGGGGGGGGGGGGGGGGGGGTCTCTCTCTGTGAACTGTCCGCATGGCTCAAGGGTCCGGTCAGAGGCAGACCGTCCCTGTGGCCCCGGGGGCCCTTTCCCAGGCTCAGAGCCCCTGAAATACAGAAATAGAGCACGGGCCCCCCCACGCCCTGCAGCAGATTCCACGTACCCCCACCCCCACCCCCCCACACACACACATCTGGAGTCTCAAGTGTGTGTGTCTCACGTCCTTTCAGTTTCAATTAAGAGGAAAAAAAAAAAAGACCTTCTCGGCTTTACAGTAAACAAGAGGCTTTGGTCGGTGAAATGTCCCTTTGGTTTCCGTTCCTTACTTACTCAGTTTTCCCATTTGGGAAACGACAAATCGAAACAAAGACGTTTCGGCCTCGTCCACAAGAGAAAAAGAACAAACGTCTCCGTCCACACGTCAACGCAGAAACAATTTCAAACACTCTCATCAGCATTCCGGGCCAGTAGGGGGCGATAACATGTATAAATAATTATACATATTATTATTAGATATATAGTTAAGATAATATATAGAAATATAAAACTATAAGGCGCACAGCGTGTTGAGCGTCTTCACAACATTCAGACACAACACTGTACGGACGCCGTCCCTCAAGCTGGAGACACGTTCAACCCCCTGGTGGAGACACAGAGAACTACACCGCGTCGACGCGGGTGGAGGAGGCGGGTGGAGGCGGCGGCATCGTTTTCAAGAAGCTGCGTCTTGTGAGTTTTGGGAAAAACAACTCCGCCCTTGGGAGGCCTCTTCTCAAAAGCTTTGTTTCCAGCTCCCAGAAGGCCGTTTTTCGGGCGGACGGGGAAGAGAAACGAGAGAGGCAGCGAGAGCACCAGGATTTCACGGACGTCCGTGTCCGCGTGGAGACCGGCGAAGACCGGCGCAGGCGGACATTTGGTTTATGTCAAGCTTCTCCGCGGCCCCTCGCTGCCGCACTCCCTACGCTGATTCCACGGTGGCCACCGCACATTTTTGACAACTACTGTAACCGGCTTTAGCACCGAATGTTTCAGACCTCGTAAAAAACGGTTCTCGGTAAAGCGGTGACGCCTGTGTTTTCCAACCTGGCGGCGGCCGCTCACGTCAAATAAAAACATCATTTCCTTGCGCTGGCGCCGTCTCGTTGAGGCGGAACCAGAGTGACCTCAGCTTCCTGACGCCCGGTGGCTCCTCCACTGGCGCGGCGGCCGCATTCCCTCTCGCTCTCCTGTATCGGGGGCGGGGGGCGGCGCAGCGTCGGCCGCGGTCTTCCTTCCTTTCCCGATGGGGAAATGGGGCGTGAAATTGGGGCAGCACGTGAAATTGGCTCTGATTATTTGACATTTTAAGCATCATATTTGTTTGGTCGACCAACCTTATGTGAGGCCCAGCTTAATAACAACTTTATAATACGGAAAGAATAATGTCAATAAATGTACGTTTCATCAATTGAACACATTCATTATTTGCCAGTGTCACAAAAACAAAGCAAGCTGTTGGAGAGGACGAGGCGGCTCTTGAATGTTAATTTGTGCGCGCTGGTGAACGTCCCCCATGAGGGCCACGCTTCTTATGGGCTGTTTATAGACAGGAAGGAGAATGTGGGCAAAGGAGGAACCTCTTCATTTTTTTCTACCCAGAATCCTCGGCGCGCCGATTAAGCCAAACAAGGCGGAACGTCCTTTGTCGCCGCTCGGCTCCGAACAGAACCTTCGGCCTCTCAAGGAGCCGCTTGTTTTTCTTTCTTCCACAGAACGGGAAAGAGTTTTCAACAATTAGGGGTTTCCAAATAATGGCTGGAGGGCTGGGTGGTCCCTGGTGATTAGTATTTATCACAGACGGAGCCGTGCGACGGCTCAGGAAACGGGTCGGGGCACGGATTAGAGGCATCAGTTAAGAGAGGCACCGAGCCAGCGACGGGGGCGGGTGAGGAGGGGTGAGGAGGGGTGAGGAGGGTGGGGTGAGGAGGTGAGGTCATCCTGGGAACATGGAGGATTGGGCTGAGGAGTGTGATTAGAGTGCGGAATGCCTCGGCTGTAAAGCTCCGTTGTAATATTGTGGGAGATCAGTGTTTCCACGGCTGCAGGCAAAGTCGCGCGGAAAGCGATGGCGGGTTGAGTGGGGGAGGACGGGGGAGGCGGGTGAGGAGCTTTTTAGGGTCCACACCCAGGAAATGTCTCACATTTGGCAGCTGGGAAATTGTGGGGCTTTTTTTTTTTTTTTTTTTTTTTTTAAGTGGCCATTAAGAGAGGGACCGGCTGGAGGATGGGAGACGGGGAAGAGCGGGGTGGGGGAGGGAGAGAGAGGGGGGGAGACTGCCGAAAAGCATGACATCAGACGGTGACGGGGCGCGGGAAACGCCCTAGAACTGCATTACCAAACACAGAGTCCCCCACCAGAGCCTAAACAACCTCCACGCCCGTTCACGTACTGGCATACGGGGGGAATCGAACCGCGCGCCTTGTGTTTCAGCCGGTGCGTGCGCTGCCTCGGCAGGCGTGCCTCGGCGTGTTCGGAGCGGCGGGGGAGTGGGGGAGCTGAGGGTTCGTCGGGGGGCTCCTGCGGAGGAGGGAGGTTCAACGAGCGACCTGGGAAAAGAGAGGGAGCGGCCAGCGGAGATAAGAGCCAAGACAGCAACGGCTCCGTCCTGTCACATGGTGCCGTGATGCTCCGCAGCTGGGCCCCGCGGCGGGTGTGCACGTGGGTGTACACGTGGGTGTGGGCGTTCATGTGTGTGTGTGTGTGTGTGTGTGTGTGTGTGTGTGTGTGTGTGTGTTTGTGTGTGTGGGGGCGGGGTGGTAGAAAAAGTACCCTCTCTGTCTCCCATAATTAAGTAGAATATAAATAACATCACACCGTGGAAAATCCTCCATTTAACATTCTATGGTTTAAATAAATGAGATTACAATGTGCTCAAGTATCAACAGTAGAACGCTTCATAGCCTCAAATTTCGGCAGGAAAGGACATTCATCATGCATTAAGGATATTTCATCCATAATGCATGATGCTTAAATGGTTTGATTTAACGGACCGGTTTGCCGCTTTGCAGCCCGGGTCGTGTTGGTTCCATCATTTCTAACTATTCAGAGGACAACCTGCTTTACTGTTGACCAACTCAGCGCTCTGCTGCAGCTTCTCACTGTGCTTCCATGCAGTTCAATGGGGCAAACGTCTTAAAAAAAAAAAAATAATAATACATTAAATCATGCTTCCAAAAATGGGAAATTTACATTACCACGTGTGTCTACGTGTATTTCCAAACATGTTCTGAACGACAGTGATATTAGATTTTGTTTAAAACGACTTCATCCAGAGCGTAACGTTGGCTAGAGCAGGTCTGTTCCTAGTCTCTTCATGTTTCTAGTGTGATTGGTTGACTATGTGAGGAAACCATTTTGCATATAATGCCTTGCACTAAGTGACATCTGTAAGACTTTGCATTAATCAGAATGAATTGCATTGATCAGAAATTATTTTGAGAACAATTTATTGAAATTCGTAATAATAATGTACAATAGGTTTTGGTTGCCCATTATAATGTCCCGTTCCCTCTTGCAGAAAGATTCTCCATTCAAGCCTTCGGTGGCTGAGCTGGCGGGAAGGTTCAAAGGTCACGTGATACCAGCACCAGCCTCAAATGAAGAGGTATTGTTCCTCATAATTCTAATAATCTGAACAAGTCACATAAACATATTTTTTTTTTGTAAAAAAAAACTGCTCTTTGATAATCTAAAGATGTTTTAACGAAATGTGAAAATCAGCATTTATTATTATTATTATTGTTATTATTATAATTTCTTTCATTCTGCAGAAATGTAAATAAATCGCATGCCAGACTTTTGACACATTTGCTGCTGTGTGCCTGTGTTTTCCATTTGGAACCGATTTGTCCTGTTTGGGTTTTGGCACGTTTCGTTTTATGCTGCAGTAAAGGTAAAGGTTGACGCAAGATGTAACGTCGACTTTCAATGAAAATAAACAATTATTTTATGGTTAAAAGGCACACTCGAGGCTTGTCATCCTACAAAGAAACTACAAAAAGACTCAATCTTGGGACCCTTGGGAAAATATTTGGGTGTAAGAATTATGTTACTGTTTATATTGTAGAGCTTCTCCTTTGGCTTCACGTCATGATGTGAATCCCTCAGGCTTGTACACATAAGAAGGCTCTTCTTGTGTTTCTTCTGCAGAGGTTGAACAGAAGGAGACCGCCGTGCTCCCTGAGGATGGGCAGCCCGAGGCCGGACAGCGAGGAAGAGGAGTCCGGGGTTCGACCTGCTCTTCCTCCTTTTCCAAATATTATTTTGTGTCTCATAATGTGTGACTGCGTGTGACAGCTGTGAAACAGACACTTTAATGAATAAAAACACAGCTGATTACTCCCAAGCTGCAAATATAAGAGATTTAAGTCTCTGTTCTGCCGTTCTCCTCCTGCAGAAACCCGCCATCATGTCCCCAAATCCCTTCAGAATCAAGGTGAAGAACAGCTCCATCATTGAGAAGCTGCAGGTGGGTGCGTGGGATATGAATCGTATTAGAGCATCAACAGGGGGGGAGAGCAGGAAATCATCCCACTATAAGGGGGATGGTGGTCATTGGGAGGACAGCATGTCACATTTCCTTCCCAAAACACAATGTTTTCATGCTTCTGCACATTGAACATCTTCATTTAAATCAGCTTTAAAGATTACAAGGTGCGTTTAAAAAGAATCAAGGCAATCACGCAAGTCGCTGCTGCCTCTTCCTTAAAAGAGTGAAGCATGATAGCAAACCTCTGTCCGAAGATTTTAACTATTACTAATAATAATAAGTTGGGAACAGCAAATTATTAAAAATATGTTTTTACAAGAGGACAGCACTCACACACGGAACACACGATACACCAGGGGTCCAATACAATACAATACAATACAATACAATATAATATATAATATACAGAAAGATCTCATACTTTTTAAAAATGTTCATTTCATAGCCTTGTAGGATTCTGAATAGTTTTATAACAATAGTTTTATATGTTTATATATTTACATGTATGTAAAACAATTTTTTCCCACAAGTAATGCAAGTAATTAAATACATTTGGTTCACTTGGCACAAGTTGCAATACTTTCTAACATATTTGCAAAGTAAAGCAATTTTTTTATGAACGTCATCACTGATAAAGCGACACAAATGTTTCCAAAATAATCTCCACATGACGTTCTACACAAGTTTCATTTCAAAGTACGATACCGGCACTCCGCCCGTGGCTGCCCCCTGCTGGCCAGTCAGTGTCGGTGCTTTGATGCCAGTGGACGCCGGGCGAAGGGGGCGTGGCTTGACCCTGATGACCACACAATCGGCTCAGATTGATGAGCTAATGGGATCAGGGGCCGCTGTCCTCTGCCGCGGATGCGAGCCGCACACTGTATTCTTTATCAGTGAAGCGCTCAAGGTGGGCAGCCATGGGACAGAAGGGCTGCAGGTTTTCACTCTTCTTCTTCTCCCCGGTGCAGGTAGGGTAATAAGGTTATAAGGGTTATAAGGTTGTAAAGTATATGGTTTATGTTTACGATTAGGTAGGTTGTCACCGGGCGGAGCTCTACAGGCGACACTGTTAGACGGTGAATCGGTGCAGGACATCAAATGACAGGAGAGTAATCTCTATGACGCAGATGAATGAACCTTAATGCTCAGAAAGCTTTTATGTGGCTCTTCTTCACCTCCATTTAATGTATTTAAAAGATCCATTTTCATACTTTACGGAATCTACACATCCCCTCCTCACCCGCGACTCGTCACCCACTTCTCTGCATCTTTCCAAATGGTGCTGGTGAGACTCAAACCGGGGGTGGAACGGTCCTGTCAGACTCTCTCTGAACCATCTCTCCCTGCAGGCGAACCTCGCCCTGTCTCCCACCGCTCTGCTGCCGTCGCCCAAGAGCCCCGAGGTGAAGCTGCAGCCCACTCCGCTGTCCCCCCCGACCGCCGCCCCGCTGCCCCCCCCAGCCGCCGCCGCCGCCGCCGCCGCCGCCGCCACCGCCACCACCACCCCGCCGGGCACGCCCCTGAGCCCCAGGCTGACACACTCCCAGCTCTCCACGGAGGAGGAGGAACCCGCCAGCTTCGAGTGCCCGCCCGGGGGCGCCCCGCTGCGCAGCATCAACAAGGTAAACGGCCCCGGAGCTGCAGGCCTGGTGGGGGATGGCGAGCTGGTTCCTCAAACATCTGGAGTCGAACCGGATCCTAAAACTCAAGAGACGATCGCTCTACATTTACATTTATCCTTTGATCGGACGCTTTGGTCCAACACGACTTAGATGAGAGGCGAGAAACAATCAAGGCAGACATGGACCATTGGAGCAACCTGGAACTTAAGTGCCTGAGCACGTATTTCTAAATTCAACCAGATACAAGTGCGAGTTGGCCGTAAGAAATCTGAGTAAAAAGACAAAAGTATTCATATTGTTAAAGTTCTCATAAAATGTTGGTTTACCTTCACCTTTTTTTTACTAGTCCGGTTGAGCCTGTGTCAATGCTCAAAGCTCAGTAATTTGGCTTTTTAGGTTTATTTTCCATTCCAATGACAGAATTTGGCGTTGAGTGAGTACGGTTTCCGAAAGGCGCGCCGTGTTAAGCAGAGGTTGTTTTTATTTTATCATATGGATCCATTAAAATTCCAAAAACAACATCATCCACGACATCAACCAAATTATGAGATTATCGTTGTTGCTCTCCTGGTGTTTTACATCCGATTGTTCGCGGCGACTTCGCAAATGCGAGCGCCTTAATCACGTCCTGAGCGCAACGAGCCCCAACCAGCACTCATACTAAGACCCTGAGAGGCCTTTCTCACGCCATCTCCCCAGCGAGCTGTGACATCACCGCGCCACATATGGCTCCGCCCGCTGACACATGTTTCACAGCAGGCGCTCTGTGTCCGGTGATAAGCAGACCTCAGATAAGCCTGGGGGAGATGCCGTGGTGGAGCCCGAGCGCAGCAGGGAGGGGGATGAAGGTGTAATCCCCTTAGCCTAGTTCCCCCGTCCAGACCTGCAGCTCTGAGCAGCACCCGGCGCTCCTGTGTCCGCTAGGATGTGAAAGTATAAGGGTATAAGCGTTATTACCGCTGGACACTGCTTGTTATTACCGGAAACCATAAGGGAAAATATTTGCTGTTATCAAAATGCAATTCAATAAAAATGTATTGTCATCATTTTGCAATGGAGTACATGTACAATGAAAAGGGAATTTGTAACTTCCTAATGGTCTCACTTTGTGAAAAGGAAAGCAATAGATTCAGTGCAATTTCCTTATATAAGGAGCAGTGTAAGCATAAAAACTCATACATAGTAGATAGGATAAGATCCAGTCCCCAGATGAGGACAGGGGTCTATCCGGTCTATCTATGGTCCAGATCCGGTCCATACCTGGTCCATACCTGGTCCGAACATTGTCTTAACATGGTCCATACTTGGTCCATGCCTGGTCCATGCCTGGCTACATGGTCCATACCTGGTACATGCCTGATCCATACCTGGTCCATACCTTGCCCACAAATGGTCCATGCCTGGTCCATGCCTGGTCCATACCTGGTCCATACCTGGTCCATGCCTGGTCCATGCCTGGTCCATACCTGGTCCATACCTGGTCCATGCCTGGTCCATGCCTGGTCCATACCTGGTCCATACCTGGTCCATACCTGGTCCATACCTGGTCCATGCCTGGTCAATGCCTGGTCCATACCTGGTCCATGCCTGGTCAATGCCTGGTCCATACCTGGTCCACACCTGGTCCCCTCATGGTCCACACATGGGCCACTTCACACAAAAATTCTAAACCTAAGTGGGGGGGTCTCAAGGGTTGAAGTCAAGTGTCAGCCATGTTGGAAAGCCTAACCCTCCACCTTCCTGTTTCTCATCCTTCCCACGCAGACACGTGCACGCCTGTCCTTCAAGCGGCGCCCCCCCACCAGGCAGCACCGGAGGTCCGGGGCAGGGTTACCGTGTGAACTGTACAGCCCCATGAAGAACGGCGGCGAGGACACGGCGTTGGACAGTCTCTCCGAGGACCAGGACCGGGAACGCGAACGGGGGGTCTCGCCAACCAACCCGCCCTCTCTGAAAGACCCCGCAGAGGGAGACTGGGACTGCGGAGGGTCGCAGGGCGACAATGGCGACGCCATCGGAGAAGAGGGGCCGATCGCAGGGCAGGAGGACCCAGCGGGGGCCCGGGACTCGGAACGGCAGCAACCGAAGGAGGGAAGCAGCGACGGAGAAGAGGAGTTTTCCCAGGATGCACTGCAGCAAGGAGGACTTGCCACAGCGTGAACTGTACCTGTTTACATGCAGCAAGACACCAAAGATATAAATGTTTCTAAGTTATTCAGATGACAGATAACTGAAAGAAAATCTACAAAACAGTATTATTCCTCGCAATTAAATGATTGCCTGGGTGAAAAAACTATTGTTCCTGTTTAGTTTTACGGATGTTATTGCTTCAGATTCCTCTGTAACAGGCCCTTTAAAGGACCATACCGCTGTCATTTTTAGTTTTGAAATATTGTCTCTATTTTCGTTTTGAGAACATAGATCTGAAAACCTGGAAACTGGTCAGATGTGTGCGCTGACTCGTGAAAGGGCTCAAGTCCAATTTGACCACCGGCGTGGTCCTTTAAATTGGGTTCCCCGCTCCTCTTGTCTCCCTCTGCTGCTCATGTGGAGGAAACGTCCACAATCACTGGAAATAAACCAATGTACAGTCAAGTGAAGTCAGTCGAGTGTTCTCACTGCTCTGTTTAGGCCTTTCCCCTTGGCTGAAACGTGCGTCACCGTGACGCATTCATGTCCAAACAGGAGATATTTGTTGTTTTTTATTTCCCGAGACCCGTGGTTTTACGCTGTCTTGCATGTTGTCTTTGCTGTTTACTCTGTCATTGAAGTTGTTCATAATGTAATGTACTTTAATGTCAAATATTCCTGCGAGCGTGTGCAAGTGTGTGTGTGCGCGCGTGTGATCTGTGAATAGAATGTGGAGATTGCAACCAAAGTGAATTTTAAACACCGCTCACATGTTTAGAAAGAACAACGTGCAGAGTAAATGATCAAATATACACCATGTAAACTCGTCACGTCAGTCCCGTGGAACTGTATAGTTTGGTTAGGTTTCCATGTCTGAGTCTGCTCGTTTAGGACGTTACATAAACTGTTTATTTGTTCTAAAAATTCAAATGTTATAGCGAGTGGCTTTGGTTGTCGGCTGGTAAAAGATTAAAATCAGGAGTAATGAGAGGATGGTTGAACACTTTAAAGGGTCAGTTCCTTTAATGTGATGGGTTAAGGAGCGTCTCATTGCTGCAATCTTATCAGATCAAACCTCTTTTTATGCAAAATATTGTAAATGAGCTAAACCTCAACTCAAAGCCTATAGCCCAGGGCCAGTCTTAATATCATTCCACACACACACACACACACACACACATGTGCGCGCACACAAATATTATAAACAACTAAAGCTCAAATCAAAGCCTCGCCCAGGGCCAATCTTAATATCATTCCACACACACACACACACACACACACACACACACACACACACACGCACACATACACACACACACACAAATATTACAAACAACTAAAGCTCAAATCAAAGCCTCGCCCAGGGCCAATCTATTAACACCATCACACTGTTTGTGTGTGTGTGTGTGTGTGTGTGTGATACAAGTTTAAATAAGCAAATAAGACGTCACTGGGGCAAATGATGCACCTCGTCATGATTGATGATTTGGATAAATGTGACGGGGAGAGTTAGGAGCCTTGACGCAGGTGTCTGATGACGTCATATTCTGTCCGACGACGTGCGCCACGTGTCTCTTTGGACCCCTCCCCCTTAAAACAAAAGTTTTTATCGCTCTGTTTTGCTTTATGTTTTTTTTCTTGTCCGTTTTAATTTTTGGCATTATTTATTTATTTATTTTCAAATTAGGGATTTCGTCCTGGCCTTGCCCCCCCCCCCCCGGCCCCGCCCCTGCTCCAGACGAATCCTGTGACGTCACCACCGAAACTCGCTGGAACTCACCTGCCGCGGGGCCCTCCAGGTGTCTCCTCTCTGCGGGGACGATTCTCCGGAAGGAGGAGTGGAGGAAGGAGAAGCGTCCCGGCCGAGCGTTGGATGTGACCCGTCCCCGGGGAAGTCGAGGTTTAACGGCTCGGTAGCTCCCCACGGCGGGCTGCGGGCTGGACATGCCTCCGGCCCGGTCCGGGTCAGTTCCGGGTTGAACGGGACTAGCGTAGTGCGTGTTTTAATTCCCAAACTGGGTGAGGCCGCAATGGAGCCCATGGAGCTGCAGATTTTTCCGCTCAAGAAGGAGAACGGGAATGCCCGGAACGGCCATTTTTCAGATAATAACCAGGTGAGCCCCTTCCAACAAGACCTTTCACCTGTTTGTTTGGTGGTTTTTCAAAAGTTTTTTTTTTTTCTAGTTTCTAGTCTTATGTCAAGTAAAAACGCGGAAAATTAAAAAATATGTTGTCGAAAATAGTCAAAAGGGTTTCACAAATCCGAAATAGGAATTAACAATAAATCTCTGGGGTCCATATGATAAGCCGGCCCAGTTCTTCTCAGTCAAAAACAGATGTTTCTTTCCGATTTCCGAGGTGACTTGAACGCACCAGCCAAGCCCAGGACTGGACACTGTCCAGTCCTGGGCTTGGCTGGTGCGTTCAAGTCCAACTTAAAAGGTGGAAAAATGCGTTTTTATTATAGTTTGCAGATTTCTTTCTTTCTTTCTTTCATTTTACCAACTAGGCCAGTCTGTATGTAAATTATTTTTTTTTTTGTATTTTTAGTATTTTAGTAAAGTATTTATTTATACTGTTTAGCGCCTTTCATGCGAAAAGCAGCTCAGTGCTGTACGAAAACAATGTCTATAAGAAAAAGAGCATTTCAATAAGAACATTCAATAAGAACATTCAATAAGAGCAAACAACACTTTGCACCATAGACTACAGTAGGAATAGAAAAGCAAAAAACAAAACAAAACAAATAGAAATGAATGCACTTGTATTCTGCTCCAGTGCTCTGGTACACACGCACCACGACTGGTTTTACATGTTTACTTGTTGTATGTATGTTGATGTATGTTGATGTATGTATGTTTGTTCATACTTGTATGTTATACTGCATTCCTGCACATTAACTTGAGAATGTCACTTATATGGGACTGCATCTTAAAGCCGAATGACAAATGAAATAAATGCAGTAATTCAGTATTGCTGTATTCAGAGGACCCACAAACACAGCAATAAAAAAAACACAAAACAACCACAAAGAATAGCAGTCGACCCTCACTATGTCTTTAATAATGATGTATACATGTTGACGCTTTGGACTAATGTGCTTTTTCTGAAGTAGGTCATGGCTTTACTATAATGCTGAGTATTTATATTTTAGGGTGGGTGATATGCAAACAGGTTTAATCATGGTAGTCATGAAAGATGCGCACCATAAATGCTTATTTCAATATGTGCTCATAAATTCAAATATCCAAGTTCAGAATCCAACTTTGAACTCTGTTATTGTGTACGTTTTTTTTAATCCTTAAAGCCTGTTTGTTGTTTTAAATGTCATTCTAATGCTGAACCGTATTAATTCTACAGCTGACGGCAGCCAATGGGGAAGGATGTGCCGTGGAACAACATCCACTCCTCACGCCACAGGTGAACTACTCATCAAAACATTTAATATTTAAAGACGTTAAAGTCATCCAGAAAAAAATCAGGAGCCTGATAATATTAAACCATTATACTTCTGCCTGATGAATATCTGTCTGAAGATAACAGTCAATTGATATTAAAGTGGGGTTTGTTTGTTTTCTCCAACCCAAGCGTTATCAAAGCATCAGACAAAGTACGGTCGCACAGACAAAATGTTTTCAATGTGATATTGATCGTCTTGGATTTTCGACTTTCATTGTGATCTGTATCTTTATAGAAAATCAGGACTCTCTTCTTTTTATTTTTTTTATTTTTTTTTCCTTATTTTTTCTTTCAAGTTTTTGTACATTGCATACAAAGTAGAACAACTTCAAAATAAAACAGAATATATACTTTTTTTATTGAGTGTGTGTGTGTGTGTGTGTGTGTGTGTGTGTGTGTGTGTGTGTGTGTGTGTGTGTGTGTGTGTGTGTGTGTGTGTGTGTGTGTGCAAAAATTTCACCGTTGCATCATGTCAAATATTAGGTCGTTATTTTATTATATGATACTATATCATATAATCAAATCTACTAAACTGATATAATGTGATTGTGTTATGAACCTGTTTGCAGTTCCATTGAATAGGAAGATCGCTTCCTTAAGAACCAAATTGCCATAGTTCAATTTAAGTTAAACTTGTCAAAATAAAAATTAAAACGATGTTTACTTATCATTATTAACATAAAATTATTTTCAAATAATCTGCTTAATACAAATAGAAAAACAAAGGTCCCGACCCGGAAGAGAAAATGGTTCCTCATGGTGAAGCCGTAGAAGAACCGCTGTTGGTTCCACAAAGAACCTTGGGTCTCAGCGCCGTTGCTTTGCCCTCCTCTCGTGCCACTCGTGCTTGGTGTTTTTCTCTAGCTGCCATTTTTGTCCGGGCTGATTGACAGTCTTTCATAATACCAGATATTAGTCGCCCACGCCATGCACGGGTGTGGTTATTTTCCCAGATCTAGTGCCATCACACAATAGCCAACAATTACAATAAGGATAAAGAACCTTTGAACAGGAAGAACCATGTGAGGAACACGAGGAACCTTCCACTAGACAAAGAGCTTCTTCAGCAGGTGACGGTTCTTCATGGAACCAAGCAGAACAGCCGGTGCAGAACCATAATGTCTGAGTGTACATGAGCGGACTTTTAAAGACGTAAACATACAGTACCGCATGACTTCCTCCCAAGTTCTTCTTTTTCTTCTTTTCTTGGTAATGAACATGAAAGTGGTAATCCGTCAGATGGTCTGTTGGTAGATTACTATGTTTCCCAGAATTCCACTGGAAACGTTGCAGTTTCTAATGGAAGACGTCACTTTCTTTCCCCCAAACTTCTGGTCCATTGATTTTTTTTTTTTTTTTTTTTTTGTTTTGTTTTTTTCCATTGTCACTCAAGATGGTTTTGATTTTTAATTTTAACTTTTGTTTATTTTTTTCAAAGATTGTTCACCCATATCCACAGTTATGTTGCTTTATCTACTTTATTGAGCTGCCTTTCACTTTTTGCGTGTGTGGCGGACCCTGCCACCAACACTGGAAAACAGCATATAGAGGAACACATTGAACGGCTGTTTCTTTTCAAGTGGCAGCTAAATAAAATATCAAATATAGGATTATTCTTTTTTTTATTAATCTCATTCATTTAATCTCACAAATGACCACTTGAAGATGTTTTACTATTAATACATGGAACTACAAGTGGAAGCTCATTGAAAGGAAGTAAAAAACTGAATAGAAAGGCCTTTTTCACAGCATGTGGCTTGTTTTTAACATACAGTACTTCATCTATACCGACCCCACTCTCCTTTAATCCAGCTCTGTTTTCCCTCTCAGGCACCTGAAAGTAACGGGGAAACTCTGGGAGGAAACGTCTCCGTCCACACGGTGCCGACGCAGAACCCGGTCCCTCCGGGTTCATCTGCACGGGCCACAAAGAAAACCCATGAACAGGTTTGGAAAGTAAAAATAATGTGATATTGCTGACATTGCGATAAAGTCTTGACTATAATCTTCCAATAATAGAAGTTTTGCTTCCTCTGCCCTAAACCTTGTTTGTTTGTTTTACCATTTAAACGTGTTGACGTGTTATTGGTGCATAGGAGACTTCTACATTTATAGTTATTATACGTTTTTTTACTGAATTATTATTATTATTATTATTATTATTATAAGATTATTATTATTATCACTTTTGACAAGTGCTTATGATATCTTATCATCTTATTATGATTTCTAGTTGACTTCTGGTTTACTGTACGTTGACAATTATTTTCTTGTTCACTGTTTAATATATATATATATATATTTTTTTTTTTTGGTTTATTTATTTTGTAATTTTATAGATTTACATTTAATGTTTATCGTTAGATCTAGTGTACATTAACACATTTGTAGTGTTAATTGTTTTTCTTTTTTGGTATATATTTTTGGTTTATTTAATTTTAATTACACTCGATCGCCCAGTTTTTATGTATTTTTTCTTGTTACTTTGTAGGTTTATAGTTATTGTTTATCATTAGGTTTATTGTCATATTTTGTTATTTACTGTTAATTATTTTGTCACATGTCATCTATCTATCTATCTATCTATGTATGGGAACAACCATTTTTATTTCAAAATGCGGCTGGTCCATAAAACGAATTCTGCATATTGATCAATCTGAAGAAATCAGAATAGAATAAAGGATAGAGATATTCATCGTAAATAGAATATATATATATATATATATATATATATATATATATATATTTTTTTTTTATGTCAATTTACAACAAACCCAAATATCTAACCATAAGACATAGACATGTATTCTGTATCATGTTTGGGCTACATCATTAATATTTAATTTCATCTTCCGCAGTTGATCTCCGTGCAGCAGATGAGGAGGGAGCTGAACGAGGTGGTTTTTTGGAAAGTTCGGCTCTGGATGGTCATGATCTTCATCCTCCTCCTCCTCCTCGCTGTCATTGGCATCTCACTCGCCTTGTGCTCGGGTATTTGCATGAAATATCATATTTATTATCATGAAACATTTCAGAAAGACGCTTAAAGGAAGTTATTTGCTTCATAGGAACCAAAGTAATTTCAGTAATTTTAAGTAAGTTTAAGTAATTTCCCCCTGGGATTATTAAAGTATTTCTGATTCTGATTCTGATTCTGATTCTGATTCTGATTCTGAAACCTCATTATTACACCAAAGGGCTTTGACCGTATTAAAAGCCTCAAAGAATTGTTTTTGTTCTTATCAGTTTTATCCATCATTTAGATATTCATATTAAAAAAATACAATCGTGTTTGAGGAAATGTGTTTTACACTTTAAATAAAAATTATTTAAGGATTTATTTTTAATGTAAATATTGACGTAATCAATTAAGTAGATACTGAGTTTTATATTTATATTTTATTTAGAATTCTTCCTTTTCTCACACTTTCCTTTATGACTTATATATATCTTGTTTTTTTTAATTAAATGCTATTATTCTGCCATTTTTTCCTGTAATCTTGTTTTAATGCATTGCTGTATTTTACTATCTGATTTCTTATTGTTTATGTGAAGTGAAGTGTCTTTGAATACCTTGAAAGGTGTAATAAAAACAAATAAAACAAATAAAATGTATTATTATTATTATTATTATTTCTAATTCCTATTAGGATTGATAGCTAAGCTGATCATGAAGACAGTGAATTATCTCTTTTTCATTTTTAATATCTGCTCCGTGTTGCCCAGTGATCCACCGCGACGCTGACGAGGAGTTCGACTCTTCGTCCTTCCGGGTTCAGCGAAACTTCAGCGGAACCTTCCGACTGACCAATCAGAACTTCACAGACGAGCTGCTCAGTCCCTCGTCCAATCAGAGCCAGGAACTCGCCGCGGAGCTGCAGGAGCAGGTTGGGATGCATCGGATCACAGCAGGCTTTTTGTTGTGTTTGATATATTTTGATGCTAGTTTGAATGATTGTTTTTTTATTTGTTCTGGACGAATCCGAGAATCCTTGAAAAGCAGAGTCACATTCCTTTTACGTGTCAACATGTTTGGACATTAAAACCTGATTCTGATTTGGATTCCCATGCGGTTCCAACTGTCCAATGGGGAGCTGAGGCCTGGTTTTCTAAAACAGCTTCACCGTACTGTCACAAATCAAACGGCAGTGGGAAGTCGTTGACGTAGCAGCAGTGATGGAGTGTTTTGAGACGTTTGGTCCTCATGTAGAATTCTGCTTTTATGTATATATTCATATATATTTATATTTATTTATATATATTTCCACTCCAGCTGAGGGAGCTGTACAGTTCCTCTCCAGCCCTGGGACGCTATTTCTCCAAAGCTGAGATTTTCGCTTTCAGGTAAATCACACAAATTATATTGTTCACTCCAGAACTTCAAAAGGGAGACTTAAAAACCTCAACATGAAAATGAGGAAGCGCCCATAATACTATAATATATACAATACTGAGTTGTATTTGTTTTGCAGCCTGCACAATTTGAATGGATATGTTTTTGTTTTATTCATTTTTTTGTTGTTTTTTTTGTACAACTTTATTGTTGTACTTGATATATTAAAAAAACAACAACTCATATATTCAAATAAAAATACCCTTTATAAAGTATAAATGATCATATAAATTATTATTATTATAATGTGTCTTGCGCCCACAGGAACGGCTCGGTTGTCGCTCACTTCCGCCTCCATTTCCTGCTTCCCGTCGACCACGCGGAGCTGGAGAAGTTCACTCTGAGCCGTGAGCTCGTGTTCAACGTCTTCCGGCAGTTCCTGTTTGACCAGGAGGGCGAGGGCCGCACGGCCATCGAACCGGCGTCGCTCTCCATGTTCTGAGGGTTCACGTCCCATCGGTCCATGTTGATCACGGAGAGGTGGTTGTTCCTCCGCCTCATGTTCACATGACTCTTCCTCAGCACAGGAAGCTGCTGCGCCACGTCTCACCTTCCTGTTTAAACAAAAACAAAACAAGAACAAATTCAACCGACCACACGAGGCGGTTTCCAGGGAGAAAAACACACAAAGGGCCTTGTCAACGCAGACGAAACACGCGCAGTCCACAGGCCCCTGAGAACCTCCTCACGGAACAGAGGAGATGCAGAGGAGACGCAGAGGAGGGCAAAGAATGTGGAAACATTTGACTACAACAGTAGCTTGAGGTGCCAGATGTACCACACTGTCATGTACACACTGTCATGTACCACACTGTCATGTACCACACTGTCATGTACCACACTGTCATGTACCACACTGTCATGTACCACACTGTCATGTACCACACTGTCATGTACCACACTGTCATGTACCACACTGTCATGTACCACACTGTCATGTACCACACTGTCATGTACCACACTGTCATGTACCACACTGTCATGTACTACACTGTTGACCTTAATTCATCATGTGAAAACAAACAAAAACTGCATTTTGTTTAGAAACACCTGTGAAGCTCTCCTTTAAGAGACCTAAAACCTGTTCGTGATAAAGATTTGGATCGAAGCTCAGTTGTTTATCAGGTGAATTATCAAAGTGCAACTCTCAAATGAAATGAGACTGATAAGTTTAAATGACAGTTTACTCGAGAGGTGGTCCAATGTTTTTTTTTTTTCTTTGTGCGCAGCGATCTTTTGTTTAAAACTGGATTAGATGAGATCACTTTATAAATACTTCTGTTTAAGTAAAATTACTAGTAGTTGTAATTATTACTTCCACCCAGTGTGTGTGTGTGTGTGTGTGTGTGTTAAAATGGCTCTGTTTAACCCTTTTCTAGTCCTGCGACTACTCAAATCACGTTACGTCCGTGCCTCACATCGATGCAGCAGTGCACGTCACACGTCAGCTCAACGACGGCAGTTAGGGAGTCAAAAACCGGGAATCAAACCAGCAACCTTCTGATCACGAGACGACCCACATACCTCCTGAGCTACGCCCTTACTTTTTGTATGATGTGATTCGGGGAATCGTGCATTTCGGAGAATCTGTGGCTCGGTGAGTTGTAATTCAAATGTTTGTAATTGTAAATACAGTTTGAATGTGTTTGTTTTGATTTTCCTGCCTCTTCACTGTTGTGGAAAAAAACTGGGAAACACTGGAACAGGAAATACAAAATATTGATTACAAACCTATGTGTCCACCAGAGGGAATGTGTGTCCATGCAGCATTGTCATACCAAGTGTTTTTAATTCATTAAAAAAAATAAAATTGTGTGTATATATATATATATATATATATATATATATAATCTCAAATTTAGTCTTTTCCTCCTAGTAGTAGGGGGGTGGTGGCAGGATCTGTAAACTATTATTATTATTATTGATAATCCTGTTTGTATGGGTGCATAAAATAAATCACTTTGATATCCAGGCTTTTCAGAGAGAAAGTTTTTATTTTTTTTACTTTGTTTACTTTTTATGTCTACTATACAGCACACACAGGGTACTGCATAGTCAGCATATGTGGACGGATAAGAATGTTTATTTAGGTTTTGAACGATGATTATTATTATTAGAATTAGGAGCACGTAGTAGTAGTATTGTTGTATTTGATTTGGTCATTTAGAAGTTGAAGTATTATCATTACTGAAGTCTTATAATAGACTAAGCTCATTCTCCTACTTGAATGAACTTACGATGACGACTAACAGTGTGCTCCAATATTGTAATTAAATTAGAGCCGTGGGCCAAGGCGTCTGTCTGTCTGTCTGTCTGTCTGCAGTAAAGCCGTCTATAGAAAGCCGCTAAACGCCGTGACGGGAGTTCAAAGAAAAAAAAAAAAAAGACCAGACTGAAGGTTCCCAGACGCACGGTTGTTGAGGCTCCTCCTTTATTTCACTTTATTTTCTCACAAACTGAAAGGAAATCATTGACCACAGCACATCAGCAGACGCTGGGTTCCTCCTGTCACCGGCGGCTGATTGTTCTTGTGAAACCTTTTCAGATTCACACGGAACCTGGGTTCACAGTGACGGGGCTGGAATCCCTGTGACACAAACACATGATGTAGGCGGAGTCACCTCATGATGTAGACGAAGTCACCTCATGACGTAGACGGAGTCACCTCGTGACGTAGACAAAGTCACCTCGTGACGTAGACAAAGTCACCTCGTGACGTAGACAAAGTCACCTCGTGACGTAGACAAAGTCACCTCATGATGTAGCTGAAGTCACCTTGTGATGTAGGTGGAGTCACCTCGTGATGTAGGTGTAGTAACCTTCCACTTCTAAACCCAAATCAACTGTCTCACCTACTCCTCCGTCTCACACCTGGTGACCGTGCGCTCCTCCCTTGCATTGAGCACTAAGTATTGAGAAGGTGATAGAAATGCATAACGCGTGATGAGAACAGCTCAGTCTGGTTCACGCTGCCGTCCTCAAAGAACCAGGCGGCTCCTGTTTCCTCTTCTGTTAAGTCAACATTTATTCAAATGGAGAAATGTGACCGAGAGGTGGATCCTGCAGCATGAAGCCTTTTTGGAAAGCAGGAAAAAAAGCTGAACGCATTGTACCGCAGGGTGAGCCATGTTTCCATGTGATATCAAATATAGATCAGCGTTTGCTATTTGAGGAACGGATCAAAGATGAATGTTTAAAGAAGGGAAAGCTGCTGCATTTAAAAAAAGAAAAAAGGTCCAAAGTTGAATCCCTTTCGGGCGACGGCCAAACGCCACCGGGGTCAAGTGTAATCAGGAGTTCAGCGTGAGAGCCAAGAGGTCAAAACAGCCAACGCTGCAACAGGGATTTACATCTAAATGATTACACTCTGCTGGAAAAGTTGGATGAATAATAAGGTGGAAAAAAAGAGCAAAATGTTTTAGAAATGCTCAGTTTCAATGCTTATGGTTTAAAACAAACTCCTGTTTCTCATTATATAAAAATGAATATTGTCATAAAACGTTTTTTCAGGTCCAGTGCAGACATCTCATCATATGAAATAAAATAATGTCTGAGATACAATTAAAAATACTGGTTTGTTGTGCCAAGCCGCCCCATGTTTAGATTATTGATTCCTTATATAAAGTACTGACATTATTTAAACTTTTCATAACAACAAAATAAATCATTTTATCTCCCAGTTCTCAAGAATGACAGATATACAATGAAAAGAAATCATTTGTAGCTTTAGATTTCTGCTTTTTATAGCACACTGAAAAACTAAAACCCACAATGATGTAAAACACCACAATTAAAATGAAAAATAAAACGTCAATATCGAATCCAATGGACAGCACTGAAATCACTACAAGGGCCGTACTTATAGAGAAACATAGAAAGTAATAATGATTTTATCATAGAAATATAGAAAGTAATAATATTATCATAGAGATATAGAACCTAATAATGATATTATCATAGAAATATAGAAAGTAATAATGATATTATCATAGAAATATAGAAATTAATAATCATATTATCATAGAAATATGGAAAGTAATGATATTATCATAGAAATATAGAAAGTAATAATGATATAATCATAGAAATATAGAAAGTGATAATGATATTATCACCATCCGTCTTCTAAATCTGCTCGTAGAGGTCGGGGTCACAATGAATAGTTATTTATTTATTATTATTATTATTTTTAATATCTTTGTATCAAGTCACTTCCATGTTATTCTGGTTCCTTATCGCTGTGACCGTCTGAAGTCACAGGATCTCGAGGGGAGCAGGCGGGAAAACCACGAAAACACATCGACGTCATGAAAACAGCGAGGATCCTGTTATAAAGACCTATACATCCCATAATACACACCCATCACCCAAGATCACCAGCGTGTGTGATGGTTCTTACATTTATGGTCTTAAGACCCGATCGTTATCGCTCTGTTCATTCTCCTTGTTTTTCTGCCTTTTGGAGTCGGCCTTTGGGGGCCCTTGAGGAGGTGGAAAAGCCAGGCCCCGGGTCGCTCCCGTGTCGCGCTGTGTTCTGTGGTTCCCGTGCGTGGGCGTGACAACATGGCCGACCACGCCCTCTTGAAAATTTCGAAACATCAAACCTATTCACTTTTTACCACGAAAAAGCCACGAAATTCGGGACACTTACGTAACATCACTAGACTTAAAAAAAACCTGATATTGCCGCCATGACCGTCACCCGACAGGAAGTCGGCCATATTGGATTAAATGTATAAACTTAGTCACTTTTTGGTCATTTTTATGCTTTGTGCTTTCGCAAACTCCTCCTAGGTGATTTATGGGAATGACTTCGAACTTAGTGATTATTTTAAAGACACCTTCACGATTAAAAAAAAAAAGTTAAAAGATTGAGTTTTTGTCAAACAGTGTGGGCGTGGCAATGCGCTGAATTTCATGTTTTAAAAACAAAAAAGCACCGTTTACGTGACTTCCTTGTCACCTTTTGGTCATTTTCATGCTCCCTACTCTCGCCAACTCCTCCAGGTGGAATGATCGGGTCCCACCGACACCTGCACTTGGAGGACCTGGTCGTCGCTGCTTGCGGCTTGACGTGGACATTCTAAAAGGTTTAATGAAGCTTCATAAGGTAAAAAGACCTTGAACCGAGCAGCTGCAGAGCACCAGGGCCACTCCAGTGGGTGGCTTGATTCCTTTCTATTTTGGATGAGTTCATTTAGGGTGAAATGCCTCAAACAAGCAGCCAAATGTGACTGAATGAGCCAGTATTGCATAAGAACATTTACAGCTTACACCAGATACTGGAGGTCACTGACGTCCAAGTATTGATCGAGTCACAGATTGGGAAATATTTATAGTCAGCTGCTAAACGGCGGCGATTGATGATATTTTTTGGGCACTGTTAAGATTTTAGATTCACTTCAAATGTGCAACAGAGGACCAACACATGTCCCCAACTGCATGAATTCATTGAGATTTTTTTAAAGAAAAGACAATTACAATTATTAGTATTATTATTTGCACATCTAAGGGTCAGGTGTGTAGGAGACAAACTGGAGACCCTCAAAATGATCAGTATATTAAAAGATATATTAAAATATATATGAAAAAAAAAGACAGATTTTTCAGATGATTATTATTATTCTTTGATAACTTCCTCCAGTATCTTCAGCAGCAGATCACTGTAGTAGGAATGGTTTGTTTCAGATATCTGGCATTTGAATAATTCACAACGTATATCTGGTTCTATTATGCTCAGATTGAAAAGCGCTTTAAAGAGCCTCAGTGTTTGGTGCAGATTGTTGCATAATGATAACAACCTGACACCACGCTGGGTAATTAAATTAAATTAAATTAAATTAAATTAAATTAAATTAAATTAAATTAAATTAAATTAAATTAATTTAATTAGATTAAATTTAATTTAATTAAACTTAACTGTATAAATCCCCAGAGAGAAATCCGATTTTGGCGATAATAAAACACAGTAATCACACACTTACACCAGTTATTATTATTATGGAATATAGTCTAAATATGGACATGGTCAATGTAAATCCACTTTAACACTACTTGTCTTTTACTTTATTTACACTTTGCAGTAGACACCTTTCTTTTATAATTTAACTCTAAAGCTGATATAATAATAATAATAATAATAATGCTAATAATAATAATAATAATAATAATAATAATAATAATAATAATAATAATAATAATAATGTTATTATTATTATTATTATTATTGTTATTATTATTATTATAAAAAGAAAACACTTTCTACTAGACTTATTTTATCTTCCTTTCAATGGATGCAGTGTGTATGTTGTGTATATATATTGGCACTGTACTGTAATACTTAGACTTAGACTTAGTACTGTAGACTACAGCACTGTATGCAAATTTGCCATATTCGGCAAATTCCAACACATATAGTTTGTTAGATAATGTTCCATCAGACAAAGTTTAAATAGCTGACCAGCTTCCCAGTGTGGATGGAACCGGGTCATATTTATATTTCCCAGAGATATGATCTCAGTGCAGACCCTCCTTAATCCCCTTTTAAGAGCTGTTAATGGTCTAATGCTGGATTTACTAAACCCGGCGCGCTGAGCTTTGATAGCTTGATTTAAAGTGCTTTGTTGTTCTTTGACGTGGAATCTGTGCCGGGAGGTTTTACACCCGGGATCCTGCTGTGCAAGGGCCACGCCCGGGTCACGCCGGCGGATTTACGAGTATTTATCCACTTTGAGGGAGTTATTTACGTGTACGCTGATGAACACAAATCAGGCCATGGAGAAAACATGTTGCGATTAATACGTTTCTATTTTTAACAGAACATAGTCTTCTGTAATGATCCCAAGAAACTCTCCATTGGAGAGTTTCTTGGGATGGAGATGGAGTCTCTCCATCACATCCTGTGTTGCTGTCTCCACACCTCAATCTCTACATCCTTTCCACTCCATCCACTTGATTCTTATTTAACCGTTTTTTTATTCATGGGTTATTGGAAAATTATGGGTTATCTTTATGGAAGTAAAATATCATGTATAGTAAGAAATAAAAAAAAGTCCATATTTTAGTTTCAGAAAAATATTTTTCTATTTGATATTCCATTTTTGCAGTGCTTTGCAAGGCAAAGACAAATAGATAATAGTAAATAAGATCTTCATATTTCTTCATACTTCAAATTTGAATAATTATTAATAATAATAAAAAATAAAATACTGTTAAACTGTCAATATTTTTTCTAGCCCAGATCTTTAAAGAGTATCTCAATACCAATAAATTGACAATATTTCGGGGGTGACTATTGGCTCTTTTATAAGATATTTACGCACAATAAATATCAGAGAAACAACCAGTAATGTGGATGTTAACAGTAGAACGGTCTAGGAAGTTCAGAAAACGGCATTAAACATTAAAAAACGATATCACCATGGTTACCAGAACCAGAATCCCAGACGACATCTGGTCTCGTATCTGTATATATCTGCCAGCCGCACCTCCCACCCGGGAAGCCTCTAAATAGATGTCCTCAAACACGTAGCGCAGGGATCCACTTGATCCTCCGAGGGGATGATACGTAGCAGAGGGAGTTCCTCCACCCGGCCCTGCAACAATTGTTTGATTGTGGCACGTATTTGTGATAGAAAATAAAACATAAACTCATTGTGTTGAATTTAAGAAAAGACAAGAGAACATTTTATTGATCCCTGCAGGGAAGTCGCGGCGCTGCAGCAGCAAAGAATTTAAAAAAGATACAAGAAATAACACCTACTGTATGTGCACATATATCTACACAAAGCTTATTGACTAGTGAGAGATACACTTTGTGTGTAATAAAAGTAATAAAGTGGAATAAAATGATAACAGCGCTCCATAATAACAGTAGTAATAATGATACTAAAGGAACCAATGAAAAACACAAAGCCTCTCGTCTCTCAAAGCACCTCCTCCAGCTCCGCAGCTGATTTTTGAGTTTGAATGGAACCAGGTAGGTGTGACCAGGCTTCCCCGGGTGAAAGTTACATCCACCCGCCCCACCCCACCCGGTTCCCTGAACCGAATGGCTTGTGTAATCAGCTCCTATACCCAGGTGGTTGCATGCCAGGGAGCTCCAAAGTTTCGTGGAAGAGCGGGTCAGTTATCCCATTAAGGAGTTATCTCTCCTTTGGGCGGCCAGAGACTGAAAGATTAAGAGTGAGTCCCACGGGCCACCGCCACTCCACCTCCTCCGTCCGTCTGAGCCGGGCCTCTGCAGGAACCTGCCGCTCACCTGGGGAGAAGGAAGAGGAAGAAGGAGGCCAAGAGGAGGATGGGTGCCCACGGGTCCAACCTGGAGCTGATCCTGGAGCAGGACATGCACCACTGGTACAACAAGTTCATGCGGGAGTCCCCGTCCGGCCTCATCACGCTGTTCGAGCTGAAGAGCATGCTGGAGATGAACGGCATGACGGAGGAGGCCGGCAGCTACGTGGACCAGGTCTTCCTCACCTTCGACATGGACGGGGTGAGACCGCAGGCAGATTGGCCGCCGACTTTGACCCGTCCGACGGAGTCCGTGATTGGGCGTTCAAACCGCTTCACCACCGCTAGTAATGTCTATTTGATGATGAGCTGGGAACCTGGCGGGCTGGTTCGGGGGACGTAGGGCTGTCTGGTGCATTGTTGAGTCCTTTGGCTGCCATCGATCGCCAAACCTGCCGTGCGATCTGCATGCGCAGTGTTCTGTCTGCTCCATTTTGCACCTTGTTTCTTAGACCTGACCTTTCAAAGTAAAAGCCCTGGTGCTTCGGAGCCCTGCACGGCCGGCCGTGACCTTCAGGCTTCCGAGTAGCTTAGGATCTTGATCACTTGCACATTGAAAATGAACAAACTGCGCTAATGTCCATGCCATTTAACATCACTGGATGTATGAGCGTCAGGTAGATGTTTGTTTCAAGTCTTTTCTCCCTCTCCCGCAGGACGGGTACATAGACTTTGTGGAATACATAGCCGCAGTATCTTTGCTGCTGAAAGGAGAGATAAACCAGAAACTCAAGTGGTACTTCAAGCTTTTCGATCAAGATGGAAACGGGAAAATCGACAAGGATGAACTGGAGACGATATTCAAGGTTTGTCCTGTTCCACCACTAACCCCCCGGCGGCGTGGAGGCTATTTGCCGCCGCAGTAATCCCCGAACGGGACCGATTAGTCCCGAAAGGAGCAAAAAGGTTTTACCAGGAACTAGATGTGACACATAATCCGAGGTCTTCTTATCTGATCTGGAAGATGTATTTAAAGCAAAATGGCCCGAGTCATTCATTTAAATGAAGATGAACGCACTCTGACGGGACAGGAACCAATCTTCATCCTGATGTCACGCCCCGAAATATGTGAGGGAGTTGAAATCTCTTTGGTCTGAGATTTGATCCGACGTCGTTCTTCATCATCTCGTTAAATGTGTGGAACCTCAGTTTGAATCTTTTGATTGAGAATCAAAACAGAGACATGGAATAATGTCAGGTGTCTTTAGTGATGGGTCGGTGCTCGGGATTGGCTGACGGAGCGTCAGGCTCGCAGTGGGGATCCGTTCTGAGAAAGGAGAAATGACATTGTTTTCCATGACGTCCGGTCCCACATTATGTTAAATACGTCTGTTTACTCCAGTTAAACCTCAACTCGTATCGCGCGTCAGATGTTGACACGATGCAAGAGGTTCTGTTGGATTTGTCAGTTTCAAACCGAATTAACTGAAGTGCCGTGCTCCTGTCCCAACAGGCGATCCAGGACATCACACGGAGCTACGACATCCCCCCGGAGGAGATCGTGACTCTCATCTACGAGAAGATTGACGTCAACGGAGAAGGTGAGCTCAGCCGCTGACGCCGGTTGTTTCTAATTGTACTCCACGGCGTTCCTCAAGAGGTGCCGCGCTGTTTACTCCACCGCAATTCTCTGCAAATATTCAATGGTTTCCTAAAAACGCTGCGATCCATTTTGAAAGGGTTCACTTTTAACTTTGATGCCGTGAGGTCATCCGAAACTAGAGCAACACTTTGGGTTTAGCTGATATACAGTAGGTGAGTGCCTTAATAGGATGCTCGTGTTTTGGGAGGAAATTTGGAGGAACATTTTTCTATCTTAACCAGATTAAAGTTCAAGTTCAAGAGATTATTTGTCACATACATATACATACGGTCATACATATATGCAGTGAAATGAGATTAAAGGTGCAGTTTGTAGAATTTACAGAGCGCACTTAGCAGAAATGGAATATAATGTTCATAAACATGTTTTGATTAATTAATTATATATATAGGGACTATCTACATAGGGAGCGGGTACGCGTCACGGAGGCAGCCATGTTGCCCCGTCAGGTTTCTACAGTAGCCCAGAACGGACAAACACTGGATCTAGAGAGGGCCTTTCGCGTTTTTCGTGAGTTTCGTGGCCACCGTCTCCTCCACGGAGGCCGCCATGTTGCACCGCCATGTTGCACCGCCATGTTGCACCGCCATGGGGAGGGGTTTTCAGTCGGGTGCGATCTGCAACCTCACCACTAGGTGCCACTACATTCCGCACACTGCACCTTTAAGGCGAGAAGTCGATACCAATCTCAAGGTGTACCCCTGAAACAACTGTTTAGATGCAGAGGAAGGTGTTTTTAATTTCACAGCTAGGCTAGCTGATCCCATCCGCGGCCTTGCATTGCGCTAACACAGTGAGCACGCCGCCCGTCACTAGCCGGATTCTTCTCCTTCTCTTCCAAATCTGGGGGAGAACGACAAAAAGGATGGAATGTGTCAGTGCAACATTGCCATTAAAGACAAAAATAGCCCAAAGAATTACATAAAAAAATTGATTGAAAGTTAGGTTTGGTCCTCACCTACCCTGAGAACCACTGGGCTGAATTTGGTGTATTTAAATTGTATTTATATGTCATTACTACTACTACTACATTGAAATACCAAAATGTCTGGTATTATGCAGATGTATATAGTCATGAAAGGAAGGTTGCTATGGCGTCTGGGCCTGGACGTCTTTCACCTTTCAACCATATTCAGGCAGGTTTTCTCTCGGACCTTTAGAATAATATTCAGCCGCTTTCTGCAAAGCAATACCGTGTCCCTCGTGTTCAGAGGCCGAGAATGTAAAATCCCGGTAAGTGACGGTTTCTCCTCGTCTCCTCAGGGGAGCTGACGCTAGAGGAGTTCATCAGCGGAGCCAAGGAGCATCCTGACATCATGGAGATGCTCTCCAAGATGATGGATCTCACCAACGTCCTGGAAATCATCGTCCTGGGGCAGAAGACCAAACCCGATCAATGAGCCCTCCCCGTCCTACTCAAAGGCGGATTTACGGTGAAGACTCGGCCGCGTTGTGAACCCAAGTGCCAAGTCCCACCTCTCCTCAGCTGCCGCGGGCTGAATTGATCCTGAGGTGAAAAATCAAAAAAGGAGGGAAAAAAAAGAAAAGATGACGGCCCCCAAAGAGCTGTCGGGCGGATGAGCCCGGGGGAGGGGACGCCTGGTGTCTTTCCTCCCGCTCCTCAGGCTCCTCGCGGGCCGTTTTTTTTTTTTGGGGGGCGCCTCAGGCCTCTGCTGGTGCTGCGGCTCTGAGGGTCAGGGGGGTGTTTATTGGCAGCTCCGTCCGCAGGAGGTTCCCATCCGGGCGCGAGTGGAGACAGCGGGCGGACATGCACGGTCAGGAGAAGAACACTGAAAGTGACTCGATGAGGCTTCTGTTGTCGTTCGACGGTGGCGGGTTCTTTTTTTTGGGGGGGGGGGGGTTGAAGACCTCCCTTTGTCTTGTCTGTGTTTAGAAACCAAATACAATTGAACGATTCGTTGGCTCATTAAAAACAAAGTGTCTTATCATATAAATTGATTCCAAAAATCATTCAGAGATAAAAAAAAAAGCAAACACTCATTCCCCAGTACGTGTGAGCGTTGGTGTTGTCGTCTGTTCCGTAGAAGATGTCATGGTTCTTCCGTGCACTGATCCGTTTTCTTGTCCTTATCTTATTACCCTCGTTCCGGTTGAGGGTGGGGGGGCTGCAGCCTCCCACCGACCACATTGTTGTTCTTCCATATTCCAACGTGTTTTTAGGGGTTTGTGTGTATTTTGTTCCGGACAGGTAATCGTGTTGCCTTAACAACAAATAAATTTTTTTTTTTTTTTCCATATACCGCTTCCTTGCATTTTTTTTTCCATTTCCTCACGCTTTTTATTCCCTTTTCCTCTGCATTAATATTAACTTGATGGTTTGTGAATATTTGACAGAATAGGACACAGGAATCTAATTGCATTAAGGTAACCGGGCTGCATTCTCACGTTGTCTTTTGGGGGTCATCACCGTAACAGATACTAATTAGAATATCTCTGTATTCCTTTAAAAACACAAGACATGTCAGTTATTGCATAAGACAAACTGAAATGCAGTGCACGACAGTGGCGCTCGTAGGAAAGCTTTGTCGTGAATTGTATTGTTGATTAATATGAATAGGTATTAATGGTGCAAGGTAACTTACAGGCACTTGAAATTGAACATTGATCTTTGGCGACATCTTGTGTCCATTATGAGACAAGTTCTGAACCTCAATGGGGAGAGAGAAAGTGGGCAATTTATTTTATTCATATAATTGATTTGTAAAACATACTGGTAATGTAGTGTATTTGTACGGTGTATTTGATTGCATGGCACAACGTTATCCCCATTCTCCTTTCAAATAATTGAAAAGTGAGTGGGGATCTGTCAAGCGTCGTAAATGTTACTTGAGGCCTAATCCATCGTTCCTAAATGATGAATGATTTCATCATGTCGTATGTCATTTGGATCAAAGTTCGGCATTTGACAGCGTTTCTCCTGTAATTGAAAACGATAACAACACTTTCCAGATGTTAAAGTCTTGCGGTAGCAGTCTATAGGGTCCACACGCTGCCACCTGCTCAGGGGTCTGAGGGGGGGTCCCTGCTCCTGAGGGAAGGATAAAGCAGCTCTACCCTCCACTCACCTTGACGAAGCCCAGGGGGGAGGAGCTGCGCTTCCCCGTGGAGGCTCAGCCCGTCCTGCTGAGGTGGGCTAAGCCATTATCCTGCGGTGAGTCCATTGGACTGGTTTAGCCTCAGGGAGGGAGGACACAACCGACAAATCATTTTTTCCTTTTCCCATCGTGCCTCAACGTTTCCCCAGTGACACATCCCTCAACGGAACGTCACTATTTTAAAGTATAAGTACTAGTATTGCAAAGTTTTTACATGTTCAATTTCACAGTATTAGAACCCTGGACCCTCAGATTAAAAGTCTGATGCTCTATGCCTAACTGCCTGTCTGGGCCCCGTGTGAAAATTAGACCCTGCGGATCTGGGTCTGACGTGCAGGAATGTGATTGTTCCACATTAAAACATTCTGAAGACACAATGACAATCTGGACAGTTTGGGAAGACACAGGCTTATCTGAGTTGCTGGGCTGTTCATTTAATTATAAAATATTTATGTGACACCGCACGTCTTTAATTCTGGGAGTTAGGCATGATAAGAAAAACAGACCTGCAATATGGCAGGAGCAGGGAGTTCATGTCTGAAAGATAACCTGAAAATCCAAATGAAGACGACTATGGCCCGACACCCAGCCTCCCTTATGTTAGGCCTGTATGATGAGGTCGTTCAATGGTATGATTTGAACATGTGGTTAATGATTTAACACCGTTGTCATTTGGTGGACTTTCAGACGCAGAATTACAAATTGCAACAATTACATGTTGTGAAAACCAAATAAAGAGAAGACTTTGACTTGACAAAGCCCTCACATGTCCCTCACTGTATCGGACGACCCAATTACATAAGCGCGCCCGCCTACCCACATCAGGGTATAAATGCAGCGGCCCTTCTCCCTGTGGCTTTGCACTGCACACAGGCTCTGCACTGAACGCACCGATCCCATCCGGAGCAGCCGCCATGCAGTCCGCCGACGCCAAACTGAAGCGCAGCAGTTTGCTGCTGGCGCTGCGGCATTTCAGCGCCGCCATCAGTGACATGGAGCAGACCGTCATGCTGCCCAGCCTCCTGCGGGACATGCCCTCCGACGACATCTGGGAGTGCGAGGCGGCCGAAGGGTCCTGCAGGGACCTGTTCGAGAACTACCTGATGCTCAAAGCCATCAGGACCACGGCGGAAAGCGGGCTGGCGACCCTGGACGACCGCAGGGCCAAGGCCAACACGGCCCTCATCAAGACCCTGGAGCCGCTGCTGGACACGGACCCCGAGGCGCTGTTCCACTTCCACCTGAAAGGACTGTGCTCCGTGCTGAGCAACCTCACCAAGAAGACACAGGGCCTGACAGACAAGTACCTGGATGTCATCGGAGGGATCCATTAGAAGGCTTTTCAAATAAATGATGGGGACATTAAGGAACCTTCAGTGTTGTGTCAGACAAAATGTGCATGTAGCAAAATAACTGTTTTAACATCTCGAACGTCAGGCTGTTTACATACAACATCTGCCTTCTAACCGTACTGAATAAAAGTGCTTTGGCAAAGGTCCATGGTCACTGCTATGCATTCTTAGTGTATTATATGATATTATATATCATTAAGACACTACATACATAACTCAATACACGACACCGTTTAATTGAGGTGGGAGCTACTGCCGTCGTTGCTTTCCATGTTTTAGGAACAGAGAGACAATAAAGTACCGAAGAAACACCACGTTTAGTTGGTTACTTTTATTATATACATAACTATATTTCACACAGTATGCAGCAGGACACATTTAGTACAAAGCCATGTACGTTTCTTCTGCTAAATGTTCCCTCCTTCCATCGGGTGAAACACAAGCGTCTAGCGCACGGGATGAAAGGGCTCGACAATCTCTGCAAACGTCTTCGGTTCTGGTGAGATAAAAAATATATATATATATATGAAAAGTATAGTTAGCTACAAACTAGAGAACACGCAAACTGGTTTGAGCTGTTTCCATCCACCATCAAGCCTATAAAGATGCAGCCTGGGGGGGGGTGCACAGAACTGCATTAAACTTCCAAATTTCAACCGCAATACTCTGCGTTGGACCTCTGTGGAGAAGTTTCGTTGTTTTAAATTTTTACAAGTGCATCAATGAATTCATCTCACTCTTCAAAGGCCAAATGCATCAGTATTCTACGAAAATAAGTATTCTACTAGGATTATAAGATTACTCTTGAAGCAGCAACAACAGATCAGAAGAATGAATGGTATTTCTACATAAATGACGGAAAAAAGATTTCAGGTCAGAAGTCACAACTGTAATCTGTAATCACATTACAGAATGAATATTACATTAGAATAAGAATAGAATATACTGATGGGTGTGTATAAAATAGCTCAGCTTTGGATAAACTAAGTTGAATTCCATTTCTGTAAAGCAACTCGGTGCCCTCAGCTGAACTGCACAAGTGAACAGGATTGTCTTGGTCCAGCTCATTCTGAAACGTGCTCGGCAAAAACACGAAATGAAAACTCAACTCCGGACAAAAAGTGAAGTTGGCAGACTGAGGAGGTGGATTTCTAGGGGGAGGCTGCGTTTAGGTGCCACAGCAATTTTCTTCTAGATGTTTGAAATGTTTAATTCTGGTGACTAAACAGGGACCACATTTTGCATCATAATGTCTCAAACTTGTTTGTTGACATTCGATCAATAAAACAACGTACACTGGTGTATATTTAAAACAAAGTCTCACGTTTTGTTGGACGGGTTAATAACTCCTCCCATTGACAAAACAATGTCAGTACATTGAGTGAAAAGGTGGTCAACTGCAAAAGAGTTTGGATCTAACAAAGGGAAATGTTTACCTTTCTTCGCAAAGTCTTCCGGGTGGAGTCGTATGTACTCGTTCATATCACGGTCAAGTTTGGCGTAGACGTAATTTTCATATTTTGTGAGGTGGTAGCCAATGAACCAGCCAACCGTGGAGAACAGGACTTGTCGATGAACACCTACGTGGACGGAGAGAAATTGTTAACGGGACACCACACTGCAATACGGAAGACAACAGAACAGCCAACACGATAAGAGAAGCACCGTGTGACAAATGAGTTTAACTTTGAAGGAACTAAATAACAATTACAATTGCAGCTGCAATGATGAGTCATTGCAGGTTCTTGTCCAACGAGCAGTTTGTTTCAGCTGTGGAAGAGCTGTGATACTGCAACTTTGATGTGAGCGTTTTCAGGGCAACGTGAGCCCGATAACAGATTCATCCACCACGGAATGGATTTCAAAACGGTCGGTTTCAAAAACCATGACAGCACCTGCCAAACAAAACTACCTTTGGGTTTCATGAAGCTGGAAGCTGTAGCGGAGCAGCCATTGGAAACTGTTTGTATCCAAAGCCGAAGCAGAAAAGACACATTTCGGAGAGCAACCCTGGACTCCTGAGCAACACAACAACAACTAATATGTTTCATCCTGTTTCCCAGATGGAGTTTCGTGACGTTAGGAGGAAGATCCTCAAAGTCTGCTGCCAGCTGCTAGGATGGGTGGGTGGCGGGGGGTCTAAAGGGGAGGGGGGCGGTCGGCCCTGGACGTTAACACGCTGCAGGTGTTTCTGTCGTCGTCCGTCCCCGTTCATGTCAAAGTCGAGTTTATTTCCACGCGCGGTACGGTCTCAAAGGGCGCGACAAGCCTCACGTTTCGCACCAGCATCATCCCCTAAAGCAGCAGAACTATTTGGGGGGAAGCATGAGAGGGACCGCCAGGCTATTAACATTATTAGCTCGTTATTAGCATGACACAACAAGCATTAGGTTATAAACTATACTATTTGAACCATCATATTATAAAGGTCATGACGCTTTGTCGTGATAATAAAAATCCAGGTGTGAGGCTCTCAGGTGTCACGTAGATATTGAACACTGCGTCGGAAACCAGTGTTGTTGCGGGAGGCTACGGGTCGTGTTGGAATGATAAACATCGCGCTGGTCGTATTCAAGGTGCCGTTGAACGCAGAGGTGCGTGACCTACAGACCGCCATCCCTCATCGACCGCTTGGTTCCAGGCGAGAAGACACAAAGTGCGGTTCGGTGTCGAAGCGGAGGCTCGGAGTCCGGGGCGCGTACCTGCTCTGAGCGCCGGCCTGTGGTTGATGGCGTTCTGGATCATCGCCGCGCTCCAGCCGATAAAGCCCAGCCACACAGAGGACCTGTTCACTATCCCCGGAGGCGGGAGGACCTTGGCTTCGTCTGGCACCAGCCCCATGGCGGCTCCGTTCCCCGATCTCTGGCTCTGTTTACTCAAAAGCGACGTCTTCTTCAGCGACCACCGCTCATAGGAAGCCAAGGGCATTGACGTGCAACCCTGAGAACCCGCCGGCCGGAAACACATGTAAAGGCTTTTTGTTCCGGGTGCTTTGACGCGGGCCTATCCAGGGTGACTAATAATAATAATAATAATAATAATAATAATAATAATAATAATAATAATAATACAAACGAAACTGCGGCAAAACAAAAAGAAAAATCGAAAAGTTTGACAGTAACTGGGTGTACGGACCCTTCAAAAGTGGATGATGAAAACTCATTTGAAGTGTTTCTAACTCATATTGGCAGATCCAACATTTGCCTGATATTTCCATTCAAAACAAGTTTCGCATTTTACATTTTCCATCCTAAAATCTGTGCACGTCACCCACTGGTGACGTCATTCCAAACGCGGTCCACTGTTGCTAATGCTCGTGCTGCGTTCACGTCGGATGGGAATTAACTGCTTTGATTGGTTTTCTCGTAACAACAACTTCGGATTTCTCGCCAGATTCCGTGTTTTGGAAGTTTTTTTCTGAAAATCAGTGAAGAGCAAGAGAGAAAGATAAATAATCATTAAAATTGTCAATAAAAAAATAATATTCAATGAATAAGTCAGATGTGACATCAGGTGTTGATTACACGTGATAATATATTCGTTTGATTTCATTTATAGTGGCGCTGTTTGTTATTGCTGAACTTCATTTGTATTTTTTTTTCATTAGGATGCGCTTAATGCAAAAAAAACAAAAAACCCTCTCTTTTCAAATTAGTCTTGTATTCTAACGGTTTGCATTTATTTTGTTCTTTGGATGCAATTTTGTTCAATTTGTTGTTGTTGTTGTTGTTGTTGTTGCTGTTGTTGTTGTTCTTCTTCTTCTTCTTCTTCTTCTTTTATTATTATTATTATTATTATTATTATTATTATTATTATTATTATTATTTTATTATGATGATGATGATTATGATGATGATGATGATTATTATTACTATTATTATTAATAATAATTTATTATGATGATGATTAATATTATTATTCGTATTATTATTATTATTATTATTATTATTTTTATTATTATTTTATTTTATTATGATGATGATGATGATGATGATGATTATTATTACTATTATTATTAATAATAATTTATTATGATGATGATTAATATTATTATTCGTATTATTATTATTATTATTATTATTATTATTTTTGTTATTATTATTTTTCCTAACTGGTATTGACGACTTGGAAAGCTTGACGTGCACGGCATTCATAAAGGCATATCCGCAGTAGCAAGATCTCCCACTTGCCTTGAACGCTGCATAACGCTCCAGACAGGCTGCTGTTCGTGTGCCCGCAGATGCTGCTGTCGGACCCCGCCACACGCAGCAGTCGCCTGGGCCGCCCGATGAGCTGACCGATGCCCGCCGAGTGCTTTTAACCCGGGGGCCTTAACACCCCGCTCGCATTCCACCACCCCTCCCCTCCCCTCCCCTTGGGCGGTAAGTGACGCGGTTGGGAAAGCTCGATCCCCGGAGCGTCCGTGAGGTTCGTCCGTTTTTTGCTGCATTTTCCGCCCGCGCTAGCTCGGCTGCTGCCCCCGCTAAGCTCGGCTGCTGCCCCCGCTAGCTCGGCTGCTGCCCCCGCTAAGCTCGGCTGCTGCCCCCGCTAGCTTGGTGGCTCCGGCGGGACTCCGACAGCGTCCTCCGCACGGCCCTCGCTGCTGTCTCGCACGTTAAATAAACGCACTGATGTGTTGTTGTTGTCGACGTGTTGTTTCGAACCTCTGTTACTTCCATCGGAACCGCAGCTCCTGCAGGTTAACGACGCGCACCCCCCCGATTTCAACCCACACCGACGTTGAATCCCCGGTAGCTCCCGTTCCCCGATGTGTCGCCGGTCGTAGCCCTCCCTAAACGTTTGTCCCGGTGACCAAACATGACTCGTGTTTTACCTTCATTAACATCGGGGCGTTTTCTCCGCCGTGGTTCCGCCGCATTGGGTTGTTTTCATTTGTCCCGTTCGCTGTTGACACCGCAGGATAAAACGTCCGTTATTGGGTTATTTTAACAGCCCCGGTTTCCATGGTTCCACCAAGTCGGTTCAGCGGCCACATCCCCTGCCACCCTCAGCGGGACATTAGTGGGAAGCAGTGCGCTCATACAGAGCAATAACTACAAAAAAACCAAGAGGACACCCATTCATAGAAAGTTTGTATTTGAGCGTAAGTGTAATTTATGCAGGTTGTGAAAACTGCTAATACCTTTTCCCCCAAAGTAGACAGCAGGAAGATATTTTTAAAATAGTTAAATGTGATCCATCCCTTGTAATCCCTACAATCCCAGATAAGCGCAATCTGTTTATTTTATTATTATTATTATTATTATTATTATTATTGACTGAGCTATTTCATGTAGCCTGTGGCTTCTTAGTCATGGCCTGTTTTTGTGTGTTGGCTCCTGTAATACGTCTGCTTGCTGTGTTCTACGTCCTGTCGCTCCATCGCCGACGCTAAGATGAGACGGTGGTGTTGGTGATAATCGGTTCGGTTTCATCCACGAGCGCCGTGATGTTTTCTCAGGCTCATTCGGTGTTGGGGACAGAAAAGGTCTGTTGTGCAGGGATGTCCGTGTTAACAGGTTTTGCCTTTGTCTTCTCCCCCTGTCTACAGCTTAACATGAGCATGGAAGACTATGACTACCTGTTCAAAATAGTCCTGATAGGGAACGCTGGGGTTGGGAAGACATGCCTCGTCCGCCGCTTTACTCAGGTTGGTACGGCGATACAGGCTTTTCAGTAAGGTTGTTTCCTGTCATCTGCACAGTGAATTTCCCTGAACCCAATGGATGACAATGGACCCGATTTGCATTTCATTCCTCGCAACGCATCTAAGATTTGATGGAAACATATGATCGTGGAATCCTAAGGATTTTACAAAATGATCTCGCTCAGCTCGAAATAGTTGCGATGAAATGATTGTCACAATTACGACAGCTGTAGTTGTCAGTGTACTCAATAAGAACACAGTGAGAATGCCCCATATGAACTCAGATCACTGTCTGTTGTGAACTTTTCGCTCGGATCCTTGTGAGTGTAAAACAAATTAATAACAGAGGGAGACAAATGAATAAGGGGGTGAAACAATAATGCTTCATTATGGTATGTGGTTATGTGGAATATGTTAAAAATGTTGTGTTTTAAATGTTGCGATGAGCAGTCACCATTTTATGTCATGTAGGAAGGAAAGGAAGAAAAAAAACAAACTCTTGCAGTCCCGCTAAATATCGGATTGATTCCTGTGTTTATTTCCAGGGTCTCTTCCCGCCCGGACAAGGGGCTACCATCGGAGTGGATTTCATGATTAAAACGGTGGAGATTAAAGGGCAAAAAGTCAAGGTATGAAAAGTTTCTAATGATGTGTCACATTAACGCTCGTGCTTCGTTGGGCTCTAAACGCCTGGAGCCTGTAACGCCTGAATTTCCCCCTCGGGGACCAATAAAGTCTCATCTTGACGTTTAGTACTCAACACTTTGAAACATGTGTGTCTCAGCTGCAGATATGGGACACAGCTGGACAGGAGAGGTTCCGCTCCATAACTCAAAGTTATTACCGCAGTGCCAACGCCCTCATCCTTACCTATGACATAACCTGTGAGGATTCCTTCCGGTGCCTTCCCGAGTGGCTGAAGGAGATCGAGCAGTACGCCAACAACCAAGTGGTGACCATATTAGTTGGTGAGAGAGATTTTCCTTGAATTTAGCTTAAAGAAAGCCTCTAGGAAAGAGCCTGCTGATCAAACAGACAGAAGGTTGTTTGATAGATAGATGTACTTGAGTAACCTTTCAAAGAAATGGAAAATGAAACAATACTTAACTTGTGAACATTTCACTGTTTTCACTTTCACGTTTAGTCAGACTCCCCTCTCTACGGTACATTTAAAAAAATACATTTTTGTTTTCAATTTGTTCACATCTCTCCTTCTCCCTCCCTGTTGTGGATGTCGGTTCCGTTTCTCCCCTTTGTTAACCAAGTGTTGTTCCAAATTTACTATGAACCGTTAATAATAAAACAGTGAAAATAGGAGTCGAACACAAAAGAAAAGGTTTGCTCGAGCTCTGGACTGATAACTAACCTGCTGCACCGCGCTGCTGTTCTATTGACTGTTTATATTAATACCGATTGGACTCGTGCAAAGTGTTTTCTTATTCTCGCTCAAGTTTTTATTTGAAGAGGTACTTTAACTCATACTTGATACCTTTTTTAAAGCAGCGGTGCTTTTACTTGAGTATAATGACTCAGTGCTCCACTCGTAAAATGGTGAAGTAAAAACATCTAATAGAGCTGAATGTTCACACTAGTTGATCTATAGAATGATGGACTCGGAAAAACAATAGCTCCTCAAACAATCTCTCAAAAAGTGGGAGAACATACCCACAAACTTTACTTTATTCAGGCACATTTGGACATGCATGCCAACACCCGCTCCCTCCCTCTCACCCAGTGACTAAAACAAAATTCTAATTCTCTCTATTGGCATGATAAGAGATATTTTGCCAAAGCATTGAAGACATGTACATTACAATTATATATTATACATTACATAATGAAGTGAAGACAATAAAACAATTAATGACTAGCAATAATAACAAAAACAACATGAATGAACTCAACGACAACAACAACAATAATAATTGTTAAATATAGCTGCGGGCAGCAATACATGGGGTCCAGTTGTGTTGGGTGCGTTTTACAGTTTCCTGGGGTCTCTGGAACGCAGCACGGTTTTCCGAGGTCGCTTGAAACACTTTAGACAGCGTGGGCTCCATCCGGTCCGTCACCTCCTGGTTGCTCGTCTCACGGAGCAACCAGTATGCGGTCTACACGGCGCAACCCTCCTGTCTTTAAAACAACCCTCCATGTTTGCTTGTAAACCAGAACTTCTTATTATTATAACTCACCGTGTTGTCTGTGGAAATAGAGCTGTATGTGGATGAAATTTAAACCACGGGAGCCTTGTGACGTAGCGGTTTAAACGGCACCTCAACCGTGTCCGTAGGTTCTGGTGAAACATGTCTTCCTGATAGTTTATCCAGGTTGGACATATTTCAGTGTGAAACACATTGGCCCGTGTCTGTGATTTCAATAACATTTGGTCGGTTTTTCACTAATGTCTGCTCCGTATGTGGATCGATTTGGATGTGACTTTAACCACAAGATGTTTGTGACAACGCGGTTCAAATAAGATGAGCCTTCGTGTGTTCTGCCAAAGTTGGTTCCCAGATAGTTTTAGACTTCAAAATTCCGAGAATCTTTCCCGAACAATAACACAAGAGCCCTAATATATCCTACGGCTCTGTGGCGGGAGGAGCTAAGCACTTTCCTCCGCCTCCAGGTAATAAGATTGACCTGGCGGAGAAGAGGGAGGTGCAGCGGCAGCAGGCTCAGGACTTCGCCGAGTCCCAGAGCATGCTGTACCTGGAGACCTCGGCCAAAGAGTCGGACAACGTGGAGAAGCTCTTCCTGGACCTGGCCTGCGAGCTGATCCGTGAGGCCAAGCAGAACAAGCTGGACAACAATGACGCTGCCCCCATGCCTGGCGAGGGCAAAACCATCAGCTACCTGGGCTGCTGCAGCGTCAACTAGAACCTGCGGGAACCGCTCGGCCTCGTGGTCGCTACCAAGCCATTGACGGTGGAGGGCAGAGGATGGCGAAGCCCCCCGAAAAGCCTCCGTCCCCTGTGGCCGAGTCTCAGTCCCATCACTTCTTATCCCATGCCTTTTTAACCTTCAATTGTACAAGGGAGCCAGCCGACCACTCTTTCCACCCGGGAACTCGCGTGTTCAGAGGAAACGTGGAGCTGCTGCCGTCACGGAGAACACGGTCTTCAACGCGGCAGGACGCCCGCTACACCCGGCAGCTTCTCAACCCTCGGGCGCGTCCGGGAAAACCCTTCATCTATTTTTAGGTCCGAGACTCTTCCTCGTCTGGTCCGTGGTGAAAGCGGCTCCACCGCAAGTATTCATCAGATCCCAACATTCACCAGCAGTGTTATGAGAGTCAAAACAAGCTCCTAACGGTTGTTTTATTAGAGACTCCGTATTACTAACGGCATGCGTTTTTAAACCGGTGAAGGTTATCGAGTCATGATAGCCACGTGTTTACAAGTGTTTCAGCATTTACAGTTTGGGGTCCGGGGGGTTGGGATATGAGTTTTGGGATAACACTACGTTCAGTAACACTACATTCACTGCACAATCATTCCTATACCCTCTTTAGATTTCGTATGCTTGTGAGAGTTGCATACGTGTGTGTGTGTGTGTGTGTGTGTGTGTGTGTGTGTGTGTGTGTGTGTGTGTGTGTGTGTGTGTGTGTGTGTGTGTGTGTGTGTGTGTGTGTGTGTGTGTGTGTGTGTGTGTGCGCGCGTGAATCGTCAGTTAGTTTTATTTGGCGGCCCCTTTGCACCCATCTGTTATCACAAGCTGTGAAATATATTTTCCTCCAGTAGAATTAGTTTTAACCTGCTGCTATGATACATATTGTTATGTTGTAGACAACATAAACAGAATCGTGTTTATAGGATGCTTTAATGAAACAGTATTCTGTGACATCGTGATAAGCTTAAGGCCTTGTGTTGTGCCTGATTGTAGAACCCGTGTTCTGTCAGTGCATTCAGTGTGAATCTGGTTTCTCTGACAGGCCACGTATCTCCAGCGTTTAATTCACTTTTTTTTTTTTTTTTTTGCCTTCTAAAACTACTTTTCCACAGCTACTGCCGTACATTATGACAAATAACTCATTTAGCGCCAATAGGTCTAGATTTCAAGCTCCTATTAAAACAAAAAAGGAACCATTCCAAAAACAATGATGATTGAAATTCAAATTTTTGATACGTGATGAACATGATGATAGGTATAATTCTCTTAGCTGGATTTCTCCGCGCTCTTTGACTACCGCCTTTTGACGAAAAGTTTATAGAGACTGTCATCTATCGGCGCGGTAAAACGCTCCAGCTGAGAACTTTTCATCTGGATTTTTCACACGTATGGACGCAAACTAGAAGCCTCGTGTTATTGCCGGCCGGTGGTCGCCGTGGTGTCGCTAATACGCGACGTTCAGTTTCTAACGTGGCTCCCTCGTTGCTTCCCCCTCGTTTCTCATGTGAAAGTGGCTGAAGGTGACCGCTAGTCAATAGAACTGACATACAACTTAATCAATTAACATTTTTATTTGCCACCGCCTGTTTCTTTGACGTATATTTGTGTATAATCCTGCCTTTTGCTGTTGTTGCCAAGCGGTGGAATACCACTTCTTATTTGTTTTGATTTGGTGAGTTCACATAGTTTTGTATGCAACTTATTTGGATGTATTTGGATTTCATATGCGTTCTTAGTGAGAATATTTGATGGTCCAGCATGTTCTGCCATATTTCTAGTGTCTAACGTTGTCCTCTCTCTATTTGCCATTATTGTAATGTACTGTATTGCACAATGCCGTATACTGCACACATTGATTTCCAGTGTTTTTATTTTGGTCCTGTTTTTGTACAGACAGTTTATCTCGGCACTTTGCTTATTAATGGTATATTTTTCTTTAATCTCAAACTCTTTCATCTTAAAGATGGCTGGCAAGTATTTTGTTTTTGCCTTTTTTTTATAGAAGGAAAGCTAATTATTAATTGTTAATCCTTGGCATTTTTCAACGCATTATTTGGAATTGGAAAACTTGTGGGAATTCTATTTCTTTTACCTTCATGTATACAAAGTAATCCCGATGCTACTCTGTATAACATTAAATAACAATAACACTAAATGTTTCAGTCTCAGTTCCCATTTACTTTTGCTTTTTCCCTGAGTTTGCGAATAAGTGAATTTATTGTTGAATAGTTTGAGGTTCAGAAACACTAAAACCGTCCCTGCACGGCTCGCCTGCTCCCTTCATTCTCTCCAAATGAATTAATGGGCTCTTTGAAAATTGGGGAAAATGACTGTTTGGATCTTCTTGTACAGGTTGAGGTAAGCAGAGTAGGGCAAGGCAGCTCAATTCTACTTTAAGGTAAATGCGTGTGGGGTTTGAAGTACCATCGTGTGTTTACATCACTGTCAATAATTGTATTGCTTTTCCTATTTATTTATTTTTTGTTATGGAACCGCGCTAGAAGACTGAAGCCGCATCATCAAGGGCCAGCAGTTCAAATGCTACGGTCAATAACCATTTTGGGGGAAAATTATACAGTCGGTGCAGTTCGTGTTTAGTATTTATTTAATGGTGGACATCACTGAACACACCATCACTAGAGGTGCACCCTGCCAGAGGCTGCTGACGGCATCCGGCTGCAGGAGTCGGACATAACATTGATTTCCAAATCGACACAACTCGAAAGCAATATTTATCACATCAATGCTCCCGGTGAAATATTTGCAGGTGTCCTTTTCCAAGTTTCTGTAATAGCAGCTGTAACAGAAACTTATAACAGGACAAGGGTCATACTGGCTGCAGCACTGGGCGAGCGGATCGTCACCCGTGGGCAGCGTCATGTTCGTGGGTCGCGTTCAATTAAACGAGACATTTAATAACTGTCGAGAAACAAAGAAGTTTAAATCTAGAAAGAAAAAACGAAGCAGACGTCATTAAAAAAAACAAACAAACACAATCACACACGTACACGTCCGACAGCGAAGTTAACACGGGGTTTGCACGCTGCCAAATAGTGAGCTTGCTCCGGGGCCGGTCGGAGAGCGAGGCTTGTTTCTCAAGCTGCCGCTGGATTCATCCCTCGACGTCAGGGAAACGTATGAAGGACGAATGCGAGGATCGAAGGCGGCTTCGGACTTTACTTTACTTTACTTTTTATTTTATTGTTTTATCCCCGTTTCGTGCGTTAACGCCACGTCAAGTTGGTCGACGGCGCACAGGCCCGCGTCGTCCTGTCTCGGAACTCCAAGTCCCGTGATCCCTTGCGGCTCCGCGCAGTCGCCCCGGTCCCCGTCGGACTCCGGTCGTTACCGGACGAGGCGCACGTGGAGGCGGTTAAGATTCGGGGCGACGGCCGCGCGCGAAGTGTTCTCGCACAGGCCGAGGATGTTGAGACGCAGGGCCCCTCTGGCTGCATTCCCGTCAAGTCGGGAAAATCGCGAAGGAACGGCCGTTTAAGTCGGAACGTCGGGTGGCGGCGAACAAAGTTGCATTTGCATGTTTTTTTTTTGGTTTGTTTTAATTAGAAAACACGTCCGAATTGTACCAAACCCTTATGCAAACATTCGTGTCGTAGCTTGTAGAATCACGAGCTCGCCACGCAAACGCACACTTGCCGCAGGCAATGAAGCACCAACCCGCGCGGGTGTGGAATTGACGACTTCCGAGTTTGTTCCGAACGCAGCATAAAAGTCAACATCGCCGCAGAACTCCAACTCCCAGGACCCCCCGCGGCTCCAGCGGGGCTTACGGTCGCGGTTTCTGTTCGGACCCGGGACGCGCCGCGAGTGGAGCCGGTGACTATGAAGCAGAGCGGCGATAAAACATGTCCTGCACCACCTGCACCACCTGCACCACCACCACGCACGGACCGGCGCTGTTAGACGCGGGTCACACCCCCCCCCCCCGGGTCTGCTGACAGGCGGCTTTCACTTCCTCCGGGACCCGGGACAGGTCGGTCCGGCGCGACGCGGTCACAGCAGGCGGCGGAGGGAGGTCTGAAGGGGGAGGTTCTGAGGGGGTTCTGAGGCGGGGGGTGCGGAGGTTCTGAGGGGGTTCTGAAGGGAGGTTCTGAAGGGGGGTGGGAGGGGTGTGGGTCCGAAGGGGTTTTTGGAGCCGCGCAGCGCCATGAACCCGCGCCCGAGGACGGCGGCTTCCACTGGGCGAGCCGGACTCACGGTCCTGTCTCTGCTGGGACTCCAGTGTTTACACGCGTTTGCTCTGAAGTCCCAGCTCTTCACCAGACTGGGGGGTCTGGACCACCCGGCGCAGAACGGCGTCGGCTATAAAACCTTGTATTTCAACCAGAAGGTGAGTCAGATCATTAGGTGTTTTCTTCCATTTACCGTTGTTTTCGACAGTGACCTGCACAGGCTGGAGTGCATTGGACCGTCCCTTTAAACTCTTCACGTTTGGTTTTCCATAACCTAATATTGCAATGAGGAACTTTGCATGATAAACCATAAACTGCTTGCTTTTTATTGAGTGTAATCCGAATTTAAGCCCTTTCACACATTGCAATGCATTTAAGAGGCACTTTGCATGATAAACCCTAAACTGCTTGCTTTTTATTTAATTTTAATCAGATCTTAAACCCCCTGCACCTATTCATGTTTTGTCTCTGAGGACAATAGTGTTTCCTTTTAGACTTCCTGTAGTAGAGGGAGAAAAAAAAAAACTTGGCCTGGTTCCCGTTAGGGGACCTACCCCCACCCCACGCCACCCTTCTGGCTCGGAGCCTCAAAGCGTCTCCAGGGCTTAGGGAGTCTCCAACCCTGGATCTCTGGGGAGCAGCAGCTCTTCCTGGAGTCACCTCTGCTTTCACTCCAACGGGGATGGGATTGAACGTTGAGCAGCATCGTGTTGTTGACTCATTCCGTCACAAGGCCATGCACGTGTTTGGACACTACATCCACCAAACAAAATATTCTGTGGTGCGGACGAAGGTAGCTGGTGCATTCGGGAACTGCTCATCGTCTTATTTAACTTGTAATCACAGCGGGCTGCTTGTATTTATTAAATTATACTTCACAAGGCCATTTCAACTCCCTAGGTATGAAACAGTATGGTTGGAGGGATCTCTGTTGTTCTCTGTCTGTTTTTGGATTGTGTGTGATTATACTTAACCCAATGAGATGATAAATAAGAGAGATATTACTGTTTAGTCTTTGTCCTCAGCACGGCTTGGACAGATTGAACTGGTACGTGTGGGGCGTTCCTCCCAAAGGGAACTTCTACAGCAGTGGTGGAGAAATCATACTTATAACATTAAAAGTATAAACATACTGAGAAAACAGTACTCTCGTGGAAGTAAAATAATACCCCATTAAAGTAGTAAAAACATTTAAATACTTAAGAAATAAAGTGTTCAAGTATCAAAGAGCAGCAATCGTTCAATATATTAACCTCACGATTCAGTTTGACAACACATCCCGTACTTCATACATCAAAATTTATTATCCGCTCTTAAATTGTTCATCTAGTTGAGTAAAACCATACATTTCATTTGAAATGCAGTGTAGTAAAGGTCAACTAAAATGGAAGCACAATCCTCAGAATTGTTCCACCGTACTAAAAACTACTCAATTATTTTACACCCCTAAGAAGACGGATGTACTGTTATTTGTAAACCCCTAATTCTTACATTTTTCCTTGTTGACCAGTGACAGTTTTCACGGGAGTAAAGTCCTTGTGTTCAATTTGAGAATCAGAGGTTAAGGTCAAGAAACTCGTATCTGAAGCTTTTATTGAGCATTCCAGCACAAAGGACAATCTAGTAAATACAAGACTTTGTCTGCAAGAAAACTACCTTTTAATTCTGGTTGACATATAATTAGTGATAGTGAAGTGAAGTGTGTGCACATGGAGACAATGCTCCCTGTTCTGCCTCCACATCCTGTCTAATCAAGATAACCATCGAGAAGATCTCCAACACCGTTTCCTCCTTCTGCCTACCTATTGTCTCATACCGCCCCCTGCCCTGGTCATTAACCAAAAAACGATTCTCAGTCTTTGTCACACAAACTGAGCTGTGGCTTTTTTACAATTTAAACAATAAATATGCAGTGTATTTGGTACATGAGGTATATGAGCCCCTTTTATCAACTTCTCATTAACACTCCTTTTGGACATAAATGTGTATTTTTCCACGCAGGGTGGTGTGAGGAGATGTTCTCAGTGTTTGCCAAAGGAAATCCTCTTGATCATATTGCTTTCAGACAATAAATGGAAGTCTCCTCCAGCATCCTTTTTGGAAAATTGTCTTTGGAAGCTTTTTTTTCCCTGCTTGCTCTGTATCTGAGAGGTTCCACGTTATAGGAACACAACAAATCTGCGCTTTGATATAGCCGCACTGTGCCTATGGGATGGTGGACTTTTATTTGATTTTTTACCTTAAGAGATCTGCGTAATAACCACAGGGTGGCACTATTTAGCAGGGTGTGAATATGCACGTTAGTTACAGAGCCAGTGTCATTGTTCACATGATATGCATTATTGACATGGGTGAAGTTCTGTTGTGCGGAACTGGGATTCATTTGGCAAGACCGGCTCCAGTTTCACTGTGTTTTAATGTCAAATGATTTGGTTTCGCTGACTGTGGAGTATCATATTGTACATTACTACCAGATAATTAATAGTCCAAAATTGGAAGTTATACTTTGCTCTTATGTACACCAGTGATTGTCAACCTTTTCCAGATCACATTGAGAACCAGTGATTAATGGATGCAGCATAACTTAAATGTTTTGGCACGAATACACTTTCAAACTCAAACCCTTTCTTTCTCAGAGCCGATAATATATTTTGTTTTTGGAGTGTACTTTTCCGTGAGTGAAGCATTTGGCGACTAAAAGAACCAAACTTTGCCTATAAACTGTCCGCTGGCCGCCTCTGTCCAGCGCTCCTCCCTGCCAAGCTCTGTGAAGCGGGGCTATGAAAGACAGCATTCAGGCCCCAGAATCGTTTTGCTGTCATTGGCTCATAAAATTGCTGCTTCCTTTGTGTCCTTTGTGGAGGGGAGTGGGCGAGGGGAGGGGGGCTCTAAAAAACAAACAAAACAAAAACATCTTGTATGAAGTGTTGGGTCCGCGTCAAGAGTTGGACCAGGCTCCTCGGAGGAACCCACCGCTTCCAACCCTTGTGAGGTTCGTGTTTCTTTCCGTCTACGTTTGACGGAAAAGTTTAGAAGCATTGAAGGATTGTTTATTCATGGATAGAAGTTTGATAGAGTTATCAGACTTGAAAAATCATAGAAATTGTGGAGAAATGAAACACTAAACTGATTTCAATTTACTTTAACTTGTGACCTTTTTACAGTAGGTCACCACCTAATTTCTAATATATATATATATATATATATATATATTTTTTTTTTTACCAAAAATGTTACTTAATCCGTTAACTGGAAGAACATTCTAGTTTTAACACTAGATGGTTTTAACCAAATGTTAATCCTGCAGGGTAACAGGGCGTGTCGCTGAGGAGAAACCTCTGCACTCGTGGTACAGTCGGAACTTTTAATTTGGCTGAAAAGAAGGTTATTTTTGCTTAACTAGAAGAAGACGGCGAGGATCCCCAAGGTTCAGTGAAAGTATTTCTCAGTTAGTGTAAAGTGGAACTAATGTGGCGTGTCTTTAAACTTTCTTCCAGAATTTATTTTAATTACAAATCAAGGTTAATTACCCAAGTGTCCTGTCTCCGGGATGTCAGTTCACGACCCCCAGTGTGGCACAGCACCGGATCGCCACAGATCACATCCAGCTCATGTCCGTGGTGTGGAGGGGAAAGGGCTCTCCAAAACTATCTGACCAGGGCTGGCAAGTCGCTCTGCATTTAGAAACAAATGTACATTTTAATGATGATTATGACCATCCACATTGTTGTTGAAAATGAAGTTTTCACTTTATTTACTGAGTGTATTATAATGTCAAATAGATCATATTATGGTCATAATATTACCGGTTATTTACAAATGATTAAATTGTCATTACAGGTATTAAGTGTTGCTCAGCGCCATCTAGTGGTTTAAATCAGCTCTAAGCCTGCAGGGGGGCTTCTGATGTAGTTGACTCGTTTTTGTGGCATTCTACATTCGATAAAAAAGCAAGGGGGTGTAGGTGTGTGGCCTGTGAAACCATGCCAGAACCATGTTCAGAATGAGACACGCTTACCAGCGCAGAGTATGCAGTGACGCTCTCAGCTGGTTCCTTTAATGCCAGCCTGTACTCTGTGTTACAGCTGGTGTATGTGTCGCAGATCTAGCCAACGGGCTTGCTTTGGTCAGGTTATGGTAGACTAGTGCTCCCTCTAGTGCATGAGAATCACACTTTAATAATTGCCTTTTTATTTGCTCATTACAGATTGACCATTTTGGGTTCTTGGAAGATGGCACCTTTAAACAGCGCTACCTTGTGGCTGACCAGCACTGGCAGCAGAAAGCAGGTCCCATCCTGTTCTACACCGGGAATGAAGGGGACATCACCTGGTTCTGCAACAACACTGCAAGTACTGATCGGAGTTCATTCAGTCCTGGTGTACTGATGACTCAACTGTTAACATGCACACTGTTATGGGTCCTTTTTCAGGGCTTCATGTGGGACATTGCTGAGAACTTGGGTGCCATGCTAATTTTTGCCGAGCATCGTTACTATGGAGAGTCCCTACCGTTTGGACAAGATTCCTACAGTGTAAGTGATCAACTGTGAGTGATTACTGATTTTTCTCTGTCGTCGTAGTCAGGAATTATCTGTACTTTGTGTGATCTGAATTCCAGTTCATTTCCAACGGTAAATTCACACTTCCCACCTTTCCATCCATTACATTATCTGTCAGTAGCTTGTTTCTTGTTTAGCAACATTGGTTTCATTAAGATATATATATATATATATATATATATATATATATATATATATATATATATATATATATATATATTTTTTTATATCTTTAAATATTTATATACACATAGCACACACACACAAGTATGATAATTTTATGAGAATAGGTTTTGCTATCTTACAAATGGTGGACATTGTATGTTATTTTGGCTCTAAATCGTTATTGAGTCATGATTAATTTTCAGGATAGCAAACATCTGAACTACCTGACATCGGAGCAGGCGCTGGCGGACTTTGCGGTTCTGATTCGAGAGCTGAAGAGCTCCATTCCCGGAGCTCGTCTCAGCCCTGTCATCGCTATCGGGGGATCTTATGGTGGGATGCTCTCCGCTTGGCTGCGGATGAAATACCCCAACGTGGTGGTAGGGTAAGCAGCTTAACGTGTTGACTGAATATTGGACGTGATGTGAACTTTTTTCAAGTGATTCAGACTCAACCAGGGAGTTGGACATCTATCGATCTCAGTTGCAAACTGAAGGTCTTTGCAAGTGCTCGTGAACACTGCGGCTTCCTAAAATGAACCAACCTTTTGCCAACCAACCTGCTGCCCTAACATATTGTTCTGTCGTTTTAAGGAGTACTCTCTCTCTCTCTTGCTTGCTTGTTTGTATTCTTGTTCTATTTTTCTCTTTTTCTGTTTCTCTCATTCTCTTTCTTTCTCTCTTACTTTCTCTCTTTCTCAGAGCTCTGGCAGCCTCCGCTCCTATCTGGCAGTTCCCTGGAATGGTACCATGTGGAGATTTCTACAAAATAGTAACAATGGACTTTGCTAAAAGTGGCTTTGACTGTGATGTAAATATCAGAAGGTCGTGGAAAGCGGTTGACAACATCTCCTCCACCGGTGAGTCGTGAGGTTTGGACGAGGAGAAGCATTTTTATTTCTGTGAGGGTTGCTCGCAGATGGGAGCAGGAGTGTGGCGGTTATTACCGGCAGTTTGGAAAAGTGCTGAGCTCTGAACATGAGCACATAATACTGAACACACGAGCACGTACTGTTACACCATGCTGTGCTTATGACTGGTTTGCATAAAGAACTGATTTAAATCTTTAATATTATTATACTCTAAAGAGCTCAGAACTCTCAAACTGCAGCCGAATGAAAGTCGGTTTCCCAAGATGATCCTTTATGCACCAGTCATGAAGTGGCACAAGCATCTGTCGAAAGGTAAACGCTCTCCAACAAGATGTGGTCGTACAAGAGTCTTTTAAAGAAGAAGGGGGGAGGGGGGATCCATCAGGTGAGAATCAACAGGTAATCCAAGCGGAAAATAATTAAACAGCAGTAAATGTTCCAGATTAGTATTAAGGATCCCAATTCAGCACCTGCTAATAAACTTTTAATATAAACTTTATGAACTTTATGCATATACTGTCGCAAAAGTAAAGCCTTAAGAAGAAAGTACTCCAGTTGACCCCCTTCCCACGAGATGGTTCAGACCTTGCTTCAAAATCCTGTGCATGTATTTATTTGTGTGTTTACGGCAGAGTCTTGTGTGTCCTGCTGTTCTCCTCTCCAGCTCCAGGTCTTCAGTGGCTGTCAGAGGAGTTCAGTTTATGCGCTCCTCTCAAAAACAACCAGGATTCCATCGGTTTCAAAGCCTGGCTGCAGGAGAGCTGGGTGAACCTGGCCATGGTGGACTACCCTTACCAAGCCAGCTTCCTGCAGCCACTGCCTGCATGGCCCATTAAGGTACAAACAATAACAACAGTTACCATGATAATACAATAAAAAATACTACTAATACCACAGAAACGACTAATATTACTACTACTACTACTAAATAACTATGATAAGAAACTTTATTTCAATAGCACTTTTCAAAAGAAAGTTAATAAGTACTTCGCAACACGGAGACAAATGACATCAAAGTTCAACATCCAAACAGAGATAAAGCCTTAAAATCCCCCGAAATAAAGAAACACACAAATAAATAGAAACAAAAATACAAATAGAATGAAAGGGATAAAGATAAAAGATAAGAAATGTATGAGAAAAGGAAGGAAAAATATAGTAACAAAGATCTTTTAAACAAAATATTGACTACAGTCCTCATTTGTGGCAGGGACTTAAAAAAAGAATGTAAAGTAAAACTGTTCCCAGCAATTTCCAATCTTGTTTGCGTTTGTTTAAACCCCCAATTTGCGGCCTCGTTTTAATTAAAAATGTTTCTCATTCAGACGACGGCGCCGAGCCTCACTCGTGTTTGTTGTGATTTTCCAACCTTTTGTCTGAGACAGCTGTCAAATGAACTTCATCAATATTCATAAGGATGTGGTTTCCTTTAAAGGTTTCAAGTGCTCTGTTCTGAGGAGCCGCTACAAGTAAGCCACCGCTCGTCCTTTCACTCCCAACCTCCTTCACATTCTGTGAGGTGTTCCCGCGAGGACGCTGACATTTTCCCAAATCCAAAGAGCACGTTTTGACCAGCGCGGCTCCTGAGGCGACCGCGCTGCACTCATTTGCACGGCAATTATTTTCAGACTGTTAAATATGAGGTGAATATTGTATAAATTGGGGCACTTAGGGGCAATTGGTGCCATATTTTTTCGATGTGACGAGACACTGCGCTTTTATGCCTCGTGGGAAAAGGTTCCAAGCATTAATAACGGTTCATAGAACAGAGGAAAGGAGATTAAAAAAAAAAAAATGGAGCCTTTTTTTTTTTTTTTTCCCCTCTCTCTCTTAAAATGTGAGTCTTAAATGTTTGTCCCGTTGGTGTCCGTTCAAGCACCATGAGAAGCTGCAGCAGAGTGCTACGTTGCTCAAGAGTGAGGCGCTCGGCGAGTCTGTGCGATGAACAGCTTCAGAGGAGGGGAACCAGCGTTTGAATGAGGCGGCTGGGTCCTTTAACTTCACCGTATGTTTAGAAGTTTACACAAAACACACACAGCGTCCCACCTCATACACTTTAGCACAGATAGACTAAATATGACACGTACGCTGCAAATGTGTGCGTCTAATCTGACATTGACAAACTCAGCAAACTGAGGTTTTTATTGAAGTATTTCCCAGTTTGTCCTTTGTCGTCGTGTAAATGACCTTGTGCCAGGGCAGCGTCTGTTTTTCACAATCCTGATTGACTTGGTTTTAGTTTATTCTGCCGGTTGCCTTGGCACATCACGTGCCCAAACCAAGGCCCGCTATTGACCCTAAACTGTGTGTCTAGTGGCTGAACAGCTCTGCGGGGAGCCCCACAGGCGGACATGACACCCAAAGCAGTTCACTATGGGAATGCATTAGTTAAGTCCATTAAAAAAACAAAACAACAACATAACTTTTACAGTGTTCCAATAAACATCATTAGTCACAGAATGAATCCCGGTGCAGCACGTTAGTTGTGATTAAAAATCAAAATGGTCATTTTGAGGTTTTTGGCTGCTCTCCCCTAATGTAAGCGACCCCTACGGGTGCTTTAAGCGGTTTAGGCAACGGGCGCAAAGAGGAGCTTTTTTAATGACAAAGCTAATGTGATTATCGGAGCTAGTGTGAGAACGGAGTATTGAGGGCTTAGAAGGGGGAAATCTGTTGGCAGAGATGAATGTGTAAGCCTAATCCTATCTGAAAAGTGGGCAGAAGATGCTTTGGAGCAATCGCCGTTTTTTCCCCCCTTCTTCCACAGTATAAATCTTTAGTTGGACATGCCCGGAGCTCCCCTCATCCATCGACCACCAACTCCTCCCCGGGCCGAAGACAAAAGCCCCAGTAACAGACTCCACACAAGCACGGTTCCCCTCCAGCTCCCGCTCGGCGAGCCCAGTTTCTCGCCGCTCGCACAAAAGACGCAGAACAACGGCCACAGCCGGCTCTGCCACGGCAGCCATAACAACAAGCAGCGGAGCCGCGTTGAGAACATGAAACCCAGAAATGTAAAACTTCACCGCGTGAGGGATGCGACTCGGTCATGAGAAGCGGGGGGGTGGGGTGGGGGCGGTGAATCTGCCCGGGTTTCAACCGCTTGATTCATTCGTGCTTCCTTGGAGGAATGTTCCCTCTCCTGGGCCAAGATTTAAGAGCAATAAATTCAGGTTAGGTCTCCTCTCATTCCAGCCGTGGTTCACATGCAAATCGGGCGCCGGCGTTCTCTCTGCGAAAACATGGAAAACAATTTAGGATTAAGAAAGATATATTTTCTAAATACTTTAACATTTTGATCTTGAATGTAAGAAACAAACTTTGTTAACTATCAGTTTATTTAATACTTTCTTAAACGATTAAACAATTACCTGTTCATTCACCCATTGTAATTATTCAATATTTATTTATCATTCCTATTTATCATGACTATCATGCACACTCACTTTCCCTTAGTTGAAAATGATGTGTGTACATTGCACTCATTATACATACTGTGTATTGTATAACTTAGCTAGTGTATTCTACATTGAATTTCTTTGAATATATTCAGTAAAAGAATTGATTAGAAGTCTTTTTTTTTTTTTTTCCTTAAATATATTTTTGTCTTTGCACTGGACACTGGAGTCAAATTCCTTCTGTAGCATCTGACCATACAGTATATGCTCAATAAAGCCTGATTCTGATTCATAAACATATCATTGCCACATTCAATAACTGACGCTCATCTTTCCCAGGCCGCCTGCAAACATCTGAGCTTCAGCTCGGCCGTGTCCGACTACTCGTTGTTGCGCGGCGTCTCTGAGGCTGTGAAGGTTTACTACAACTTCACCGGAAACACGCCTTGTCTCAACACCTCCCAGACGGCGACGGGGAGCCTGGGCTTCCTGGGCTGGTACTACCAGGTAACACCACGGGACCGGAGTTGTACTTGTGGAGTGCAGGAAGATGTTCTATGTCAGCCCATTTGCTTTGCACTGCAAAATAATTCCAAATGTTATTCAGAATTGATTTATTGTTATTTTTGTTATTATGTTTTGTTGTTATAGTTGTCAACATTAGCTGAATATTCTTACTCACATGGATCCTTGACCTTAAATTCATCTTATCCGTGGTCTGTGATGTATAAATCTGTTGTTTATTTAGACTTTCTTGGTTCCCTCTGTGATGCGAGGAATCCCAACAGGATCCTTCCGCTCACAGGGATCGTTTGGTGATGCCTGTCGCTCCTGTCGCTCGTCTCTCAGGCCTGCACGGAGATGGTGATGCCCATGTGCACGGACGGCGTGCAGGACATGTTCGAGCCCCAGGAGTGGGACTTCCAGGCCTTCTCCGACGAGTGCCACGCCCTGTTCGGGGTGCGGCCGCGGGCGGACTGGGCGGAGACGGCCTACGGGGGAAAGGACATCCGCTCCCACAGCAACATCATATTCAGGTGGGATGGGTGGAGTCCGGGCTCCGTCTGGGCGTTTCACTCGGCGTTGGCTGTAGCCTTTTGAGACCGTCTTGCCTCTAACGCAGGGCGGCGCTCTGTTCTTGGCATCTAAAGAAAAGCGTTGAAAAGTGTTTTCAGGTTCACGCTTGTCTTGAATGTTCTTCATGCTCCGAGTTTGAATCTTTCGTGGAGCCATGGATGGAACACACGTTAAGGGTTGTGTTGTTCACATGTGCATGTGTTTGTATGTGCAACTAAATATGAAATGGAAATTATGAAATGCATGGGAGTCAGACTCCTGGTCTTGCTAGTCACCTTACCAAGATGGCGCCGCGGGGAAGCGGCCTCTCTCAAAGTGACTCTGCGTTCCCCCTGTTCCTCCATCTGCAGCAACGGAGGACTGGATCCCTGGTCGGGCGGCGGAGTGACTCGGAACATGTCCGACTCCCTGGTCGCCATAGTGATCCCCGACGGCGCGCACCACTTAGACCTGCGCTACAACAACGAGCGTGATCCCCCTTCAGTCCGGGCGGCCCGCGCTCTAGAGGTGAAGTACTTTAAGGAGTGGATCACAGAGGCTGCAGCGGCCGCTTGAATGCCGCTGCTCCCATGCAGGCAGCGACATTCAGAGGGTTTCTAGCCTGGGAACCGTGACACGGTGCTATGCAGCGTACGCCAAAGATGACTTTCTTGATTGATTTGAACTGATGATGAAGATTGGTGGTGGTGTTTGTTTTTTTTTTTTTTTTTTCAGAGAAATTGAACCTTTTTTAATCTTGTTTTTTTTTTTTTTATCAAGTCACAAATTATTTTTTTTATCCTTTTTTATTTTTGCTTGAATACAACCGCAGGAATTTTTATTTTTTACCAAATTTGAGATACAATCCAGTGCTTTGTACCCTCAAAAATCATTGTATGTTTTGATCGGTGTGAGATGAATCATTTCGAATAACTTAAGACTTGAAATCCAGGAATTTTTATACAAATCATCCCTGTGGTTTTTTTTATATATATATATATATATATATATATATATATATATATATATATATAATATTTTTTTTTTCTTTCTGCTTTTTGTTGGCTGTCAGGTGTCGACTTTAAGCTATGTTCAAAGGAAACATCTTACGCATAAAATTGTCTCAGGAGGATATTGTGATTTCATTTCATGATTTAGCCAAAAAATTGAACAAGGTAAGGAAACCACAAATATGCTAATAAACAAGCAATTTATTCATTCTTATTCACAGTGATAAGTGGCCTGCTAGCGTCCTTCCAGTTTCCTTCCCTACTCATGCTGACTTGAAACGGTGCATAAAGCCACTCTTGCTCTGGCTGTTTTGTCGCTATTTTATCGCTGTACTCCGCCTGAATATGTTTAAATAAATTCAATGTTGTTCAGCACTGTGGTGCTCTCTTAACTTCTTTTCAGTTTCTGGACATTTCATGGCCCGTGGTGTTGCCTTTTGGGGGTTTGGTTTGGTTGCTCCACCTATCTCGCACCACTGCCTTATGGAAGAAAAATGGGAATCCATTTTGTTCAATCACTCGACAAAAAAAACAAAATAAACATGAGCTCTTTATCCCATGAATCCTCCATGTCATTTGAAACCAGCAGCGTCTTGTTAATGTTTGTTTTTTAATTTCACATGAAATATTATAGTCGTTCCTCTGATGTAATATTAATGTTGCATCTCTAAAATTCTATCTTTTAGCCTGTCTTTTAATAAGAAAGGGCGATTAGTTTTCTTTTTTTTCTTTTAATATTGAGCTTGAGATAAACTAAGGCGTATCACGGGAGTCTCCCATCCAGCAGGAACAACTGCATATGCTTGTGATTTAATATAAATCCAATCGGAGGAGGCCAATAAAGCGACCAGTGGGAGGTTATTGCTGCTACGCCTGCTGACCTCGCCCTGGCGGACCGACCTGTGGGAATCCTCCCGGCATTTATTCATTCAGCAGCCATCTTTCCTGGGCTCTAAATTGCAGAGCCAAGACAGCCCGTGGTCCACGGTTTGTTCCCCCTGCTAGTAATATTATTAATACTTCACATGGGGCTCCGCGGAGGTCAGGAGGGCTCGGCGGAGGTTAAAGCTGAAGCAGCGAGCTGATACGGGCCGACCGCAGGGGTGAGGGAGGCATTTCTGTTCCAGTTCACGGTGAAGTCACCTCCTTTATTTGGCCAAAGTTCTGACATAAATAAACAATAAAATAGGCTGGTACAAAATACCAGGGAGATAAAAAAGAATTGATAAAGTAATAAAACAATGACAGAAACAATGACAAAATGGCCTCTCAAATTTTTTGTTTTTCTTTCTTGGAACCACGCTCGGTTCGGTCCCTGGCCCCTTAATGTGGAACGGAGGTTGTATTTTCTCGACGTGACTTGACTTCCTGAGGCAGACGGTGAGGTCGACCCACGCCGGTATGCGGGGGACGCGGAGCGGGCGCCTCTCGCATTTTGTCACGGTCGGGTTAACCGGACTCTGGACACTCCCCCTGGAACCGGGGCTAAAACACTGGGGAGGAGGCGGGAGGCGGGAGGCCGCCTTCAAACTCCCTCCTTAAAACTTTTTTTTTCTTCTTTTTCTCAGGACTTTGAGCGGTCGTTAATTTCGCCGGGCCTTTCTCATTCTCTGACACCGCCATCAATCAGAGGTGTTATTAGCATTCGGGCGACCCCGGCTCTGCCTGCGTCGCTGCTCGGACGGGGACCACACACCAATAGGAAGAGATTAGGCCTGTGTGTGTCGCACTGCGGCCCCCCCCGGAGGGGGCTGGATGGGTGCTGGATGAGTACATTTTGGGGACGGAGGGCGTGGTGGCAATGTTTAACAATATCCTAACAATATGGATGTGTGTACTTAACCGTCGGTTGGCTGTGAGAAGAGCTGCAGTGGCACCGGGGCCATTCCTGATGCTTCCCTGAGAATCAAAATCCCCTCAGCCTTTCATTGTGTGCTCAGTGCAGGGAGTTCCTACTGGGATGGGGGAGGATTCACGGTCACTGTTTATAGACCTTCAGAGGGGTGGATTCTTATTGTCTACATTAATGATAATGAGACTATGAGGCCTGAAACATAAGGGACATTCCTTGTGCATCTTGTACGTAGCGATGAACCATTCGGATGCTGACGAGAAATTTAATTTTGTGAAGCGTCAGGGGAAAAAAAAAAAGGAAAAAGACCGTTTTAAGGTTTTAGTCCGAGATACTACCTTAAATGACCACACGGCTCAATGTAATGAACCTCAGCTGGATTCTTAACATGGTTCATAAGACGATCACTTCATGGGTACAGTATATTAACATTTCAGTGATTCCCCAGCCCTGTTTTAGATTAGATTACGCAATTAGATTAGATTCAACTAATTGTCATTGCACAGAGTACAAGTACTGAGGCAACGAAATGCATTTCTCTGCATTTTACATCCTAGTAACTGACGTTTTACATAAGGCGATTCATTTACAGGATGACATTTACAATCAGTCAAAATGTTAATACTATGGTTAATTTGAATTAAAAGCAGCTTTATTTCATCAGGTTGTCTTCTCGAGACAAATTGTTTGCAAGAGGCACCCGAGGAAAAGTGTTTAATAAAATATCACAAATCAATTCAGTCCGGCAGGAGGCAGCAGGCAGACAAGTTAAAGAAACCACGGTAGCATTGTAAAAAAATATCTACGATTAGTGCCGAAAGCGCTGAAAACCAGACCGTGGAGCGTTTCCATTTACCTCACATTGAATTTTCTCCTGGTTGTTTAATTTCCCCCCGGTCGGCGGCGGCCCGTCCCCTCCCTTCCGCTCGGCCTTAATGCCACAAAAGATTCCTGTTTCCGGGATCTGAGCGTCAGAGTGTGTGGTGTGAATGACCCAGCGGCACAAAAGCCAAAGCCCCTTGACGGCAAGGAGGGGGGTTCTGGTTGCCATGTCGGTGGTGATGTCACTTTGCCAAAATTGGAAGCGCAAGCAAAGCGAGTGAATTGGAGAGAAACGGCAAAGGGACGTCCGTGAGACCCCGGCGCACCGCCACCGCTCCCAGGAGATTTGACTGAAGTGTCGCTTCTGTTTTTCTCCCGCGCCTGGAGGTTTCACGTCTTAAATATTTTTACTTGACACCGTCCTCCTGGAGACGCTGCCAAATGAAAGAGGTTATTACTGAAGATGTCGGGTTAAAAAACAAAAAAAACCCCGACGCGCTCTTTATTCTTCGCAGCTCACGAGAGCCTTTGTTGGGAAGGTGACATAAAAGGTAATATGAAGTAGGATGCTCGTAGGTTTTCTAACAACTTGTTGTGCTTGGGTTCATGAGGTTTTCTGGGAGCTCCATTCAACCCGCTGCTTGTGTTCGCCTGCAGATAATTAGATCAGTGCTATCAGTTTCACTGTCCCCTTTTCTCCCTGGAACATTTACATAAGAAAACAGTTTAACGGTCTTGCCCCCCTCCCCCCGGCTCTGAAATGATTTACTGCTTCACCTCAACGTTCACAGCACGAGGACAAAGGGAATCGACCCTTCAATTAGTGGACCAAAACAGTTGGAGATTGGGAGAGTTTTTATTTCATAAACAATTCAAAACAGCCGAAATATACCACTTTAACGTCGTGACTTTAAGGTTGGCCGGCTTCACCAAAGCTTTAATACATAAAAATAGCTTTCATGTCTTTACTTCATGGATTAATCCCCCACATCCAGCTCCGTGACGCTCCTCGGAGCTCTCGCCTCCTTCGCGGTGAGGACCAGCACCGTAGTAAATCCGGGACTTGGATGCGTCTGGCGGTGGACCCCGGAGCTGTTCGGAGAAGCCTCCTGTAAATGTAATATTGTTTACAAGAGACGTCTGGTACCGCGGACTTCTTAGGGTCAGCGTTTCTTCTGGCACACTGAGTTTGAACTGCGTTTTATCCCTCTTTAATTTAACAGCTCCAACAGCTTTTCTAGTTAAATCGACTGTTCATTATTGAGACCCATTTTTACGAAGGGGCTGTGAGGTGCAGTTTAATGAATCTCTGGCACAAAGCTCCCTTTCAGCGCCGGGCGAAGAATAGAGGCCATTTAGACCCTGTAGGGCTTTATGTCAAAGGCAGCCCATAATAGTTGTCAGGCCAGGGCAGAAATTCCCACTGCCCTGGGAATGCACCAGACATCAACTTTTGCCATGAGCAGATTAAGACACAAGCAAGCCGTTGGGAAGAGCCTCCCAAACAGCGGCATCTGTTTGGGCACAAAGTTTTTCCCACAGAGAAGAATCCTTCCTTGTTACTGTATTCCACAGGACTTCACACTCTATGGTTTTCATGCATTAATGGAATATTGACTAGATTACTGGTTATTGGTGTAAGCGAGAGACTTTGTACAACAGCCACGATGATCCGTCGTCGCGCTGAGAATTCTGAGCAGGGAGAAATCGCATGAATAATGTTTTTTAGTTGGTTCGTACATTTCATCATGATGACCCATTTTCTCAAATCCTTCAAGTATTAAAAAAAAACGAAAAAAGGGAAGAAAAGCCCTTTTTCTGTAGCTTTTTTTTTTTTTTTTAGTGATGGCTGTCCCGCTAGTGTTACAGCCATATCCCGGAGTTTCTTGAAAGGATTTGTTTAGGTTCAGAGCACACACGAACAATTAAAAGTGGAGGGGTAGAGTCCCAGCACTGGCCATTGTCTTTGCCACAGTGGGGTACGTCAGACAAATCCCTTTTGGTTGCAGGTGGTCAGGCATAAGCAAAGAGTTAAGTCCCTCCGTCCCCGCGCCCCTCCTCTTTGATGTTCTGACATCATCAGTCCAACCCCCTGAAACATCCCCCCCAACTTTGCCTTGGGTCCGACAGTCCCACTTGTGCACCGTTTACAGGGACTTCGGAAGCTGTGTCTGGGCAGAGCTTGTGCCGGTGGGCTACTCCGAAAAAGAAAAGGCATGATCTGAAGAGGCTGTGGGGTTTTATTTATTTTTTTCGAGGGCGAAACGCAGCAGATGCCGCTGGGCTCCACAGAGTAATGGCTGTTCAGACTGCGATCATGAACCCTCAGTTCATGAACTTCTGCTTCCCTGGATCTGTGATGGAGTACAACACAGAGAAGAGTCTGGACGGGAGCCTCCCGGGAGAGGCGGAGAGCGAGGGGGACTACAGAGAGACCACCAGGGACCTGCTGAGCTTCATAGACTCGGCCTCCAGCAATATCAAACTGGCCCTCGACAAGCCGGTGAAATCCAAGAGGAAAGTCAACCACCGTAAGTATCTGCAAAAGCAGATCAAGAGGTGCACGGGCATCATCACGCCGGCCGGCACTCCGGAGACCCCCGCGAAAAGACAGGGCTCTCCTACGGCTCAGCCCGGAACTCCGCAGGGCAAGAGCCTGCCCAAGCGTGACGGCCCTCATGCCAATCTGCAGAGCAAGAGCTTGGCAGCGCTTTTCAACCCCGGGAAGGATATCAGGGGTGAAAAGGCCAAGAAGCCCCCCCTGAGGCACCGCAACCTGCCCCCGTCGTTCTTCACGGAGCCCGCCAACTCCACCAAAGTCAGCTCGGCGTCCGGGATGACTCTGAGGGACCTGGAGCGGGGGAGCCCCGAGACGGCAGAGTTCTTCGAGCTCTTGGGGCCGGATTACAGCAACATGGTGAGCGAGCAGGACCTCTTCCCGGGCGTCCCCGTTCGGCTGCAGCCGGAAGCCGCGGGCCCGGAGCCCGCCTCCTGGGACGCCCACCATCTGGTCGGGGGCCTCCTCTACGCCGACCCTTGGACTAGTTGCACCGGTGCTTCCAAGAAGCTCGGGGAGAACGTGCGCACGGGCTCTGCCCAGACCCCCATGTACTGCCACTCAGATTCTCTGTCTGCGCCCGTGGAGGACCAAGCGCTGTGCACGTTCACCTTCCCCACCTTCTTCTCAGACTGCTCCGTGCCGCAGGTCACCTACGATTTAGCCGGCGGCTACAACAGAGGAAGTTTTTCATCTCTATGAGACAGATGATTTTTCAGACAGTGCCCGTCGGCCGTGGACCTTCTACGCTGGGTGGATCTGGTTTGCCCCCTTTTCTAGTAAATTGCTGATTTTACAAATGAATCCACTGCATTTACATCTGAGGATCATGTCGAAGATGTGTATGGAATACTCGAGTCGTTGGTGTTGGGCGTCTGAATGTCTGATCGTGATAGAAAATGAAGATACACGTCGACATATCTGTCAGAAATGAGCCACTAAGTCACATTTTAAATGCGAAGGTGTGTGTGTGTGTGTGTGTGTGTGTGTGTGTGTGTGTGTGTGTGTGTGTGTGTGTCACTTTCACAGTACGAAGTGTGTGATGTAAAGGTACTCTGTTGTGTAAAAGTACTCTACAGCTCAGAGTTGATTACAAGCGGATTATCAGGTGTCATATATATATATATATATATATATATATATATATATATATATATATATATATATATATATATATAGACCAGAGATGGTATGCCCTGTGTTTAGATAAAGATTTAAATAGAGATCTAGCTGTTTTGAGAGGGAGAAATAAAGCTGGTCTTTATTCCTATCACAAGGATTGCGTCTATTATAATTATTTTTTGCTTTACATAATACATTTATGGTTGACTTAACAGCGACTGGCTGGCACGGTTCACTACTTGTTTAAATCAAACAAATGAATTAGAATTGAGGCTCAGTCATAAGCCACAGTCATGCACTTTGACAACGGAACCTTTTAAAAAGTTCCCTAAAGCAATCACAGTGCTGTGTGCGGTGTCATGGCATATCTGGTGGATTATGTGGCCACGTGATAAAACATACATTTTCTTTTTAATGGATTTATACAATTTCAGCCCCTGAATTTGATTCTTCATAACTTATGTTGATTTTACAAACAATATGTTTCAGTCCAGTGCTCGTCAGGCCGAGCACCACGGACCGTTTTAGTATTTCCACTTAATTAATATTCCTGTTGTGTTTTCCACTTTCTGTATTTTTAATTCAGCTCAGACAGAGTCATGCCTTTAGGGATCTGACACAAGACAAAATAATGAGAATTGAGTTATTAAGTGGGCAAATGGAAAACAAAAGGTTGCTAAAACACCCGGCACTAACAAATATGCTGCTCAATAAATTTCTTAAATTAGTTTTGGAAAGAAAGAAGGAAACTAAACAGTTTAATTAATTTCACTTTTTTGTCCAAAACTTATAACTAACACACAGTTGTGACCGAAATGCTCAATGAAGGAGACGGCACAGTGTTCTTATTGATGAAGATTGAGATGTCGCTGAGAAGGAGCTGTGGCCGCTGCTCCCTCTGCTGGCGGATGCCGCTCCTGTTCGCCTCTAAAATGGACGCTCACCTCTGCTCACTGGCAAATCTGAGCAACAAAATGAATCTGACCTTCAATTGTAAATGTTTTGGAGGATGTGGGTCTGTGAGTGGGAGAGTGTTTACCACTGAACACACGCAGTCGGACGACCTTGGCGTGTGGTCTGTGCAGAGACGATAGATCTGTGCTCTCGTGCAGAATGAGCCTGGTCACAGAACGTGACGTAAACACAAATATCTTCGCGGCGTCGGCGACAGAACCCGGCGGACCGGACCTACAGGAATGCAGGACGCAGATTTCCATTCATTTGGGGTGAACTGCAAACGTTACAATGGCTTAGTTATCTCACAGTAACCTAAAACTATTATGAACATTTTTGGTCGCCCATGCAAATAATTCCAGGCCTTAAATTTTGCCAAATCAGTCCACATTCCAAAATGATCTAATCCATCCCTGACTCAGAGGAACCTGCTATGATCCAGATCTGCAATGCACGTCATGTCAAAATTCCTCATTAATATCTTGAAAGTACTTTTTTTTTTCTTTTTTTTTCTCCTCTCCTCCCTTTCCCGCACACAGATTTGATTATTATTACGCTTGGTTACATCCTTTTTCAAATTACAGAATGTTTAATATGGGCCACTAACGTCATGCGTGATCAGGGACTGACGACAGTACACCCGAGGGGAGGATGATGACCTCCCATGTTCGGTAACGCAGCCCTGGCTGGAGGCCTGTGGCCATGATGCGGCTCCTTGGCATGCGGGAGCGGCACCTTGGCATGCGGGAGCGGCACCTTGGCATGCGGGAGCGGCTCCTTGGCATGCGGGAGCGGCTCCTTGGCATGCGGGTGCGGCTCCTTGGCATGCGGGAGCGGCACCTTGGCATGCGGGAGCGGCACCTTGGCATGCGGGAGCGGCTCCTTGGCATGCGGGTGCGGCACCTTGGCATGCGGGTGCGGCTCCTTGGCATGCGGGAGCGGCACCTTGGCATGCGGGAGCGGCACCTTGGCATGCGGGTGCGGCTCCTTGGCATGCGGGTGCGGCTCCTTGGCATGCGGGAGCGGCTCCTTGGCATGCGGGAGCGGCACCTTGGCATGCGGGAGCGGCACCTTGGCATGCGGGAGCGGCACCTTGGCATGCGGGAGCGGCACCTTGGCATGCGGGAGCGGCACCTTCGCATGCGGGTGCGGCACCTTCGCATGCGGGTGCAGCCCACCGCCGCAGACACCGGGTGGCAGTGCTGCTCCACCGAACACCTGCTGCGTTCAGCCGGACCGGGCCCACGTCAAGGCGCGTGCGATGCACCATCCCCTGTGTTCCTCAGTTGGAATTGTGCCTGGAAGTGGCTCAGACGGGTTTCCACTCCTCAACGTGTTCATTCTGGGATGGCAGGGAAGGCTGCTGAACGCGCCTGTATTTCTCTAAGTCCCCGTCCTTTTCTGTGTAGATTTGTCTGGATTTTGTACAAAGCGGTGTTGAGGCGCTTACCGGTGTAAGCGCATGACGGTGGTTTTACATCACCGTTGCGATGCGTCCACCGCTCCGGAGCTGATGTCTGTCCGCCATCGGCACGGACTCTCCCTCCCGCCGCCTGCCACGGCGTGTTGGTGTCGGATCAGGCCGGCTGCGGCGCCGCACTCTGACTCGCCGCGCGCCGGAGATGTAATGTTTGTCAGGGCGATTAACGAGATAACGAGACGTGAATAACGGGAGGCAAATTCCTGAGTCAACCAGATAATGTCTCCCCCCGGCGTGCTGTCGGAGAGTAAACACGGCGACGGGCGCACGCCGCCGGACGGGAGATAACGGGCGCAGGCAAACACGCTGCCCGTCGCAGGATAGCGGCGCCGCCTCAGCGGGCGCGGCGGCTCCCCGCGGCCCCCCTCCCTCCCGCCGCCGCAGCGCCGGCCCCCCTCGGCTCGCCCTCGCCGTGACCTTTCGCAGCCCGGCGCTCCGCTTGTTAGCGCCGCGGCGGCAGAACCGGGGGGGGGTCATTGGCCGCCCCTCCCGGTGGCGTGCCGGCGGCCCTCGTCCCCGTCGCGCGGCGGAGGAGATTCGTCTGCAAATTAAAGTCGTGCCTTGAAAAATTTTTTCGCACGTCGCTCGCTGTGCATTTTTGCTCCGTTATCCGCAGAAAAGAGCTCATCGTCACATGCGGAGGTTTGTCGCCAAAACTGTCGACGGTGTAACATTGTCGATTGGAAGGAGCAGTAATGAATGTTATTCCTTCTTCTCTGATCATTAAAATACAGATGTTTTTCAACCCGGGTCTCATTAAAACGCTGCTTTTCCCTCATTTCTAACCTGCTGAACGTTGAGAAACTTAACACTCCGCCGCAGCTTCCCGCTGTGCTTTTTTGTTTTTTTTGAATCCTGACCCTCGTGTGTTGTCACTGGGACTCAGCCCAAGGGATCACAGTCTGTTTTGGGCCGATCCAGTGCTGAGAGGAGGGCTTCGGACGAGCGCCGTACGTCGTCCCGGTGGGAAAGTCGCTTCAGCCGCCAACACCGTCGAACCTCCTTTTTGAAAGATACAAATGTTTGCAGATCAGGTTTTTCAGGGATCCGTCGACCACCGGGATGTATCGATTGATGAGACTAGAGACAGGAAGTTGAGCCGCTTCAATTATTTCTCTCGGGAGTGAAGGCCAACCGACCCGCGAGGTGGTGCAGCACGGTGTAGTTCTGCAACGCTGCCGCCACCCTGGAGAGGAGGCTCTCGTCTTCGGCCCGTTTGCCCTGGAGGCGGAGTGGTCGTCGGGAGCACCGACTGGAACCACACCTTCCTGGGATGTCAGCGGCGCCGCTGAGGGTCCGGGGCTGAAGAGCCGACCAGACTTCCCGTTTGGGGAGCATGACCCGAGCAGCCGGGGAGGGAACAGTGGACCGGTGAAACGCTGATGCATCATCATCACTTTGCACGACGAGAGAATAAAACATTCCTGGTTGAGCCTTTAAATGGTTGTTCATTTGAGTCATTATGTCCCTCTGCCTGTGCGCGTACACGTTATGTATTGTTCAGCCACTTTGCCACGACCGCCAAGGGCAACTCAATAAAAGCACAATGCGCATGTAAAAAGAAATGGTTCTTTGGGGGGCTCCTCCGCGGAGCCACATCTCCGTTCTTCCGTGACGTCGCCAGCGTCTCGGGTGGCGATTCCCGCGCTCGGCTCCGGTCCCGAGGTCCTGGCTTTGCGCTTTGTTGTTTCTCCTTCTCGCTCGAGGTTCCCGGCTGTAGAAATGCAGCCGTGTCACAGAGGACGTCCGGGGCTCCTCGGCCCCCACCCGGTCCCTCGTTACGGTCACGCTCGCACGGTGGAAGGAGCTTCATAGAAATGCGGATGAATCCCAGGTGCATGCAGGTTGTGTGCAGGCTTGGTCACCGTGTGAACCGACACGACTGACTCATGACTCCGTGTTTCCAGGATCGATTCCTGGTGCCCCCCCCCCCCCCCAACCCCCCCCCAGAAAAAGATGAATTAAAAAAGACAGTTTGTGCAATTTTTTCTCATGCGTGTCATGCTTCCCCAATTTCTGCTGTGATGCACTGTTTACCTCCTCAGGGTGTTGCGGATACGCTCGCTTGCATCTGTGGGGTTTTGTCCGTGTGATAACAATTTCAAGCCGCACAGCTGACACAGAGTCTTAGGCAGATTAAACACAACACGGCCGACAATGTCTTCTCCACAGCAGATGCTGCGGGAGCTGGCAGACATAAATCTCTCATGCAAATCACCTCGGTAAACGTTATTTTAAAAAGCCATTTCTGGTTTGGCTGAGGCGCGGCGGCGGACCCCGCGTGGCCGCTCCGGGAAACCGACGCTCGGCTGCGTGGCGGCCGGGCCGTTACGAGTGCCAGGGAGCAAAGTCAACACGTGACGGGTGATAAAGTTTATTGGGTGTGTTAAATCCCCGGGGAGGAGCCGGTAATTTAAATTTTTTTAATTTTAATTTTAATTTGTAAGGCCTGGCAGAAAAAATGCATTTTCATGACATAATTATACTGAAAGAGGAAATAAGAATTAAAATCCGTATTTAATCAACTTGTGCCGTTCGTGCTCTAATACAAGTCACTTTCCCAGAATCCATCACTGGAGTGTGGCGGTATTAACAACTAATGAACTCAAACCCAAGTGCAAACAATCTCTTCATTTGGTAGAGAATGGTATTCTTATTTATCGTTTTCTGTTCAGTAACTGAGTCACGCGTCCTAATTAATTGGGCCGCGCAGAATCGTGACCATTCCCGAGTCATCAGTGCGTAAAACAAAATATTGAACCATGCGTTGAGTGACACTCCCCCTTTTTTTTTTTTGCATGGACGCCTTTCTGTTGAACAAACCATTGAGGATGCGACACAATGAGCAGGAACAAAACATCAAGATAGAGCGGGATGTTTTTCATCATTTAGAAATGCTGCAACACGTTGAAAAATCAGTCAAAGCTGTTTGTGCTGTACAGCCACTGAGATGCACGGTGGTACTGTGGTTCACACGTTCATGCAATTACTGTACCAAGTCCCATAGCGTTCCTTTTTCCCCATATGATGAAGTAGACGGGTCAGAATTTTCCATCCATCACTTCTGGGTTCACCGGCGTGAGGGACGGATGGATGGAAGCTTTTCACGCCGCAACCTCTCCGCCGCACTTTCTGTTTGTCGATGGTTTGCTAACAAATCCCCTCTTATTTCCAACAAGAAGCTAAATTAAAATGTTGCAGCGAGCTAAAACAGCACTGGGCTCATTCCAAACAGCTCTTGGCACGGCCTGATGCGTCCATTGTTCACAGCCCAAATTAAAGTTGCAACTGATTATTTATTCACGTTCCTGTCACTTTGCCTGTTGGTTTGCCACCAAACTCCTCGAGTCAAGGCACGCGCTGTACTCGCGGCGTTTGTACCTGCCAAGTTGTCACAAAGGAAAAATCTTGATTAATAACGCCTCCAACGGCAGAAAAATGCAAACTTAAGGATAAAAAGTTTTTCAAAATCAGCAATCGGGAAAACGGAATGGAAGCTGAACGACGGGAGAGAGACTCGCCAACACCTTAAACTCTCCTCTCCTCTCTTCGGTAAAAACCTCCGAATGCAAAGTCCAACGACACATTCACCGGAGAAGCCGGAGAGGAATTAGCAGGGGAAAAAAACAATAAAAAAACATCGATTTAAAAACACAGCAAAGCGCAACCCGGCAGTGAGGGAAGAGGGGCGGGCGGTCCCCTAAAACAGCTGCTACAGGTGCAGATAAGTGGTCGACTAATTGGTGATACCTGGAGATTGATGAATTTGGGGGGAAAAAACAAGAATTGCAGAAAGCGGGAGAGCTTAACGCTAATGACTTCCCTTCCACGTAATCCCCACAGCCGCTGTCCGGGCGCTGCTGGGGAATAAAGACCTGCAGGGGAGTAAAACATACAATTATTAGAATGCCAAGTGGCTTCAGTGCCATATCGTCAGATCCATACCTTGCACACAAGAATGCACATGTTTGGTACAAATATCATAAATGAACACGTACCCTCCACATATACCACATGAGAACATACACGACCAGCCACAACATTTAAACACTGAGAGGTGGAGTTAATAACATTGATCATCTGGTTCCAATGGCACCTGTCAAGGGGTGGAATATATTATTATTATATATATACTGTTATATATTATTATATATATATACAGTTTATATATATATATATATATATATATATATATATATATATATATATATATATATATACACACACACACACACATACACACACACACACACACACACACACACACACACTCTGTTATATTATTATTATATGAGGCAGCAAGTGAACAGTCAGTTGTTGAAGTGGACAAGGAGCACATTGTGATGCTGGACGACTGGGTCAGAGCATCTCCACCAGCACAGGTCTTGTGGCTGTTCCCGCTCTGCAGTGGTTACTACCAAAAGTGTCCAAGGAAGGACGAGCGGTGAACTGGCCACAGGGTCATGGGTGGCAAGGCTCATTGAAGCACGTGGGGAGTGAAGTCTAGTCCTTCTGGTTGGATCCCACAGTAGAACGACTGTAGAACAAAGTGTTGAAACAGTGAATGTTGCTATGATAGAAAGGTGTAGAACACACAGTGCCCTCACAGTGGCCATGCTGACACCTGTCCACCCCTGAAAGAACTTACAATGGACACGTGAGCGTCACCACTGGACCGTGGAGCAATGGAAGAAGGTGGAGGTCTGATGAATCACCCTTTCTTCTACATCGAGTGGATGGGTGGGGTTAGGGTCTGATCTCATGGAGCATCTGTGGGATGTGCTGGAACAACAAGCCTGATCCACGGGGGCCCCACCTCCAACTTGCAGGACTTAAAGGATCTGCTGCCAACGTCTTGGTGCCAGATACCACAGGACACCTTCAGAGTCTGGTGGAGTCCCTGCCTCCACGGGTCACAGCTGTTTTGGGGGCACGAGGGGGAGCTACACAGTATTAGTGATTATTAGAGGTGGTTGTAATGTTGTGGCTGGTCAGTGTATATTAAGTACTAAGATATTATATTTTTGCATGGGTACAATTACAGGAAACCTTGACAAGTGGAGACCGGCTTTTCAATCGCACGTAAATATGAAACAACTATTTATGAACTGTGCCCTTTATGTCTTTTCAGAGTTCTAACAAAGGTGTTAAAGATGTTTTTGAAAGAGCAGGGACTCTATTTTCACCTTCCAGCCCTAAAATCCTCCACTGCCCCCTGCAGTGGGTGTCCAGCTTCACACCCATTGGTCAAACTGACACTGACTCACTGACAGTCTAAACATAAAGTCTCCCTGTTGTGCAAACACAGGAAACTTGACCTTCAGAGCCAGTTCTTGTTCTTAGATGGATTGGATAAGTGATAAACTATTTTGAAACAGGATTTTTCACCTCAGTGAAAATGTTTCTTTCATAACAAAACACACATTTCAGCCAAAGCGATTCTCTCACTAATTGATCAACGAGAATCTGCAGCGGAGCGGTAAGTTTCCCAATAGCAAAGCGTTTGGCAGGTTTGTAGCTGTGAACAGTTAGAAATAATTGAAACTGACATTTTAATCAGACAGGTGGAAAAAACGGTGAAACAGTCGCCCAAGTCGAGGAAGATTGAAAATTCAACATTTCTAACTAATTCATAGAGAAACCAAACTTTCAGTTCGACTCCTTGGGAAAGGGCGAGATACCGCAGAGGCTGGCGTGACACGCTGACAGGTGAAGCGGTTACTTGTTCGCCAGCCTCTTTCCTTTTTTTCCCACTTATTCATCTTGTTTTCGGCACACATCCTCCTCTTCTTTGTACAGCGGTAAAATGAGAAGAACAATCTCACCATTAAAATCTGGTGTTATGCATTCCCGCTGCCCGGCAATTACATCCCTGCTAAACGTCCTGCTGCTTTGAACGGTGGCACAGCCATCAGGACTCCTCTGTTGTTTTTTTTTCATTTTTCACTTTACTTGTCTATTCTTGGGGTAAAAAAAAAAAAAAAAAAAAAAAATCAGGTTGAAGAATGTTTCCGGTGGGGATACCCGGTGAGGACTTCATCCTTTCTTTGCATTTCCGCATCACACCGAGGGCAAGATCAGATCTGAGGATATAAATGACACGGCCGTCATCCCTACGCCGAGGAAGTGGCATTGTGCCACCTGCGCCGTCCCTCGAGAACTATTATAATCTTTAAGAGCCGAGAATCCCATTACCTGTCGCCGATTTTTTTTCTTCCCCCTCATAATTGCTGGAGCCTCCCCTTCGGGGGGCGGTGGGGGTGAAGGGCGTTAGATATGCAGATAGCGGACTATCATCGGTATAGAAATAAAACCAGGGGACATCTATTTTAGGTTGTCATTCCTACAACAAGCACCGGCCTTCAGCCATCGCGGGAAAGGTCCTGCGCGCGACGACACAGTTTAATGGGGACGCCAGACCTGGGAGTGCTGGTGGGAGAGAGAGGGAGGGAGGGAGAGAGGGAGAGAAACCGAATTGTACCATCAGCGTTAACGGCGGCGCCGCATCCGCCCTTTGAGGAGCGGCATCAAGGCCCCGACCTTCAGCGAGCGGGCCAGGCTGCAGCGGCCGCCGCCGCCGCCGCCGCCGCCGCCGCCGCCGCCGCAGCTCCTGGGTCACCGGGTTCAGACCGCCAGCCCGTTCCGAAACCCAGCGGTTTTCGTCGGAACGAGAGAGCGGCTTTACACCTCCGTCGACCCAATTACAAGGTGTCAAAGTCCCCGGGTCTTATCTGGCTTGTAATTATACAGTTGTCAGCGAAAATGGTCCCAAATCTCCCTCCTTTCCCCCCCGACTGGATGGGATTTCTCTAGTGGAAATAAGTTTGGGGCGAATGTGATTGACGTGCTCGGACGTTTCCATGAATGTGTAACGAGGCCGCGGTGTGAATTACTGCACAATGCACAAATGTTCTCCCGGAAAATGAGTTATTATATATTATATCATATATGCATAGCTCTCTCCACCGACAGTTCTCCGAAAAAAAACCCCAATTGACTTCAGATGCTATCAAGCAGATAAATATCATGATGTGATTGTTGTCGGCTCCGTTTCCCTCCCCCGCTTTGCAAACTTAGCTCTTAGAAGTTGTTTATCTTCTTCTTGTTTATTCCCTTTCTCTTCCTCTCCGTCTGTTTGGCGAGCTTTCATCCCGGCGTTCCTGAGCCGCGCTTTGCTGATTTGACTGATGCCGGCGGAACGTCTCCGTACAGGTAGACTCTTAGATGAGGATCTGTCTGTTTGTTTGTCTGTGATGTCATCTCCGCCGCCGAGCCGTGATTTTTGCCTTTTTTTCTAAACGGTGCCGAGCCCCTGCTTTAATGAACTGTTTACCTTGTGTCTGCTTACGGTTTGATGTTCCTCACGGAGAGACGGCGAGCGAGACGGAGTGAACTTCAAGCCGTGACATTCCGTTTTTGTCTCACTTCCGCTCGGCAGGACTCATTTTTTTGCGAGCAGGACGCCGACGGAATGAGTTGGGGTTCGCGATAAAACTGCAAAGGATGGAATAATGCCATCAACGGAAGAGGAAAGGGACGTGAATTAGCGTCAACAACAATTACCTCTGGGTGACTGGCCCAGTGTTGCCGTATTTTTCTCTTCCTGTTTTGTCACTTTTCTGTTCATTTTGTTAATTGTGTTTCCTGCCCTGGGCGCATTTGCAGTGTGCCATGCTGGCATTCAATAGAGGGGGCGTGGCTTAGCTGTCAGGCATCGTTTTTGCTGCCCCCTGATTGGCTGCTGCAGGAAAAAAGCCTTTTGGGCTGCTTGGCAACACGAGCCAAACGAACAGAGCACAGGAAAAAAAAGTGTTAGCGGGAGAAGAGTATTATTAATACAATGTCTGGGATTAATGTGAAGCAGGTGGTGTTTTGGAGTTAAAAATGGAAGTAAACAGCCTGGAGGCTCATCTTTCAAACAATTTACAGCTTATTCAGAAGGATAAACCACAAACCGTAAAGGCCGAGACGTGGTTCTGTGTAAACAACGCTGGTGTGTCCTCTGGGGAGTCTACGGCGGCGGTGAGCTGCTCATGGTTCTGCACTGACTGCAGACGCCGCCAGAAGCTGCTGGCAGCGCCGCCCTCTTTTACTATTATTGCTCATCTTATTACTATGATTGCACATGTTATTGCCATTATTGCACATCTTACTACCATTATTGTACATCTTATTATAATTATTGAACATCATATTACTATTATTGCACATCTTATTACTACAATTGAACATCTTACTACCATTATTGTACATCATATTACTATTATTGCACATCTTATTGCTATTATTGCAGATTGTATTACTATTACTATTATTGCACATCTTATTTCTATAATTGCACATCATATTACTATTATTGCAAATATTATTGCTATTATTACACATCGTCTTACTATTATTGCACATCTTATTACTATAATTGAACATCTTACTACCATTATTGTACATCATATTACTATTATTGCACATTGTATTACTATTACTATTATTGCACATCTTATTTCTATTATTGCACATCGTATCACTATTATTGCACATGTTATTACTTTAATTGTACATCATATTTCTATTATTGCACATGTTATTACTGTTATTGCACATCTTATTACTATTATTGCACATCTTATTACTGTTATTGCACATCTTATTACTATTATAGCACATCGTATCACTGTTATTGCACATGTTATTGCTGTTATTGCACATCTTATTACTATTATTGCACATCGTATCACTGTTATTGCACATGTTATTGCTGTTATTGCACATCTTATTACTATTATTGTACATCTTATTATTATTGCACATCATATTACTATTATTCCACATCTTACTACTATTATTGTACATATTATTTATGTTATTGCACATTGTATCACTATTATTGCAAATATTATTACTATTATTACACATCGTCTTACTATTATTGCACATCTTATTACTATAATTGAACATCTTACTACCATTATTGTACATCATATTACTATTATTGCACATTGTATTACTATTACTATTATTGCACATCTTATTTCTATTATTGCACATCGTATCACTATTATTGCACATGGTTTTACTGTTATTGTACATCATATTACTATTATTGCACATCTTATTACTATTATTGCACATCTTATTACTGTTATTGTACATCATATTACTATTATTGCACATATTCTATTATTGCACATCGTATCACTATTATTGCACATGTTATTGCTGTTATTGCACATCTTATTATTATTGCACATCATATTACTATAATTGCACATCTTATTACTATTATTCCACATCTTACTACTATTATTGTACATATTATTTATATTATTGCACATTGTATCACTATTATTGCACATATAATTACTATAATTGCACATCTTACTACTATTATTGCACATCTTATTACTGTTATTGCACATCTTATTACTGTTATTGTACATCATATTACTATTATTGCACATATTCTATTATTGCACATCGTATCACTATTATTGCACATGTTATTGCTGTTATTGCACATCTTATTATTATTGCACATCATATTACTATAATTGCACATCTTATTACTATTATTCCACATCTTACTACTATTATTGTACATATTATTTATATTATTGCACATTGTATCACTATTATTGCACATATAATTACTATAATTGCACATCTTACTACTATTATTGCACATCTTATTACTGTTATTGCACATCTTACATTTACATTTACATTTACATTTAGTCATTTAGCAGACGCTTTTATCCAAAGCGACTTACAAGGGAGAATAACATTCAGCTACATTGCGACAGAGATTAGTGTAACAACAACATTGGTGTAACAATAAATACTGCAAGGTGGTGCAAAGTAAGATTAGGACAGGAGGTACTCACTGAAGAGCTGGGTCTTCAGGTGCTTCTTAAAGACAGAGAGGGAGGTCCCCGCTCTGGTCATTTTTGGCAGCTCGTTCCATCAACGTGGAACTACAAATGAGAATAGCCTGGATTGCCGTGGCTGTACGGCCGGCAGAGCCAGGCGACGCTCATTTGACAAAGGCAGCATCCGGGGGGCAACATGTGCTCTTACAAGAGCATTTAAGTAGGCGGGAGCATTCCCAGCAATCACTCTGTAGGCCAGCATGAGAGACTTGAACTTGATGCGGGCGGCTACAGGTAACCAGTGGAGCTCGATGAGCAGCGGAGTGACATGTGCCCTCTTTGGCTGGTTGAACACCAGTCGCGCCGCCGCATTCTGTATCATCTGAAGTGGCTTCACCGCACAGGCCGGCAAGCCTGTTAAGAGGGCATTGCAGTAGTCGAGACGGGACATCACCAAGGTTTGTACCAGCAGTTGAGTGGCATATTGGGTCAGGTACGGCCTGACTTTTCGGATGTTGAGTAGTGCGAAGCGGCAGGACCGGGAGACTGCGGCAACATGGTCCGAGAATGTCAGTTGGTCATCAATAATGACACCAAGATTCCTTGCAGCCTTGGTAGGAACAAGAGATAGAGAGTCGATTTTAATATCAATGTTGTGATAAATACCTTGTTTGGCCGGGAAGACCAGCAGTTCCGTTTTCGCCAGATTTAGTTGAAGATGATAATCCTTCATCCATGTGGATATGTCAGCGAGACAATCCGAGATCCGCGTCGAGATAGTAGGGTCGTCTGGCGGGAAGGACAGATAGAGTTGAGTATCATCCGCATAGCAGTGATATGAAAAGCCATGTGAGCGGATGATCGGGCCCAGTGAGGTGGTGTATATGGCAAAGAGGAGGGGTCCTAGCACCGAGCCTTGGGGCACCCCTGTGGTGAGGTTGTGAGGCACAGACAGCTGGCCTCGCCATGTCACACTGAACGAGCGCCCAGTAAGGTAAGATTCGAACCAGGAAAGTGCACTGCCCGTTATGCCCATGCTTGAGAGTATGGACAGGAGTATGCAATGATTGACAGTGTCAAAAGCAGCTGATAATGATTGCACATCTTACTACTTTTATTGTACATCTTTTTGTTTTACCAACATTTTGCCATGTTACTCATCCCAGTTTTCGAGCCACACACACACACCAAATTTAATAATAATAATAATAATAATAATAATAATAATAATAATAATAATAATAATAATAATAAATATAGCTGCAGTCAGCAATACACAGGGTCCAGCTTATTCATTAATTTATATATAAAAAATATATCCTGTATAAATACATTTCAGTTGAATAGATTACTTGTCTATATTGTAATGCAGACATTTATGTGACATGTATTTAATTTGGAATGATTCTGGAATAATTTGTTATTATCCCAAACACTTTCTGCCTTTTTATAAAGTTTATAAAGTTTGACGATGAGATCACAACATCGAGGTTAACATTTTGACATTGATGTTTTTCTCATTTTCTTTCATACTTTTCATATGGGGACATTGTGTGAAATGTCCTCGGAGCAAAGGCAGAGAGCGATCGCGTGAAAAATAGCCCGAAATAAAAGTAAACTGTAAATAACTTGTTTATAACGATTTGTTTTTCCAACCCATAAAAATGAGTGACACCACTTTCCTAAATGTTGCCGTCATGGTATTTTTAGTGGATTTTTTTGTACATTTCCAGGCAGTGCTGTCACTTACGTGCTGTTTTTAAGTTCAATTAACATTTGTTTTTTGGAGTGAACTTTATTCTTTATTTTTTTTGACATTCCAGGCTCTTGACCCAGAGCGGAATAAACAAGTTGTGCTGTGCGACTGTCATGGCAGCGAATCCAAACTTTTTAACTTTCTTTTTTCTTGAGGGGGAGGTTGACGGCGTTCAGATGATTTGATGCGAGGGAGCGGCTGGAGCAGGGTTTGATCAGGTTCATGTCATGCTTTGGTTAATCACTCCCTGAGTAAACACCAAAACATCTTTTACCCATAATGGTCCAAGTGACAGTTAATGGCGTCTTATCAGTATCAATCACGTCTTTACTGCCAAACAATCAAACCTCCATCGTGACTATGAACACAGGGGGAGAGTCGGTGTCGCCCCGTCGGGCTCGATGCAGGATTGATTTCACCTTCAGCTCGTCCTCCCGGTGGATCCTCCTGGTCGCTGGTGGTTGACTCTGAGACTCGGTGCCAGGGCTGCAGAGCAGATGTGCCTCCTAAGTGGAATCCTCCCGAGCAGCTGCACTGGAAAGCTTCACTGACCAAACACAGACTGACGACCGGCAGCAAAGCAGCTGCCGGTCGTCGTCTCCTCCTCCTCCTCCTCCTCCTCTTCTTCTTCTTCTTCTTCTTCTTCTTCTTCTTCTTCTTCTTCTTCTTCTTCTTCTTCTCCTTCTTCTTCTCCTCCTCCTTCTTCACCTTCTTCTTCTTCTCCTTCTTCTTCCTCATCCTCGCCAGTGCTGCAGCAGGAGGGCGGAGGGAATTCAAACCAATGAATTAGTGACTCTCCTCTATCTTATAGTTTTGCGAAATAATTGTGAGTGACAATCAATGCTTTGCAGGAAACCTGATCTCTGCTGGCCAGACGGCTTTGTGATTAAAGTTCAGCTTTTAAAGGCCGTGACCCAAACCCTGTTCATATATACAGTGTACAGCTCTGACCGCTCCTCAGGTCGGTGTTCCTGACGAGGCGTCATTCAAAGCAGCGACAGCGCTCAGGAGGCGGAGCTCGGCGTTTCCTGCACCTGACGCACATTCATGGTTTTGATCCCGACCCGACGTCCAGCGCTCATGACCGGCGGGGCTTCAAAGAGATTTTTATTTTGGGTGTACATCACGCTGAACTGAGATTTTAGAAGCAATGAACGGAGGGAGATGGCCGCGTCAACACTTTGGGACTAAAATGAGATAAGATGAGAAAAAATATTTAAACTTTATTCGACCCAAAGGGAAGTGCCGCGCCAACAGTGGAACAACAAAATACGCAGGTGGAAAATCTGAATCTGTATAAAGTACATTTTCACAAACAAGGAATATGTCGTGGACGATTGGCATGAAAAGATTTGCAGTACGAAGAAACAAAACAAGAGCCAAATAAATAGAGCGACATTTTCAAAGGACACAGCCAAATAAAAAAATATATATATATACATCCAAATATACAAAATATATAGTCCATACAAAAAAGCACTTCTACTGTATGCACAGGATAAGTTATGTTAAAGGTGCCATTCCTAATATGTTTATAGCTTTAAGAAGGTGCATTAGAAACATGTAGTTTATGCGCATTTTATGCAAATACTAAAACAAAAAAAAGAAAGGTAATAAAAATGATGAAAGTGGCTATTATAATGTTTTTACTGCGTTCATATAATGCATGCCCTGGGGGTATTACACTAAAGCGTGTAAACATGAGAGCAACAGATAAATAAATGCATGCAACAGCATGATTATTGACCCATCAATATACTTTCATCCCAAATCTGTCAAAAGCTTCGCCAAACAAATCCTGAAACACTGGAGTAGGATCGGCCGCCATGAGGGCGCATTAATATGCTCTATTGACATTCATGCAGACGATCTGAGACGTGCCACGCCGGGCGCAGCACTGGATTCAACTCATTTGCCTTCGCTGCAACGTCCAAAAACAGAAATATAAAAAAAAACAAAAAAACCTGACAAATGATCTCAGCTGAGCGTCTGCCTCGCCATTAAAGGAGCGGGTTTTAAGGTACGTCCTTTTCACAGTCGACGTCCTGCTAAAACCAGGGACCGGACATAAACAAGACATTTTCTTTCTTTCTTTCTTTCTTTGAATTTAAAGGACCGGGCCGATCAATCAGAGTGAATATCATTAAGACGAGGCCGGGCCCCGCTGACCTTTTCACGTTGCATTACAGCGTGGGGATGTGGAGAAGGTCAGCCCACGTCCCCCCGTCTCCGAGGGGAGTCACGACACGTCGCTCGCAGAGGTGACGGGACTCACACTGCACACAGTCAATTATTTAAGGGCTTTCTGCTTTGTTATCCATCCAGTCGTCAGGGTGAGAGTGTTTCCCCTTGTTTCTGTGTAATTTTTCCT